>NW_024044681.1:29777418-30118316 GCF_014851395.1 Micropterus salmoides
TCCAGAGGGAGGTGGGGGCGGTCGGACCAGCCCTGGCGGGGCCTCCTCCGACTCCTCTCAGAGCGGAGGTGGAGGAACCAGAGGAGACGGCGCTAAACGTTACTCCCCGCCACTTTACACACCAGCTCTGCGCTGCCACTTCAAAGACGAGGGTGGTGACGGGGCAGAAGAGGGCTCAACTGGAAATGGAGCAGGGCGATGCAAGTACGCCCTGAGCACGCTACCCAAGAGGCTGTGTTTAGTATGTGGGGATGTGGCCTCCGGTTATCACTATGGTGTGGCGTCATGTGAGGCCTGCAAAGCATTCTTCAAGAGAACCATCCAAGGTGTGTGTTGTGGTGAAATTTAAGTCTTTGTATAGCAGAACAGTTAATGTTTTCCTCTGACTCTGTGATGTAACAAGCTCACGGGTTTTCATCTGGAGTACTTGAATCATGTTAAATATAGAATTTTATTTCTATGGCACGGACCACTATTGACCACCACTTTCTTAGGAATGAATTGGCAAATAATATTTCCTCAATATTTATATTTTTCTACATACCCTGCCGGTATTCTAGTATTCCATTAAAAGCTTTCATTTAACTTTTAAACACAAGAGCACATTTAGTTAAACTAGTTAAAACTATTTTAGATATAGTAAGTAATACAAATATTGAATATTCTTTTATTTTATCATAGTCAATAGGAGGTTTCTCTCATATTTTGAAAATATCTTGTAGTGTTACTCGTGTTGTTGACCTCTGTGAAGTCATTTCATACATTCTATGTACTTATTGGAGAGAAATCGGATTTCTATTACACCTGTGTGAGGGCCGGTATAGCTGGAGTGTAGGACATTAAAATAAACATAAATTGATTAGGTTTAATATAGCTGGTGCCGATCAATTAAAATATCCCTTCATCAGCTCCAGTACCAATCTGGAACAGTTTGGGGCTTCCCCGGTCTCCATAGTGGTGAAAAAGTTTGAGGAAGGCAGGAGTGACTAAGGATCGACACCACATACCGATGGTGTGATTAATATGTCGGTGTATGTAGGGAAACTTAGTGGGTAGGTTAGCTTGTGTGATTGTGATACTGAATAGACTGTATGTTTAAAAGATAAAAGAAATGAAAGAAGGTGGTTTTCATTCATTTCGAATGCTCACTAATATGTGTATTTCTTAATCCTCTCCTTAACTGTAAATTGCTGTATTTTGTTTTTTCCATAAAGGTAACATTGAATACAGCTGTCCAGCGTCAAACGAGTGTGAGATCACCAAAAGGCGCAGAAAGGCTTGTCAGGCATGCCGCTTCACAAAGTGCCTCAAAGTAGGCATGCTGAAAGAGGGTGAGTGTTCATGGTGTGCAGAAGCTCTGTAGCCAGTAGTTGATGTTATATCTTAAGGGTCTTTATTTTAACCCTAAAATATGGTATATTCTGTGTTTTTCCTGCAAAAATCTTAATTATTTCATTTTTCACAATGTAGGAGTTCGTCTTGACAGGGTCAGAGGTGGACGGCAGAAGTACAAAAGACGCCCAGAAGTGGAGAATGCAACATACCAGAGTGCTCCTCTACCACTGACAAAGGAGAGTGAAAAAGGTGGGATTTACATCTTTGCCTTGTCATTAGTTAAGATAACACAGTGTAATATGATTATGATAATCAGTTTGGGCAAATTAGATGAAAAGTGGCTCAATAACACAGCATATTGTTGATCAGCCAGAGCTAAAAGATGTGATGTCAACGTAGCAAACTATAAAGGTGCAATCAGCCCACACATTAACCGTATATGATACTGAGCTCTATTGGGTTTTGCGTTTTGCAGCGAAAGGCATCTCGCTATTGCTATGCAGCACGTTATTGATTGTTTGTGTGCTTGCAAAGTACATGTAACTACAGTAGCTACATTCACAGACAAAGATAAGCTTGGTTGGTAGGTCCCCCCTACGCATGTCTGATTTAAACTTGAGACACTCAAGAGTGTTCCTCTAAAGAAATGCAAACTATATAAACACTAAGTACTCAGAGAATACAAGACATCCATCCATCGTCAACTGCTTATCCTGCGTACAGGGTCGCAGGGACAAGACATACAAAACGCTTCAAAACCATTGGAATTGATTAGAAAATGGCGCCCTCTACTGCCAAAAACTGGTGACGTTTTTTAGTCAGCAATACAAGAGAGGAAATACTGACTTAACTTGGAGCTCTTGATTCACATAAATCTGGCTGAGGAGTTAAGCAAGTTCAAAGCAAAAGCTCTCTCAAAATAAGAATACCTGTCTGATAATACATCAGTTTAAAGCATGTCTAAAGCATGAATATAGTGCAGTATATAGTACAGTTACCACCAGTACAGAGCAGCATGTTGTTAGAAACAAAATTGATGATCTATTAGTTTAGATAAGGAGTTAATATTTTAGTTATCAGTGTGTGTATAATTGTACATTGCACGTTTAGTCTGTGCATCATATTAATCCATTGTTTTGTGTCCATTTTGTGACATAGGTTCCTCCAACATCATTGTGTCCCACCTTCTAGTGGCAGAGCCAGAAAAGTTATTTGCCATGCCTGACCCTCTGCAGCCCGACACAGCCCAGCGCACGCTCACCACCCTTTGTGACCTTGCTGACCGTGAGCTCGTCGTCATCATCGGCTGGGCCAAACACATTCCTGGTAAGAGATTATGAAATAGTGGAGGAGAGGCAGTGATAGCTTGGCAGCAGTGGAAGAGATTAATGAAAGAGTAATGATCCAATCTCACCCACCACGAAGAAACTTGCTGTGTAATGTTTCACTCAGGCCATGACTTCTGGATTTATTTTCACAGAACTAGAATACTGACCATTATAAATGGCCTGTGTGAACCTGATTCTGATGGCTGAACAGCCTAATTGATAGGTGCAACAAAGTGGATAGGTAAAACAAAATGTCTGGAACAAAATATATTAAATTAATTTATTGGTGTGCGTGGTGTGTTAGAAGAGGAGATGCAGTATTTCTAGAAGTTCAGAAGTTCAACTGAGGCGGTGCAGTGCTCGACTGTATTAAAAGCTGTCTCTTCCCCTGCAGGCTTCCTGTCACTGTCCCTAGCAGACCAGATGTCTGTGCTACAGTCAGTGTGGCTGGAGGTGCTGGTGCTGGGTGTAGCGTACCGCTCGCTTGGCTGTGAGGACGAGGTGGTGTTCGCGGAGGATTTTGTCCTTGATGAGGAGATGTCACGTGTTGCTGGACTGACAGAACTAAATGGAGCAATTAGTCAGCTTGCTCGCCGTTTCCGTGCACTAAACGTGGACCGGGAGGAATTTGTCATGCTAAAAGCCATCGCACTAACTAACTCAGGTACTTATACTTGTGTAGTCGAACAGACATTTAGATCAAATCATAGAACTAGCATCAAACTATTAGCATAGAACCAGTGGATCAGTGGTTCATGCTGTAGGTTTTCCTATAACTTGCCCTAATTAGACCAAACTGAAACTGCCAGAAAGTGTTCTCTAGTAGTATTACTCCTGCAGCCTTTTATAGTGGAGTCACCCCACCCCTGCCTGAAGTTATTACATTTTTATGAAATATAACGTTTATGAAGGGCAGTGCTTGGGAAACCCTGCACATAACTAAGTGGAATATGACAAAACCGCCACTCAGGTTCCAGTTTAGTAGATACATTATTAGAAAGTTTATTAGCTCAAACTAATGCAGTCTATTACAATAGGAGTTATCATTTTGCAGGCTGTGGTTTGTGGTGCTACTGATAAATATTGTGTTATACAGAGAGGTGTTTCTCATTCGTACAATACCCTCATTGATGTAATCTCAGCATAATGGAGTGCAGTTCAACAGCACCAGCATTGGTGGCGTTGGTAGCAACAAAAACAGTGGATTAGCTGGAAGCGGTGCAGACGATGTCAGCTGTCCAGTTTTTTAGCTCGATGGGATTATGTGCATGTCAGCAGCCAAAGGCCCATGACAATAGGAGGGGTTTTGTTTTGCCAGCGTTAGGTGCAGTGGATGTTATTTTGTTTTGTTTCAGTTCTTAGTTGATTACTACTGCAAAATAAAAGGGATATTCTTCTAGTCTTTGGCAGACAGATCTACCATTGTAGAAATGAGCATAATAGTTGTGGCAAGTTAATAATTCATAACCTTTTACGTAGACATCTCTTTCACTCAAGATTACTATCAACAGCAGATCATCTAGCACGCCCTGCTTGCAGTACCGATCCACTGTTTGTTTTGTAAACAAAGGCTGCCATTAGTTTCTATATGTTACTAATCAACAGGCTTTCGTTCTGTGGCAAAAGCTGATAAAAAGTAGACACCCTACACAGTGCCTTACCATGTGTTCCCTGCTGTTCTGTCAGACTCTGTATACATCGAGGACATGGAGGCTGTACAGAAGCTGCGGGACCTCCTCCACCAGGCCCTGCTGGAGCTGGAATGTCAGCGGCACCCAGACGACCCCCAGAGGGCAGGACGCCTCCTTTTAACATTGCCTCTCCTCCGACAGACTGCTGGTCGTGCTCTTACCACCTTCTACAGCATTAAGACCCGTGGTGGCGTACCCATGCACAAACTATTCCTGGAGATGCTGGAAGCCATGATGGACTCTCCCTAGAGTGGAAAGCAGCAGAAGTAAAGGGGATGCAGAGAAAGACCCAACAGAGATCCAGTCTTCGAGAGAGGATGAGTGGTTTGTGAGGAATGAAAGATTTTATTACAGAATTAACAATGAGGAAAATGGTCCTTGTCCCCTAGGCTACATGAAGAAAGGAAAAGAATATGAGAAAAGAAAACCTCATGCATTTGTGGTAATCGTGGGAATTGGATTATTTACATTGAGGTGTAACTGCCAAACTCCAGTAAAAGGCTCCAAAAGTGGAAACATTTAACTTGAATGCCAGAAAATTGCTCAGTTTCAACTATTTTCATGGTGTGTTCCATCACAGCATTGATCTGCAGTTGCATAACCACTGAAGAACAATATTTAGGTATCCAAGGACAGACTGCAATCGCGTGGCTTTTGAACTTTTTAAAATAATGCAACATCTAGTCATGAAAGCCATAACTGCATACTCACCGAAAGACTTGAGGGTCCAGTATAGGGTCACATTGACATGCACGCTGGAGTGCTTGTATTTACTATAGTTTAGTGTGCCGTTGTAGGCAAATTCATAGGAATTACTTGCAATATGTTAAAAGCAATATAATGACTCGATTATGGTCTGTTCCATTTAAAATATGGATAAAATGGTGAGACATCTAGTTGTGTGTGTATACCAGTAGTTCTCATTCTCAGGACCCTAAGTGTTGATTTTTTTTTTTCTCTTCATTCTTGCTTCTAGTAGAGACTGGGTCGGGGACACCAGGTGAGTATGATAGAAAAACCAGCGGCACCTTTGGGGTTAAAAACTGGAGTTGAGAACCACTGGCATACATAGTAGGTGCAGGATTCTTTATAAAAGGTTGTGCAATTGATTTGTCCAGGAGAAGTGCATATAAAGATTGTGTGTACTTAATGCTGTACTTGGAAGGTAATGTATTCAGTGTTGTAAATTCTATTGGCACACAAAAAACTAGCTTCCGTACAAGCAAGCGCGTGTGTCTGTGTGCAGTCTAAACGAGTGCGCTACTGTACACTGAGATCAGGGAAGAACACAAGTCTTTGACATTAAAGCCAGTGTGGCAACAACGGTGGTTAGAAAAGAAATGCATATGCCTCATCTGCTTTTTTATACAGTCCTCCTCCACTAGATCTAACCACTATTTTTGACTTAAGCAAAAATAAGAGTCTGACCTATTTGACCCGTTTGATTTCTGGGCTATAATGTCTAACATGAACCCATATGATTGATAGGTGTCTGATGCGTTTTTGCTGCATTTTCTGCAGTAGTGATGAACGTCGCATAAAAGATCTCAATTGTTCCAACATCCCTCCTTTGTGTACGTACAGTTGTTGAACTGTACCTTGCAAGTGCCCGTAATGGGCTCAGGACAACAAGAAATGCAACATCTTCCTTTTGGATGTTGAAACCTTGTTTGACAACATCCTGAAAGTCCTACTCATTGTTCAGCAGGTTTGTATACTTACAGTAGAAATGATCATTATAGTAAGCTTCACATGCAATGCAAAGCTACAGCGTCTGATGATAAAATCAGATCCCTAAAAATAATATTTAGTGGCCGAATGGCCGTGAATCTTTTAGCCATGTACAGTTCCATTTAAATAAACAGAAACATGCAATTTATAGTGAAAGATAATAAAGCCAGCAAATGTCCCCATTACAATTATTTGTGCAGCTTACAGTGTTTTGAAATTTGTAAAGACTTGAAACTAGCTTTTTCATAAATTTTCCTTTTTAGGATTTAAGGGTATTTTATTTACATTGTGACACTGTTGTGGGTTTGGTCTTGAAATGAAGCTTTCCATTCAGGATATTATAAATACTAATTGTTTTTTTTATGTAAGCAGTTGTGTGTTTTCGGAAGCTGATTGTCATTTTAGGGATCAATTTACATGGCTCTATAGATTTAGCGGCACGGTGAGGCTACAGAGGGCTACCTCAGGAGGCAGAGTGAGCAAGACGGCCAAATAACTGTGGAGACAAATGTAATTCTTGATCTTTTGATTTGTCAAATCTGAATATTGGATTTATTGAATGTCTTGCAGTTGCGCAAACCCCTGAGGTCATTTTCTTCTTTGTTTTCCTAACTTTAAGGATTTATATGGCTCATTAATCATGCTTTAAAAGATGCCCCATGGTACAAAGTGTGTCTGTAGGCATTTACGCGATCCAAACTCAAAACACAGCTCAACTTGAACCACACAGATGTTATATTAGCAACAGCTAGCACTGCGGCGCACCGACTGATAATAGCTAAATCTGAGACCCTGATATACTTGTTTTGTTTTCATAGGTTACAGCTGACGTATTCCTATCATATAAAAAGGTTTTTTGGTCTCTTGATTTGTTTACTAATCTAATTTCTCAAATAGTATGATACATATAAATTTGACGCCTGGGCCGAAAGAGAGCTGTCTGAGTCAACATTTACACAAAGGTAGATTTTTCACAAGCATAAAAACACGTTTTAGGTACAGTAGGCTAGATTGAAGGCAGGGTCATTTGCAGTGTTGCTATTAAAATATAGTCATTTGCAGTTTTATTAAATACATGCACATTAATATAAATGAGCAATACAATAAATTACCAAACCTCACACATTTCCTTGTATAGCCAGTGTACATTAAACATTGCCAGTTATAATGAAGAATAGCTACTAAACGTTATATTATTTAGAAGTTCAAATCAATGTTTGTATTTTGAAAGACTATTTAAATGATTAAATTCTATTTTTTACTCAATTTACTGTTGTTTGTTGACACTGCTTTATTTTTGTGTGTGATATTGGCTGTAAATTTCTGTGTTTAGGCTTATTTTTTTTGTTTCATTTAGATAAAACAGTTTGATGTCCTTGTCTAAACATGTCCACATAAAAATCACTGTGAAAAAAGTGAGATCTTCCACTGTCTAACGCAACAGGGAGTGGATTATTGTAGGTGCTTTGTGTTGTGTAATAAATGGACACACCACCACCACATATCATTGGCCTCATCTCTCCCTGTGTATGTGTGTGTACTGTACTTGTGTGAATTAAAGGGGAGGGGGGTAGGCTACTTGAAACTTTGTACTTCATGGTTTATATTTTTGACCATGCATTGCACATATCACATTGATGAGGGACAGTCCTTTAAAGGTTTTGCAAAACTGGACACACTTCACATGCAGTTACTGAGCATAAGAAATCAATATTTAAGAATAAATAGAAATCCATGGATGGTATTTGATTGTATACTAGACCATACTACCATTATAAACAATGTGTCTCCATGTGTTTGTCTTCATTTTTGCAGCTCTGCATCACCTACAACATATGCTGTAGTGCTGCCAGTGTGCTTGAGCTAAGGAAATAGCTAGCAAGGTTTCGCAACTAGCACCAACTTGTTTTTGTTTTTTACATTTCCTTCACTTTCATATAGGATTCCATTATATTTAGTTAATAAATACAGGACTTGGCTAGTTAATGTCTGTATCATCCATCTGCAGCTTTAAAATGAAAAAACAACAACTTTATCTTCAGTCCAAGAATGCATCAATCAATCTCAAATACTACATTAGACATCTGACTTCTTGCTAGCAGATGGCGCAGTAAATAAAGATTTAGCAGGCCCAAATGTGGAAGCTAGATTAAGTCCCAACCATAGACCCAACAGTCAGACTCAATGTGGGACACCACTGTGGTAACGGTGTAGTTAAGTTAGAGTGACAGTTGCGTTAAATCAGGTTAAGGTGCGTCAGAGAGCAGAACCGCAAGAGACGACACACCAAATCCTCCAAACCTGACGCAAGGTTACTGCTTCACGCTAGCTACATAGCGAGCTGCAATGCTGTCCATCACAGCCACAGTCATCAGGAGCACCCCTGTCGTCCAGCGTCTGAGGCTTCTACATTCTTCTCCTATCGTCAAAATGCCAATTCAGGTAAGACCTGCATGAATAGCTAACGCTAGCTGGATGTGCTAACCTCACAATACTTGTGCAAAGAGGTCAAGGTGTCGTTGTATTTGACTGAGCATTAACTACACGGCTGCATCTTTAGCATTTCTCACTAGCGTAGCTCACCGTGCTAACTTCTGTCGAGAAGGATGTCATAATGTGTTTATCTCGACCGTCTCCGTGCTCTCGGTCCCCTACCTGCTTCTTCAACACCTGCACGTGAACGCAGCATAATGCAAACTGTAAATGATTACACTATCTTACACCTGGCTGGTCAAGGTGTCAGATAGTGACAGTAATTTCTATAATACTATATAATACCCTTAAGAGACTAGTATGGTTAACAGTAGACTTTCGTTGCCCTGTGTTTGTTTCCTAGTTTAAAATAGCGTCGGTAAAAAGTATGTGCGTATTATCTTATTCTACTTAACGTTAAGTTAACTTGCAGATAACTTAACTATCTGAGAGCTGCCTGTAATTAACAGCTGCCCGGCGTGGAAATGTTAAAGAGCGTAACATTGTTAAAGTATGGTGTGTGTATATAATTTGGCGCTTGTTGAAAAGGCCTTTGAACGTTCAGTGTGATAAAGTTAAGCTGTTAGTCGTTTACGCTCAATGTCAGGCTTAAATTTGGTAAATGCGTTCGGCCATTTTAACGAGAGACCTACATGTGTAAATGGTGATTTGTCGCCCTCCAGTGGCCACCAGCCCAAGTATGCGCCTATAACGATTAAAAATTTTTGTCCTGCCTAATTGGAGGCTGGTTTATTTTTATTAATCCCTTTAGTTATTAAGTTGAGAAATTGTGGAAATAAAATAAGTTCATTTCATCTTTCATAAGTTTTGTGCGTATCTTACCTATGCATTCAATAACTTTGAACATTGGTCTGCTTTCTACGAAAAGCATCAGAAAGACAGCTTTTCTACAAAACTGATCTCAGCAGCAATGCTGATTTTCATTATAAAAGTACTGTTATCCACAGAGTTAGCAGCATTTAAGAAGTCCAGACCATAAAGCAACGTCTTCAGGAGATATCTGTGTCACTAGCCTGCACTGTACATAGATACTGTGTATGCTGTGAAAGTCTGCTGACGCTTTCAGACCTAAGGAGTCAATAGATATCACCAGTGAGGAATGCAATTTGCCTGCAGGGGCAGACACAAAAATATTGGTAACCTTGGCTTTGGCAATTTGAGAAAGTGAGTTTACCTTCTTGAGCATTGTCTTCTCAATCCCAAACAGGTTGGTGAGCATCTCCCTGCAGTGGAGGTCCAGGAGGGGGAGCCAGGAAACAAGGTGGCTATGGATCAACTCTTCAAGGGGAAGAAGGGAGTCCTCTTCGCTGTACCTGGAGCTTTTACTCCTGGTTGCTCCAAGGTGGAGTCACCACTGTCACCTCTGTTTGCTCTGTCGTGTGCACAATCATCTTTGCATCAGCTGACGTGTTTCTCTTGTTGCTTCCAGACTCACCTCCCAGGTTTTGTGCAGCAGGCTGAAGACTTGAAGAGTAAAGGTATACAAGAGGTCGCTTGCATCTCTGTCAATGATGCATTTGTCATGGCTGCCTGGGGGAAGGAGCATGGAACAGACGGAAAGGTACGGACTACAATCTTTAATGAGAAATTTATGTGACAACCTGCGGCAAGTCAAAATGTGAGATGGAATTTGATCACATATTGCCATCATCTGTATTAATTACACATCTTAGTTGTTAAAGAGTTGTGGACAACTCCTGGCAGACATTTTGTTTGAATAAAGTAAATTGTGAATTCCCATTTGGTGATGATTTGACCAGTAGTTAATCCCAATAGTCTGCTAAACATTATTATAGTGCACTGGGTTGTGTGCACAATAGAGGCATTTTAGAAATAATCAACTAACTGCACACAACCTTTTGGTACCTCTGATAATAAGATGCTAACAGTGGAGGACGATGCAAAGATCTCACTCTTAATATACTGTAAGCTCAATGATATTATCAATTTCCTTAAACCGTAGTTTCTATGTGACCTTGCTTAAGAAGAGAGAGTTTGGTGACACAGCAGACATACTTAGAGATACAGGAAATGCACATGATATTTCAGATATTAACAATGTTGAACTCACTGCTACTTTCCTCTGCAGGTCAGAATGCTGGCTGATCCTACTGGAGCTTTTACAAAGGTAAAACTAAATGTCTGGTGTATATTTCTAAGTTCTATTTAACATGATTGTGTGAACCCATCTTTCTTTTTCTTTCTGCTTCTTAGGCAGTTGACCTGTTACTTGACAGTGATCAAATTGTGCAGGTACTTGGGAACAAGCGATCCAAGAGGTAATGATCCTTTTCACTCTTTCAGTTTTGCAGTAGCAGATTGATCGCATGTTTGTGGTCTTTTCTTCTTCTTCATCGCAGACTGTGTTGGAAATCACTTCCTCTTACTATAATAGTGCACGGTAGTAACTGCCCACCGTTTTCTCATAATGTTTGAATTAGCTAACAATACTGCTATGTAATGTGTTGTATTGTAGAGATGCAAAAATTGCAGACTTGTACGTGTCTGAAATCTTCATTAAGTGAGTCACCTCTTTTTTTGTTTGATTTTAAGAAACAGACACAGATAAATGCCATTGGACTCTCTTCATGGTGCAGAGGTCAATGTTAACATCAGTGTTTCTATAATAAATACTGAGAAAACCACAGACTAGACATGATTTGATTTCATGTTCAGGGTATATTTTCACTTCTTCAATCTATAAAATAGTTGAATCAGAGTCTGGCTTTGGTACATATGAAATTTACAGCTATAAATCAGTGTGTTCTTCATCCTGTGTTTCAGATATGCTATGTTGGTGGAAGATGGAATTGTGAAGAAGATCAATGTGGAGCCTGATGGCACCGGGCTGACCTGCAGCTTGGCTTCCAATGTTCTGTCTGATCTGTAGGCTTATTTAGAGCTTATTAAACCACACTGCAAATGCTGAGTTACTGTAAAAGATGCACTAACAAAACCCAGTACCTTCCTGTTCTTCCTTTTCCCAAAGACGGGTGCAAATGTCACATGTCAAAAACAGAGCCGGAAGGTAAATAATGCGCACAATTTTGACATGAATGGCAACCCAAAGGAACTTCATCATCCACTGTTGCTGGTTAGTAAATAAAATTCACGCTGAAAGCAATAATCACTGTTTTCCCTTACACACTTAGTTATTGTTGTTAGTGTGTGTGTGTGTGTGTGTGTGTGTGTGTGTGTGTGTTATATAATGAACGACGAAAGGACAAAATGCCCAGTACCATAATGTTTTTATGTTTACAGTACTTTGTCCTTCTTTGAGAGCACACACGCAGTGAGACGCAGATCTGTGCACGCTTCAATTTAAGTCCATAAAAATTCAAACATGCTCAACTCTTCTCCAGTACACCATGCTTCATTCACCATCGATGTTTCCAGTTTCTCTATATAATAAGAAATATATGATAACACATTGATCTGTTTGGTCTATATATCACCATGTATAGAAAACTTTACAGTCTCCTTCAAACAACAAAATCTCATTATCCTTAGTTCATGTCAAAACTTACATTACAATCAACTTTTTGCATCATGCCCTAACAAATACATTTTAAAAGAAAAAATTTAATCCATCTACAGGGGGAAAGTATTAATATCAATTTCTCAATATAAGTTAATCAATTATGTATTCTTTCAAACATTTATCTAAATTACTGGATCACTTCCATCACAAAGGGGTCATCATTGGCCATCTGAAAAAGGACTGACCTGGGGCAGACAAGCACATTGTATGAACTATATCCTTCACACCCATGCAAAGTGAAATGTGGAGAAGCATAATGCTTTATTTATTGATACAAACTATACCACTGACACTATATCAGTGTCACCACATAACAAGGTCCTCTGAAGGTAGGCACCACACATATACTGAAATGTTCATTGAGTCATTTACAAATTTGATGTATTTAACTTCTGAAGGCTATAAACCAATCTTTGATACTTTTGATGTTCAATAGAAAAAAGCTAAGACTTAAGATAATGGTTTTCATGTAAATCAGATCTCATTTGATAGTTGTGTGGCCAGGAAAGATATACAAAAAAGTATGCCCCTGAAAATGATTTTCACACATAACCATGCAAAATTGGGGTTCTTATGAGACCATGATATAGATACTGAGCTTCCAAAAATGGAAAGTGTGGGTTGAAGGCTGTTACTCAGCTTTAGCTACTGTATATGTAAATCCAAAGAATTTATTTATTTAAAATCAAGGGCATATATTTAAATCCTTAACATCCCAGCCAGCCTGGACCCTAACCAGTCCAGAGCCAACAGATCTCCACTGCCCTCCACTTCGCTCACTGTTGTGTTTATGATACCATCATCACATCATCAGCTGGATAAACAAACAACGATGAGATGTTATATTGGGAGGAAATTAACAATCTTGGGTGGTGCACAGAAACCAACCGACTGCACTATGACTTGCATATTACACTGATATTGCTCAAACAGAATTAAATATGTGTGTATATGTGTATATATAGTACTTTATATGCCTATACCATCCTTGTAAATTTAGTGTGTATTTCTGTCTTCGGTGCTACTTTTATATACTTTGTTCTATTTTATTGTTGCACTGTATTGTAATTTGAAATATTTTAATATTTGTTCCTACATTTTCTGTCATTACCTCAATCAATGCATCCATGAATAGAAGTCACTGTTCAAACGGGTGACCTGTTTATCCTGCGAGTCCACAATCAGGGGAAACCACCCCATGACGTACAGTCTTTGGGCGTAACGGCGCACGAGCAGACGCATTGTAAGGGCAGTAGCAAGAAGAGTAGCCTAATTTAAAATGCAAAGAGAAATAGTTGGGGAAGATTTTTTGAAACACTGGGCCCCGAAACCCCCCTAAGACACTTTTGGTCAGCTGTTCGTAGAATGTCAGGTCTTTATAAGAGGAAACCAATTCCGGTTTTACAGAAAGGTGGGGTGGAAGCTATAACCAACAGAGACAAAGCTGACATGTTTGTTGAGGTTTTTCAATCAGTGCGTAGTTATAGAAATTTAGGAATAGAGAGTAGTGTGAAAAGGACTCATCTGTTGTCAGTTAATCAGTGGAAGCTGATTAGCGAGCTGAGCTCAGCGGCAAAGTCTGCATTTTTATTATATTTGGCTACAAGAGAAAGGTACCTGATTTTGGATTATATATGTATGGTTCCCCCCTAGAGACAGTAAAAGATTTCAAATTTTGGCGTGTTTGGTTTGAAGAACAAATGACTCTGTTAATGTTGGGAACATTTTGTCAGAATGTGATAAGGTGTTAAGCATCATGAGAAGTCTGGGGGGATGTGACTGGAGGGCGGAGAGGGGATCCATGCATTTAGTATATCTGGCAACGATGAGAGCTTTAATTGATTATGGTTGCTTTGTTCATGACTGCTGCCCAGTTGGTGCCAAGGAAGTTACTCTGCAGGCTATATGCACTGAGACTCTGTTGTGGAGCTTTCAGGACATCTCCAATGCCTGCTCTGCTCATTGAAATGGTTGAAATGCCCTTATGTTTAAGGCGCATTAAGTTGGGACTGCAGATGGGTAAAATTGAGTGCATCTAGTTTAGCACTCCCAGCTATGACAAGAGAATTGAGAAAGAAAACACAGCACTCTACACAATTCGACTACCTATTCCTTATTTGTTAATAAAAGAACTAATATTGATTTAACTTATTTACTTTTTAAGAATAGAATAAACATGTGATTGCTTTGAAATTTAAACAATATCTGAACAGTGGTATGGGATCATACCTGAAAATTTTATATCTGGTGCCAGGGAACTAGAGAGTGGGAGAGCAGGTTTTGGGGTGTATATAGCTCAAGTGGACCTTAGGATCAGAGAATTACAAACGGAAGTTCTGTCATTACAACAGAGCTACTGGCAATTCTTTGGGCTCTGTGGTGGATTGAGGACGTGAAAATAAGTGAAGCCTTAATCTGCTCTGACTGTGCAGCTTCCCTGATGGCCTTGAAAGGAGGTAAAGCAAAAGCCCGTCCTGATATCATAAATGAAATTCTAGTTGTATTATTTAGAATTAGAGAGATTGGTGGCAATGTTCTGCTGAGTTCCTGGCCATGCTGCAGTTGAAGGAAATGAAATAGCAGACTGTATAGCAAAATCAAGCCTAAAGTTAGAGAGATATAAATATTATTGGGAAGAGTGGGACTAAAAAAAAAATTAAACAGGGTGTTGACAGAAAATGGCAAATATTATGGGAAAATGAGACCATGGGGAGACATTATTACTCTTTACAATCTCAGATTAAAAAACAGTCATCATTATGGACCCAGAAAAGATTTTGTTAAAATCTGTAGGTTGAGACTTGGGCATTGTGGGTTGAATCAGTCTTTATATATTATAGGAAAGCTTCCTAATGGGCTTTGTGAGTGTGGAATCTTCGATACAGTTAAACATGTTTTCCTGAAATGTAGCAAATATAGAAAGGAGCATCTTATAATAGAGATTATCAGATTTGGGAGTTTGGTTATTTAGTTAAATCTATATCAGGTCAAAATGAGAACCACCCCATGATTGTTTAAGTAGTAGCCTATTACAGTCGTTAGACGATGCAAGGTTATATATGAAAATTTGATGCAATAATAGTTATAGTTGACTTCCTGGGGGGGCAGTAATACTCCTAGAAGCGTCTACACTGCCGTAAATCCATTTGAAGAAGAAGAAGACAAAGAAGCAGGCGCGTTGCATTGTGGTCGCTGGGGCGCCAGGACAGAAACAGAAGCTACGGTGATATTCAGCCTGGACAGGACATTAACGGGTAAGTTAATACTCCATAGTTTATTAGCCATAATTATTGTGTGGCTGCCATTTGCTATGTCGGAAGAAAATACAGTAGCGTGAGACAGCAGCAAGCGGTAAAGTTAGAGTAACTAGCTAGCTACCGAAGCTACGTAGCTTTATGTTACATTGAAGGCGCCTAAAGTCTGAGCTACTAACGTTAACTTACTCTCTAGCTTCACAGCTATAACTTTGATGACTGTGGTACCGCGGAGATCGTTTAAGGCTCTGGTAGTATTTATAAAAAGCGACCAGACTCTGCTAATATACTACAGTTGCGATTTGTAGGGAAAGAGACGCAATCTGAAGCTAGTGAACGTTTAACTCGCTGTGCTAAAGTTGTTAGCGCTCCAGTGTATTGCGCGCGCAATTCAGCACTGGATTGTATTGTTGCTAGTTAGTAAAATTGTTTTAATTAATGTAAACAAATGCATGGTGAACCAGTCCAGGCAAACATAACTTAAATAATTAGGTTGTTATTAGTGAAGCCTTTTGCAGTGTCGCTCGTGCGCTGTTGTCAAGCTCAGTGTCTAACGACGCTGAAGTAAGTTAGCCTCTGATTCAGCAGTTATGGGGAAACTTGGTGAGCGACCGATCCTCCGTTGCACATCGTACTGTTGTGAAAGGAGTGTTAGGCAAAGCCATAACGCTTTTTTCCCGCATGTAAGTTAGACTACATTAGATCAGGTCCAGAGCCAAAACCACTATGCTCAGAGATGTCAAATCTGGACTAGATTATCCCGGAGAGGTTTCTTTAAAATTGTCTCAGATTTGTGAAAGCTGCGACTTCAGCGTTGTTAAGCAACGGGCCATTGATACCACTGAACAATAACTTTACACCATCAGTGTGAACCACACATAGACTTTACTTGAGCTACTCATTTTAACATTTTGCAGTGAAATGCAGAGTTGCTATCTGTTACGTTACAAGAAGCAGACACAGTGGGCATTTTACAAGCACATTGAACACACTAGTGCAGATGCCATTCTTAGCTGCCACAGTCTGTTTCGTTTTCATAGGATACATCATTAACACGCCTCCTCCACATACGGTGCATCTGCTGCTGGGAATGTAATCGTGGGCAGAAAAATCCAGAAGACCAGTTCTGTGTCTTTTAGGCAACTTCATAAAACATACCAAGAAAAGGCAATTGACCAGATACATGCAGGGAGAGGGAGGGAGATTTAAAAAAAAAAATTAACACACACAAACGTATTTACTTTTTTATTTATTTGCTGAACCATATAAATTGAATTCACAACACACACATGCTTTACTGTTGTATGTATGTATTTTTTTATTTATCTTTAAAAAAAATTTTTATTTTATTTTAACACGACAAACACACACTTTTACTGTTTTATTTAATGAACTGTATGGAATGATGATCTTTTGTCTTACATTTTAAGCTTTGGCAATATGGTTGTTTGACATTCATGCCAATAAAGCTGTCTTGTACCACTTTGTAGTCCTCTAGTTTTGTTACAATAAAACTGGTCAATGCTCCTAAACTGATAACAGATAAGGCGTCTGTAGTGAAGTGAAAATGGCCTTCGAACAGACCTGGCAGACAATCATCAGGGAAGATACAGTGTCCTCTGATGTCTGTTGGTTGCAGACTTTTTTGAAACCAAATATTAAACAAGGTGATTTAGTTTAAGTTAAGCTTTCCAATTACTGTGTACAAAACGGCTAAAATTACTACACAGATCATCTGACGTGGACAAAAATACTTTCAACTCAAAGTGGAGAGTCAAAAGTTCAGCCCTCTAGTCTGTCTTGAAAATAATTGCACACAAATAATGAAGACAAAATGATTTGACATGTAAATGATTGGTTTGCATATCCCTGAATTTTACAATGTTTTAATTTCCTCTGTGGTCCTTATGTTACAGTTCAGTAGTTGGTGATCAGTGACCACACACAAAGCGGCCATGTCGTCGACATCCCAAAAACATAAAGATTTTGTGGCCGAACCCATGGGCGAGAAGTCTGTGATGGCTCTTGCAGGCATTGGAGAGGTCCTTGGAAGAAGACTGGAGGAGAAAGGTTTTGACAAGGTGATGTACTCGTGTATGCAGTTTTACATTTTTAAGTGAACATCGGCTACTTGACAACATGGTCGTTGATATGGGAAAACACTTGCACTCCTGTCTTAATTTGTTTTTTTGTTGTGTGTTCATCTTCAACTCCACAGGCGTACGTTGTCCTCGGGCAGTTTCTAGTGCTAAAGAAAGACGAGGAACTTTTCCGGGACTGGCTGAAGGACACTTGCAGCGCAAATACCAAACAACAAGGTGACTGCTATGGCTGTCTTAAAGAATGGTGTGACGCCTTCCTATAAAGCATTCAGTCATTGTTTTCTACTTCTGAAGTCCAATCTGTACATTACCTCTTCAGTGATCTTGATTCAATTTGGCTACACCATATGATGAACTGACATTGTACACATGAATGAGTTTTTTTAACTTGTTTTTAATTGTTTTGAATGTTTTGAGCCCAAAATAGAATTCACACACGCCCTCGTCATGTCAGTCTAAATAGTTGCCAACTCTTTCTCTCTTTTAAATTGTTGGTAAACTAGTAGGATGGCTGGGTAATCCTTCTGCCTGTAACATCTGCTCACTGTCAGTAGCCTTTTTTACTGTGGACATTTTGACTTGACCTAGTAGTAAAAGAATACTTGTTCCTAATAACATTAATGATGGCTCTTTGCTATATAGGTTTTGCAGAAAGTTGTCACTGTGCCTCCCAACACATCAGCCGGGCTTTGACACAGGGACACGTACATGTAATGCAGTCTTGTTTTAGTATGCCTGTGTTTAACAAGTCAAAATGTCTATAGAGAAGGTTTAGACTGTCTATTTTCCAGTTTTAAGAAGAAAACTGCTCATGGTCGTAATATTCAGATTGACCTAGATCATTGCAATGCTGCATATACTTTCTGTTGAGGTTTGAATTTTAAATGTTTGATTCATCCATTGTTGGTCATGTACTGATATTTTACCTTTTTATAAGCTAAACATGACTAGTTTGTTCTATGTTTAAACCTTCTAACACCAAAAAATTGTATGTTTCAAGTCAGCGCTAGTTTTCCAGACTAATATTTGTACCCACATTCAACTCTTGGGCTTCTTCGCCTGTTGTTTTTTAAAAGTCATGGGAAAGTTGATGGAAGCTGTACTTGTTTTTTGTTTTGTTTTGTTAAATACCACAGCCTATCACAGTTTAGTATCATGTACGTCCACCAACAATATTTAAAGAATTTCTTGAAGAGGTGGATTGTCGGTTTTGAAGTGGCTTGCAGAGGATGTAACTGATTTTTATGTGACACACAAAAACATAACCTCAAAACTAATGTGACACTGGTCTTAGCAGAGCGCTTTTTTTAAATTACAAAACTTAACTTTTGAACCTGCAAATAAACAAGCGGCACAGCCAGACCCCCACATCTGGTCTGTTCAAAGCAGTTTGAACCTGAAGATGGAAAATGTATATAAATAAAGAACAAACTCAAACACTGTCAAACACGTGTCGGTCTATTGCTGATGAGTGGGCTGCAGCCTTTACAGTAAAAAAAAATGTGTCTACTAGATTAGCCAGACAATGCTTAGATTAATATGACTTGGCCTTTGTGCTTAAAAGGCTCCCATGATGTAAAGTTTCTTTTTGATTAAACTGAGTTATAAGGCAACCATCTAAAAAAAAAAACAATAACCAATGATGCAGTAAATCCATCAGCGCCCTGTTCATTAACATTTAAGAGTATTTGATATGCTGTACTTGTACGATGGAATGTATTTGAAGCTTCAGTAGAAGTTCATATCATCAAATCATAAACCCAACAAGAGTGAGCCAAAGCCCATCCAGTCTATTACCTGACTTTGTCTTTTACGTCTATACAGGAAAAATTAAATCACTGATCTTAAGTATCCACTTGCTTTAGATGAAGCTGTGCCACCTACAGTGTATATTTTTGTAACACCAACAACTGTTGTTTAGGTTAGGTCTTGGCTGAGCTTGATATTAACGTTGACTTTCTTTCTAAACATGAGATGCCTTTAATGCGTGCTAGATTTAATATTTTATTTAGTTAGACAAACTATAAAATGTGCAGTAGTGCATGTCCAGGCGGTGTCATGTAATCTTCCACACATCACCAGCTGTTTGAAGATGTGCTTTTTGTCGGCTGATGCTTTGTCATTTGACTGTAAAAACCCTTCAGTTTTTATATTGCTGTGTATTATAAAAATAAAAGGTAAAGTACCAGATTTGGACATGCATGGTTCTGTTTTTTACACGTTCATTAAAGATTCTTTTTAAATCAAATAAAATCACAAATCAGGGAAACCCTTTTGATAACAGGAGGTTTTTATTCCACGGTTACTTTTTTTTGCCAAAGCTCCAAATTTGACATTTGCAAGACATTGAAATGCACTGATTCATTTTTTATTAAATGGCCCAGAGCAGGGGTTTCCAAAATTTTCACCATGTGGAAGATGCCATGGAGCTCAGGTGATGTGATCGTGTCTGAGGGAACTCTAAATAAGAACAGTTTTCTCTGTTTTGAGAATATGATTTAACAGCACTAAACCATGGCCTGTACAGTAGATGACGAACCTTGGAGGAAGTGGCACCTTTTTAACTGAAATAGGAATTCCCGAGTCATTCACATCTGTGTTCATTTCACATGAGTGTGTAGATGGCGTTCCTTGATTTCCTGGAAACCCCCTCTGCTCTGGAGAACCTCTCAGACCTGATTGGTTAAACTGACGATGCACACCTGTCTTTAAAAGTACATTATAACTGCTGTGTTTATCTTTTTGCTTTTAAGAAAGAGAAATACTTTCACGTGACAGACTCACAATAATCGATTAGCTGATTCTGCTTTTAATGGCTTAGATCACATATTGAACGTCCATAACCCCTGGAATGTTTTTTTTGGGTCTGTGTGCTATTGAAATATAAAATCTTGATTTGACGGCGATCAGATGCTCAGAATTGTTGCTTAAGTTTCACAGTAGCACCTATGCGCGCGCTCACACACACACACACACGTCCACATCCACACTACAGCAACAGTATAGAAATGAGCTAAATACGAAAATCTTAATAAAACCTTGAAATAAATTGATCCATTGATGAAAACTCACTCATAAACAGCTGTTGTCGTTGGTAGACACAAGTAACTGCCAAAGCAGAGGAAACATCGAGGTGAATGAAGGATACAAAATATATTGACGGGAGATGGGATGCAGCTCTAAAGGGCAATCTAAAATGTTGACTGAGAAAACATTCTGTGTGACGATTTAAAGCATTTCTAATCCGAAGAAGGTATTACCTCCACCTATCACCAAATGGAAACGGCGTCAGTTATGGGAGATGGCATACTTACCTAACATAGGCTTTGTCTTTTTGGACAATTTATATGGGGAGGACTAACAGCGCTGACCTATCAGAGCAGCGTCCGAGACATGTAGCACCACCATAATCCAACGACCTAATGTGGGAATTTAGCCTCCCAGTTCAAAGTGGCAGGTGTTCCTGTGACTGGTGGAGCCTGTGAAGACACTTGATGCTCAGTGTTTCCTTTTTGGCAGTTACCTGTAATATATATGAGCATGAAATGTCCATGTTTTCAACCAGATGGTAGCAGTGTTTGGACATCTAGTGTTGATTTTGATAGTGATAACTCTTGACTACTGATTGATTGAATGTTACGGTTTTGTTTTAAATTCCTTCCTTCCTCATCTTAACACTGAGTCATACGTTAGCAGTTAAAGACTTTAGTTCTAGACATTTTGGGGTTGATTATGCACTGTACATCGGCAGCGTTAATGCAAGGTTACTATAGTACATGGGTGTCTTATTTAGATTGGAAGTACATGTACACGCTGTATACACATGTACATATTGTACAGTTGTACTTTTAATCACAACAATCCCTGATTGGTCTCAAAGCAAAGCGCAGAAGAATTTCTTCTCCCTGAAGGGGTTCTCTGAGGTGGGCACGGGGCTGATCAGGGGGTCGTCGCAGGAGTGAGCGTCGCAGTACGCCATCAGGTCTGCCGCTGCCTTTGAAACCTGGAGGTGATAGACAGATTTAGGGCGGAGCTCATGAGCAAGATTACATTACACTGTTTTCAACCACTTGTTCATTACACACATAAAGTGAAAGTAAAAGTTTGTCCTTTGATTTCAATAATCAATCAGTCTCATTAATCTATCAAGTCTCCTGTCAGAGGCCGTGGTTCATTTAGAGACCAGAAGAAGTTAAAGCCCTCCACTCTTTCCCCCATTTAAATGAGGACGATTATTCATAGAGATTTCTTTAGAGATAGAGGTTCTTTGGAAATTACATAATGCATTGTTAATACTGTTTAATGTTTGTTTTTCATGTCTACTTTCTAAGGTGTTGTAAAGTTGTTCATTTAACTCCAGAATATAAGCAAACAGTGTATACAGGGTCATACAGATACACTCATCAAGATCATTGTATTGTCTTAGAACTCTGGTAGGGATGGGTATATATATTGTGTGTAGTCGTAATGATATTTCATATATATATAATATTCTCCATTTACAAGCTCTCAGCAGATCATTTTAGCGTCTCTGACACAGCTCACATTTGGCTAAAGAAGACTCGATATAAACAATATACATCAGTCAAAACCTAGAAGTGACTTGCATCAAATGTTCCTTGCTCTTCCAAAGCTGGAAAAAATTGAAAAAATTAATTTTAAGAATTTTGAATGTGTCTGGGCAGCAAATGCAAATGAGTTTAGTATATCGCTATAAATAATACTAACAGGAATATGGCAGCGAACACAGGAGTAATACAACATGAGCCCAAAAAATAGAGGATGAAACAATACAGAATCAATAACCTTAGAAAAACGTATGGGAATCAGGACATAAATATTTTGATTAACAATTTATTGTTTTTATTGCTTTATTAAATGTGGAGTTTTGTATGAAATGTGTGAATATAAAAATAGAATCTAATCTATCCAAATTCATTTAGTCCTAGAATACGTCTAAATGTTCTTTATGGATTTAAAAGGATTTAAATGTTCACGTCAAATAGCTAAATGTGTATCCACTAGGACGCACTGCTTCTTCACTGCAGATGCTTTGCAAAAAAGAGACTTCATCGTTGTGAAATCTTGCTATAAAGTTGTGCTTTCTCAGAGGTGAGAGCAGCTAAAATCTGTCTCTAAAGCATGATATTATCAGTGTTACACAAAAGGTTGTCCCCTACTTGATTTTTACACTGATGGATTGTTCTTTTTAAAGAGGCAAGGTGCCTCTGCAAGGTGTTTTTGATGTCATTGGGAACATGACAGAAGCCAACACCATTTGGAAACTCTCCAATAGGAAGCATTGACTTAAAGTGCATTTGAGAAGGTCACTGGCGCTTCTCTTCACCTGTTTGTCAAAATTCTTCAGTGCTGCCCTTTATATGTATGAAACAGGATCAATTACAAAACCTAACTAATCTGAGGGCAGGCTTTTTTTGTGCAGCAGTATTTAATACCAATGTTTTGCCATGACTCATGATTTGTATGGACATGTCCTTGACCTACTGCGACAGTGTAATATCTGGACTTCTAAATATCTAAAAAAGCAGGATTTTCTTTATCTTTTTATAAAGTCAAATTAAGATTAAAAAAAATATTATTCAGGATTGACAATGCTGTTTAATCAACTGTGTCGTTTTACTCGTCACTTCTATTCCTGCCGTTAGTGTGTTTTAACTCATTACACATTACACATGTTACAGCCTGTCTTACCTTTATCCTGCAGAAACTAGCCTCTATCTTCAGTTGTTCCACCAGCTTCCTGGCTTGACCGACACTCATGGTGCTGTTCACTGGGGTGTCTCCTTTCATCCTAGCCACAAACACAGCAACAATTAGGCTTCGTGGATTTCATTTGGATGGAAAAACATTCTGTAAAATTGTTGATCCAGTAATCCTACAAACACAGTACTTGTCTTTGACTAAATGTATTTCGAAAATAGGCTGCAATAAGTTGAAATTTCTTGTTCACACAGCTAGGTTTATTGATAGCAAAATTAGCTTTTTGGTACCCCATTCTATGTGGCTGATCAAATTTAACTATATGTGTGAACTAAGAGTTTTAAGACGCTTACGTTATATAGCACTAATATGTAATATATGATAAAAAAACTACGCTCAAGTTATAGTATTTATTGCTTTAAAAAAAATTTTTTTTTGCAGCTTTGGTTGCAAAGCAAGCATGAAACCAATCAGTGTAAGTGTAAATATCAATTAATATTGTGTTGTAGAAGTGGCACATCTGCTACATTATGTCATCTTTCATGGTAATATAACTGTGATAACAAAAGCATCCAGTATATATTTTATCAAATGCAAACGAAAGCATATAAACTGGGCCAACTGGTCAGATTTATTCACCGTGGCCCACAGATTCTCCCACTACGAGCAAGAAATATCAAATTCAGAATGAAATAAGCACTGCAGCCATACAGACATTCATGAAACGATGAATAAATATGCATATGAATCAATTGTAACACAGATGGAAAAGGAATCAAGAAGGATGGATTGTCAACAGGGGGAAAAAGCAGAGCAGCAAAGCAGCGAATCTATTAGAACCATTCTGGACCTTTCCCCATTGTCTTTTCCCTTCTCCCTGCATCCACCCCCTTTTCTCCTTACCCGTATTATATTCCTCTTCAGGTGCAATCTTCCCCCCTCTTCTCTCTCCTTTTTTTCTTTCTTTATCTGCCTCTCTGTGTCCCTCTGTCAGCTTACGTTAGGTGGTATCAGTGTAGCTGGACCCCACCCCTCACAGACAACAGCCTGTATGGTACCCTGCTCTGTACAGTCCAGTGCACTGCAATTCTGCCACAATGAGCACTAGATTTGTGGTGGATGGATGGGATCAACCCCTCTGCAGTGAATGGTACTTGCCAGACAGAGGGAGGGGGAAGCCATTGGTGAAGATTTTCTGATGAGGGGTGGATTGTACCATATCTGTGCCTAGGTAATTGGGGCCAACTGGAATGTCTCAGGTTTCGATCTCTGACATGGAGTATGATGGTCTATGTGGTGTGTGTTTTTTTTTTTTAGTGTTAAAAGGTTATAAACAGCTTGGGATGTGAACTCTAGAGGTATGAATCATTATGCGCCTCTGTGCCTTTTGTGATGCCCACCCTCTCCTCTGTTGCCATGGGGACTGCTGCAGTCTGGTTAAGTGGTTTACATCACCGTTTAATGGTCAAATTTCTGCTGATATTTAAATGTGGCTGTTTGTGTGCTACACTTGACATTTCATGTTTCTTTATAAAATAAAGAAACATGAAATGTCAGGGAGGGGAAAGCAGACTATCAATAGGCCTAATTGTTTCTATCCTGGCTCTTGCTCTCAGACCAAAGACCCTGTGGAGGAAAGAGCTCCATTAGCACCACGCCTATAGCAGCTGTTTCTACGTCCTACCGCTATTTGAGAGAACAGCAACCTTTGTGTGCATGTAACGTTTAAATAAACCGTGTTTTACAAAAGTGCATTGCAGTAAATCGGATGCAATCTTCAGCGTCGTGGATTTTTCAGAGGATACTCGAGCAGACAGGCTGGCAACCGGCAACTGTCTCGAAACCTGACCGACGCCATATTTGCTAAGCTAGTATCTCCTGGGCTGTAATGGCGCGTTGATTTTGTCCCTCACTTCTGTTTTTCGGCGGTGTGCAATCTTGTTGTGTTACTGTCTCTTGTACCGATGAGGCAGTTTCGCGTTCTTGCTAATTTGTCCGTCGTGCTTGCGGTCGTGAAAGCCTCACTAGCTCGCTAGGGGAAGTCACATATAATGCGATACTAAATAAAATGTTTGAATGTACAGTTGTGGCTTTGTGTTTGCTGGAGAGTTTTACTGAGCACTTTGTATACACTGAAAGCAACATCTGTTGTTGTTTTCTTTTTTGTTTTTGTGAAATTTGACATTATCCTAGAGTTAAATAACAAGAAGAATTTACTAAACGCATGACTAGGTGTTAACAAATGTAGACTATAGGCCCACGGATAGCCGTTATTTGCTTAATTCATTTCTTTATGCCTCTTTTCTTTTGAATATCTCTAATGCTGGCTATAGCTGATCTCACCACAGCTGACCAGTTCTTGTTTGTAATGTCCAGTAATATAACTCCTAAGAATTTAACAAGAATATGTAAAAAAAAAAAAAAGTCTAAAGAGAGAAGAGAGAGTAAAGGAAAAACATGCATTTTATTTTTGCATGTTAGAAGGGCTAATGAAGGGACTTTCTTCTGGGAAATTGTATTGTTATATAAAAACTTTCCCAGTCTTGTGTAAACATCAGAGAGCAAAAAAAATTACTCTTTATTTGATCTCAGTATTTTGCTTTTTATTGAATGAATGACTGATTTTAGTCTTGATTTCCCTGTCAGGGATTGCAGATGAACTTCATGTGGACAGAGTAAACAGGAGTATGTTTGGATTTATAAGCTGCAGCTGCAGTTTAGGGACTCCATCTGCTGGATGATGCTGGCAGGTTTGACTGCGTAACTGATTTATAAACCAGCCTGTTGATACAGTATGTGAACCCCTGGCCTTTTTTTGAAGTAAACAGTCAAATCAAATGATCCAAATTCTAATTATAAATTAGTTTACAGTTACAGTAGACAGTAATACATTAAGGAAGGTAATCATGTATAAAGTAGAACTCCTGTGAATCATATGAACCTCACCTTCTGCCATTGAGATGAAACGTCTCATTCATTTTAAACCATGGTGAACTATCTCTACCAGGTTCAAGCACTAAACAGGCTTTTCAGAAAAAAGTGTCAAAGTTAGGCAGCATTTATCTTAATAATACTGTCTTGATATTTTGACCAGTTCAAGTGATTAACCAGACAGTGCACTTTGAAAAAGTGATTTTTTTACAAACCACGTGCAGATTGATGTTGAGGCACAACAATGTATTTGGGAGGAAGTTACAACCACATTGCACCTGCAATATTTTGATCATGGATCATAACCAAGGAGCACAAAATGGATCTCTATCTGTAAGAGACTATTCACTTTCATAGGTATTGATATTTTAATGAAAAATATTGATAACAAATGCAATTAAACTGCGCAGGTATAATTATTCATGGCTGCAGTAATGCCAGTAATACTGTTATTCATTATACTTGTGCTTTTCCTGCATTGATATTTCAAATGTCTGCTGAAAAAACACAGGAAACAGAAATACCATGGCTAGAACCACCTTGAGATTGACAGCTTTTTCATATGGAGCTGTCTTCACTGTGTTGGAGGTTACAGATCTGGAGACTGCTAGGCTCGCTGAACTCTTGATTCCCCTGCACTCTACGGTAACAGTAAGACTCTACTGATGAGCAAACACCATATTTTTAAACATCAATGCTCTAATATTGATACTATTACACAATTTTTGTTTGTATTTGGTAAAAAACTAACAATTGATTAGAACAGTCAAATAAGATTTGAAAATATCAATTTACCAGGTAAGACAGTCTCTTCCAATGCTTGTTGTTGTGTTTTAACACACTATAATGTAGCTGTAAGCAGATATAAAGTAGTATAGGTTGTAATTATTAAGTGTTTATTAATAATGGATCTCTCGACAGCTATAATGCTCTTTATGAAAAATCAAGTGTATAAATGTTTGATGAATGTTTAATAACACAATACAACATATAATCATATAATGACATGTCATCAGGAGTTATAAAATATATAAATATAAACAGTTTGACAAAAAAACAACATCTTAACTCATGGTTCACTTGGTTGCTTTTCCTGGAGCTTTCAACCACATCTCACAGTCCTCCTCCTCATGATACAGTTTGCTCTCTTGTCACAGTTGAAAGCTCGGGAAAAAGCAAGTAAGTGGACCATAAGTTACTTTTTTTGGGTCAAACTAGCGTTTCCAATGTCAAGAATGTTAAACCTACCTATTAATCATTTTCACAGGTGTATAAACTGTTGATGAATATTTTACTAACTAAAAAAACGAAAACTTACTGAAACAATGCAAGTCTCTTAAAATTATTCAACGATACATTGATTACTACTCAAGACATATCAGATGATTGTGAATATGTTATGCTGTTTTATTAAGCATTAATTTCCTGTTAACACATCAGTGGTTGATCTAATAGCCAATTAAAAATGTCTTAATTTCTACTTCCAACTAAGATATAGTGTGTTATAAAGCAAATGCCGATGGTTTATATGCTGAGATATTGATATGGCTTGCAGAGAGGTAAATGCTCTCCCTTTTGTGCATGTACCATATCCCTATATATCAGTTTCTAATTGAGATGAAGGCAGATCCCAGAAAAATAACTCTTTTTGAATAGCAGCTATCCACTGTCACAGGTTTTCAGGATGTTTTGTCATGTATTCTTGATCTACTGCAGCAAATTCCAAACAGGTTTCAGGCAACACATCTACAGTTTAAACCCACATTTTAATTAAGCGGGGACTTGGCAACATTGCTTGTTTTATTAGAACCAGCTTTAATCCTTATGAACCATTTTTTCTGTCCTGGCACAAATTCCGAAAAACAGTGACAGCAGGTACAAACCAGTGCTTGACTGCAAGGGCTGTGTCTGAAACGCTGACCAGATGGTCTACGAGAGATCCCGTTTCATCTCTGCAGGATATGCTCTGTTGTAATTAGTGTGGGCGCATGCCACCCATCAAATAAGCCATTTAATAATACGCTGCCATAATGATGATAATGTCACAGTTAAAAGTGTATATGGTGAAGCAATGCACAAGTGAGCAATAGAAACTTATTTATTTGATAGATAGAAGAAAAGTAAACTTTAAATTTCTTTCCAAAATAAGAGTGCAAAATGCTTAACATATGTTTTGGGCAAAGAACATAGTTTGAATTACAATGATTACCTCACTTGTGTGTTTAATTATCTCTTATGCTATAAATATGACAATTAATTAACTTAATTAATTAAGTTGAACTTAATTACTGTTGTGGCACACTGGAGCCTTCCAGCTTGGAGACCTCAAAGCTGAGAAACAGCTTTTCTCACTTGATTTACTGAAGTTTTAGTCTGTGTCGCAAATGTGTACAGTTAGGAACATCTGACTGATTTTAGTGAGTTTGATTTGACTCAAAATAAATTCAGAATGAGTCTGACATAAAACGTGCATGACTCGGTCAATGTATTGTTGACATCTTGATTTGAATCCACGCAGCAGATAGTGCAGTCCTCTGCCTCGAGGTTGATGTCCGTATTGAAACAATGTTGGTGAATGATTTTCATTTCAACCCATTTGGGCCATTGATTCCATGATTGGACCCAATGGCTAACAGACACTGAAATGCTGGAAGTGTTTCAATGATATTGAAGAACAAAATGCGAGATGCATTATCTGTGTGACTCTGAGCGTTAATGTCTCATGACTCTGGGCTTTTTAACACAGCTGATGCATCTGATGTTCTCCACAATTGAACTTGGCCTATGCAGCCATAACCACAGTAAAAACTTTCCATTATCATAACCATTCAGTGTACTGATGACGACTGATGTCTTTTTTTTATACATGCTAAGTGGTGAATAAATAATGTATATAAGAGTACCATCTACTTTTCTCTCCGGGTGCTCCGGCTTCCTCCCACCATCCAAAGACATGCAGGCTAGGTTGATTGGTGTCTCCAAAATTGTCCTTACGTGTGAATGTGAATGTGAGTGTGATTTGTTTTTTGTCTATGTGTGGCCCTGCGATGGACTGGTGACCTGTCCAGGGTGTACCCTGCCTTTCGCCCAATGTCAGCTGGGATAGGTTCCTGCCCCCCCGCAACCCTGTACGCAGGATAAGCAGTTGACGATGGATGGATGGACATTCAGGATCTCCACTGACTTATATTTCAGCAATTGTGATTTATTTAATGTCATCGCTGCAGCTTGCAGATGTGTTAAGGGGTGACTTTATAGATACATACATTAAAGGTAAACATACATAAGGTTTCTTTCTCATGTTGAAAATCATCAACATCCAGGCAGCATTACTTTTCTTTCATTGTACGTGCTGACTATAGCTACCTGTGACTCATTTGCTAGGCTAACGTTGCATATCTGACAAAAAAAGATTGTGCCAGTGTACTTAGACACAGTGGTGCTTTGAGCTAAATGCTAATGTCAGCATGCTAACATGCTCACAATGACAATCCCAACATCCTGTGGTTTAGCAGGTGATATTTACCCTCTTCATCATCTTGGTTTAGTGTGTTAGGGTATGAGGTGTTGATGGTGCATAGATAGATAAGATTTTGACATGTATAGCAATTGTAAGTCGTTTTGGATAAAAGCGTCAGCTAAATGTGTGTTAGCATGCTGATTAGCGCTACCAGTACTGGTATGATTTTAAAGAGAATCAAATTTTGATCCCTAGATGAAAAGTGAAGGGATCGTAGAAGTTATTACAGTTCACCCTGAGGGGAACATGAATGTTTGTACCAAATTTTATGGCAATCCATCCAATAGTTGTTGAGAGATTTTAATCATAACCACAAATGTGAAGCTCGTGGTGGTTGTAGAGGAAGAGTCACCATGGCCACCATAAATGTCTGTACAGCATTTTATGGCAATATAGTTACTGAGATATTTCAGTCTGGACCAAAGTCCTAGCATGGCTAAAAATAAAAATAGGTTTAGGTTTTAACCAAAAAACTTGAGATTGCCACTTGCACAGATTTTCAATTTAGAGTAATTATGAAATATAAACTTTGTCCTCACAGTTAAATACAGTCAGGACAGCACTACCCTGCACTGATCATGCTTTTTATTTGCAGTAGTTATTGCGAGGCAGACAGAGAGTTTATTTTAACCTCTTTTCAAGATCGATCCACCCCTGGGTACTCGATCAGACAGCTGTGAATCCCAAACCCGCGCTTATGTAACGATGAGCAAAGCAGATCTGGGTGGTGTGATCATCAATTGCAATTGGCCGTTTGTATTGATGCTAATGTAACCACTCAATACTTTCCAAATCGACACTCCAGACTTTCATTTCAGAGGGCGCTGGTGATCAGTAAGCACAGTGAGCTTTAGCCTGTCATAGTGTATAATTTTGTTGGATGTTTGAGTTCACCAAAGCTTTCAGCGCACTCACAGAAAAATAGATACTCCAAAAGATTTCTCAGGTATTTTTTTTATTTATTAAAAGAGCCAGTTCCAGTGTGTTTAGTAGAAATTATCATGGAGAACAACTTCACAATCCAGCCAGGTTTTTGTACTGCACAATTTAGGATGCTATTGATGTAACAATATCATATTCAGCTATAACCAACAAAAGAGAAGACAAGACAGCAATTAAATCACTTGATGCAAAATCTTCAGTCGTGTCACTAACCAAATTAACAGAGCTGCTGCTAATCAAACATGTAAGAAATGGAAGAGAAAGTACATTTGTGAACTGAGGCAGAGCAGCCACTGTCCAGAGAAAACCTCCACAAAAGGCCTTTCAAACCTCAATATGCAGCTGCTGTGCCTATGCTATGCTACTGTTGTGCCTGGATTGGAGTTTGATGCCATGGCAACAAAGTATAGTCACATCTAAGCAAATGATCCACACACCAAACTTTTCTTGTCATCTACATACTTGTAACTCCATGGGGTAGACTCTGCTGCTGCTCAAAACATTTTGCACAGGTATCTTTCTGACCTTTATTCCTTTCTGATAAGTCATGGATGCGTGGAACAACGGTGTATATTTCAGATCATAATTTTGACACTGGCTGACTTGCTAGCTACAGATTCTCTGAAGCATATTTCAGTATAACTCCACTTGACTGTTTGCATATCATTTTGTGCTACAAGATGATTTATAGATGCATGTTTTTTGTACTTTTACATCTGAGATCTATTCAAGAGTCTCAACATTTATAAGCCCCAAAGCCCAGGTACAGTAATAATATATTTTGTTGTATAAGCAGACAAATTAAAACAGGTCCAAACATAGATTATATGCAGTTTACCCCTAATTCATGGGTGTGTGATTATAACTTTGTCTGTATTACTGACACTGTAATAGGCATTATTGTTGTTCAGTAGTCACTTTGTCTACCAATTCTATTTTTAAAGTACTTGACATCATATCATAACATGAGCTCTACTACATTTCATATAAAGATGCTTCTGAATATTTTTTGCCATTTACACTGAGGAATTACTGCTGGCAGATTGTTGCTTCCTTGACCTGTCAAAAAACTGTCATGACAAGCAGTTTTATTTTATGGAGCTAAAGTCAACAGAAATCCTGCAACTAAAACATATCCAGGTTGTGAATGCCTGTTAAAAGTGCAGATCTGTAACACAATAACGTTAATGTGCACAGTAAAATTCACTTAACAGAAACATATCTCTGGTTGTGTAGCCTACATTTTTGAGAGGTGTGTATGCCGCTAGCATGCCTAAAAAAATTATTATAATAATTTTGAAATCTGTGTTTCATCCTGTGTTTATGTCATTTTCAAGGATGTGTTTAATTTCACTCAAATCATGAATTAAAACTCTTAATATGCTGCACGTCAACACCGCAGAGTAAATGCACTTTGACTATACATAGCAACATGTGATACAAAAATGCACTGTGTCAAAATTTCAGTTACAGGATTTATGTTTTAACTCGACAGTTTTTAATTAATTTGAGGACACAGTCTAGATTGGTGTCAAATACGTTGGACATATCTCACATACTGTAACTAAGTTCAACCATAAATCTATAACCGAACCCAGACAAAATCTTGGCCAAAATGAACACTGTTGCAGAAAAAGCAACATCACAGTTTTATTGAACCACAGTGAGCAAAGAGATTAAAAATGATTTTACTGCTACATTTTACAGTCTCTTTTCTTTCTATCATGCTCGTAAAGGAAGACCAACAGGAACAGCTACAGATCCTACGGTTGTGCACAAAGTCTCTTGCAGGCCTTTTCCACCAACATGGAACCGGCTCCGTTTTGGTTGGTACACCTAATTTTGAACCGTTCGGAGAATTTTAACCAAAAATAAATTGGGTTGGAACTTGAAAAAGTTGGTTCTCAGCTGGAACCCCAAAAAATAGCAGGTTTTCCTTGAGCTGAAAGGCAAACCGAAGTGGGCGTGTCATATTCTATAGGTTGCTGTGCATTGTGCAACGCCCTCCACTGATGCATCCCTGACTACAGTGGTTCTGCTCAAAACTGGTGGAAACTCGGGCTGGTTCACTAGATAGCACCAAGGTTCCAAGAACCAGAGCTGATTTGGTGGAAAAGGGCTGTCTGAGGTTGTGTACTCTGCACTGAGGCAGTGTACAAATGAAGCATGGATTAAACTGGAACAATGCGAGCAGGGATTCCTTATTCAAGCCCATTTTGTATCAGTCACCTCTAGCGATATTCACCACTTTGCATCAGCTAAATGTGACATACAAATAAAAGTCTTTGTGATATAGCAGCATTGTATTAGTCACAGTGCATGAAGGTAAAAACATTGTCTAAATACAAGTACCAGTTACTACAATATGAAAATATTACATTTGCTTAAGAGAAACAATCCATTATGAAAAGGAAGAGGGTGACAGAAGAGCATCACAGGTTAGATAACATGAGTTTTTGGGTCTCTGGAGGAGGCGGGTGGCAGGGTGAAACAGCACAGCATTACAATGATAGTCATACCTGAAGAGTTCTTACCCCCGTTAGGAAGGAAGGAGGTGATCTGCTTTTTTTCTCGAATCCGCTCATCGTCATCATTGCTATGAATCAAGATCCTTAAATTCAATATTTGGTACAGGAAGTAACACAATGTTTCAAAATGAGCAATAAAGTACAAACAGGAATAATTAAGTTCCCACAAATAAGCTATGCACGGATATACAGTGTTCTCAAAAAACTATCACACATACTGTAACAACCTTCCTCTTTTCAAGTGCAAAACACAGACGATTTGTACACACACTGACACTCACAGAGACACTGGCCCTTCAATTTATATGAATTAAAGAGAAAATGTTCATTGTCCTTCGACGTGTCTCTTGAGTACAAACGACGAGGTCAGCATTGACTCAACTGCACAGCAAGTCCATCAAGCGTGGAAATTGCTTCGACAGCCATCTTGCATATAAAGTCTGTATAAAAATCAAGGAGCTATAGCTACAGGCCCTTCTTCAAAGGTTAATACTACACCTACTGTGAGCTGAGCTGGAGAGACTGGAGGAGTGAACAGCATGTTTGGTTGAGGTCTCTCCAGCTAAAATAAAGGCGAGAGGTAAAAACAGGAATACGGTATGTTGACCCACGTTTAATGAGGTCTGATAACAATGAAACTGTAATACTGCAACGCAAAGCACGGCTGAAGATCCTTACTGTCTCTGCTGGAAGATGTCATTCTGCCCGAAAAGGCCTTTCATACAAAACAAAGATTCATGTATAAAACTGTAAATACACAGTTACACTATATGTGTATACCTAACATGATGAAGAAAATTGACTGTAGAAAAATATATAGCCTATATCAAAGTCATTTAGCCAGAAAATAAATCCAACAAGCAAAATTCAGGATCATTTTACAAAGTCATATTTATGATGACAACACCAGAGGACCAAATTACACAAGGCTGAACTGAAGGCATTTTGGTTGTAGAAACTTGAAACAGGGCATTTTTGTTAAGTTGAAATCTAGAAAAGGGGCAACTGGAATCTGGTTAAAATATTACACGAATAAAAACAAAAAACTAACAAAGCTTTTGAACTCTTACCTCAGGTGTAAACTTTTATATTCGGTCACATATACTCAATTTATATTTCAATTTGTTTGGGTTTTTGTGGACACACGAGCTAGTATTGCACATTCCCTCTTTAATGTGTTGTCAAATGGTCACTCATAGACGTGTGCTGAATCTGTGCACTATGAGAGTGCCCCAGCATCCCTGCCACACTGCACAAGCATTTATTCATAGGAGAACACAACACAAATAAATAAAAATAATAACATCACAAGTGTCTCCTCTACCTACATCCTTGCAAAAAGTAATTTAATCTTTCTTTACAAGTATGTCACATGTGACTCAGGTTAACAATTGATGCTAGCACAAATTGTGTATTTCACTGTATACATTAATAGCATGTTATCAAAAAATGTGTATGGCATCAGTTTAGAAAATGTGCAAAATAATTCCAAGTGTTGGCTAACAGTTTAGAAAACACCAGTTTTCAACTAATCACTGCTTCTTTCCAGAAAGTAAATTAACTGATATAATATGGAGCTGTGATGCTTTGAAAATCCTGCAAGTCAACGCTCGATATACTCCGTTTATATCACATTGTTTTAGACCCAAATTTAAGAACTACACAACACTGAAGGAAATCTGCACTGACTTTGTACATTATAACTGATTTATGAGATGTTTTGTAACTGTTCTGTAATATGAAAATACCTTAAAAGGCCCCACTTTAATGTCCAGTGATGTTTTTGCTATCCTAAACCAGCAGAGTCACTTTACAGGACATAAAAGTTTAATTGAATGTGTACTGAAAAGGACTCCGACCATAACAATTCAGTTATGGAGGAGTTTACAGTGAATCAAGTATCCTTCTCTAATCCAACCAAAGCCTTCATAATAAAAATAATGCATAGTCATAAGGGACACAATTGAGAAATTCAGTAAAGACAACAATAAGGCAAAAGAACAGTTAGGGAGTAACAACGGACATCGACTAAGCAACTAAGACATCACCATCTCTAAGAAAACAGTGATGTTTTTTGACTCCTTCACAAAAAACTAACTATAAAGTAGATTTGGCTGTAAGAGTGATCATGACTTTAGGGAAGACATTGTAAGCTGTGAAACAATACATTTTTTCAAATTGGTACATGTGGCAACTCTTGTTAGCTGCCACAGGATGTTAAAACAAGAAAAGCAAGCCAAGATCGGCGATCAAAAATGACAAAATAAAAGCTTATAGTTTTGCACAGTTTTTCCACCACAACACATATTGAATATGTGGGCTCTATGTTACCAACCAGACTGGTTAAGCGGGATGTAAATTGTTGCCTCTTCCCTGTTACTGGGTCTTCTCCAATAAATCAAACTATGGTGTGCTCTTTGCTTTTTTAGAAATATCTGTCCGTGCACCATGACAAGACTGTTTCATGCTAAACACCAAACAAGAATGTTTTTTTTTTACATTGTATAAAATTAATAAAAATAATGCATTTCTCTTATGAATCAACCACAAAATAAATAGTGCACAGTTGGAAAAGGTCTGTTTTAAAGCACATTATTCCAGCAGGACAAGTCCTGCCAACCCACATCTCCAGTCAAATATACTGTAAATCATAGTGTGCATAAAAAATCTCTGAAAGTACAGTTGAGTTGTGGTTTCAGCTTTGTAGTAAATGTGTTTCTAATGAGCTTATTTCAGTGTATTAACCTGTATATTAGAATGGATATGCAGTGTTAACATTAACACTGACACTTAATATTGTCACTGACAGCTGTACTTATTTGTTACTCCAACCCTGTGAGTGCATCACCCATGAGATGTTTTCAGTGCACAGCATCATTTCAGACTTGCAAAACTTTATTTTGCTATTATACAGGCGACTTCACTGAAATAAAACCATTCTTATGCATTTCCACAAGCTGTTAGTCCCTTTTGCGATACGTTTCCCAGATTAATGCTACTCAATGCTACCTATTAGGTGCCATGCCGCTCTATTTCACAGTTCTCAAATAGGAAAAAAAACCTCATAGACATGATACTCTTAACCAAAAACAGTGACTGAGGTCTGTGTGACAAATTCTTCTCATCCTTGTGAGAATTAAGTTGGTGATAATGAAACAAATCCATGGGAAGTAAAGTGCATTGTAATAACCTGTGTGTTGCTACATGTGGTGGAAACATCAAAGTGGTGTTGTAGATGAAGTAGGACTTGACCAGACATCACCAGTGAACCCTTTCAATGTCTGCGTTCATACTCTGAATGCATTTATGATTAATGGCAACAAAGTCACTGTTTTTCTATGTGTGGCTGTAAACGATGGGAACATAAAGGAAGAAACATCAGAAAAAAAGACATGAGATATCTTAAAGTGATGTTAAGCCCATACAAAATATTGGCACATTACCTTACAAACAGAATACTGGATGATGATCATGTTGTCTAAGAGTTATTTCTTAAACAAATGTAGCATCCTGTCTTTTTTCTCACATTTCACAGTATTAAAAGTGCACTAATTACCAAACACGCCACCAGTTTCAAATTGTAATATTTCTATATTAGGTTTCTCTTCCAAAATGTGCCACACTTTCAGTGATCATCATTAATGCCATTTAATCCCTCTAGTTTGTCTCATTTTACACACTCCTGACCCCTGACCGTTCTCACACCTGCGTCTCCACACCGTTAAGTTTAGGCATCAGGATACGAGGAGTCACCCCAGAGTTGAGGTCCCTCTCGAACTCCAAAAGCTGGCCCATGAAGTTTAGATTCGGTGACACCACTGGACGACGGCTCCGCACATATTTGTAGGCATCTGTCATTGTCATGAGGGTATGCTTCATAAGGTAGGCGATGACAATGGTTGCAGAACGGGACACGCCTGCCTGGCAGTGTACCAACACTCCCTGTCCACTCTGATATGCCTCCTCTGTGAATGAGAACAACCAAACAGTGAATTCAATTTGCTGAATTAAAGATGTAAAAACTGGAGGGTGGTTATCTCTAACTTGGTTGAGTGCCTGCCCCATGTACAAGGCTGAGTTCCTACTGCAGTCTTGTTCTCAATCCAGCCCTAGCAAAGGTACCTGTCAGCAACTATTGTCTTTGTGTAAATAAAGAATTAAAAAAACAAACAATCAAAAACTGTCAACAAAGCCTCCACACCCAAATTTCACATAGTCTGTCAAAATAGAAAATGAAACAATATAGTTAAAGTCTACTGTTTGGAGATACAGTTATTTACTGACCATCAACAGCTAGCTTAGCCCTGGTGACTGCACGCAGCACTCTAGTCCCAACTGAACGAAACCTTGTTACCTGAATGTGGGATACCACCCCATTGTAGGCACAGCTAACGCTAGCTAGCTAGCAGCTACGAAGACACAACTTTTGAGTGACTGTGAGGCGCTTTTCTCCTCTTTTGGTAGTGGCTAACCCCCTCCCTACTCCTCTCACCCCAGAAAACATTCTGGACCACTCTCGCCACTGAATGCCTCCATTAAACTCTTGGTAAGACAGCTAACAAGCCAACCCCCAGAATGTTGAAGTAATGGACCGTTACTATTAGTACTAGTAACTGTAATGTAATTATTTAATTAATTGTAACCCATTGTTAATGAAAAAAGTAATCACATTACTGTCACACACGACTAAGTAATGCACTACTGCCCACCACTGCTAATTGTTACTTTACTTCTTAGTGCTGACTGACTCTCTTCAACATACCATATACATCCTCACAATACAACAACATATGAGATGTGGACTTACCAATGAACTCAAAAACCTCCTCAAAGTATTGTCGAAGGTTTTGCTTGCTGTTATCGGTGGCTGGCAGCCTTTTGTAGCGCAGCCCAGAGCTGACGTGGTAGAGAGGCAGGTGTGTGGTCACGTTGACCACGTAGCCGATGTTGAGGCGCAGCAGCAGGTCCAGGTCCTCGGCGTCTCTCTCGTTCCCCAGAAACAAGAAAGGCAAGATGGGACTGACGACGGCGTTCTCTGCATCAGGTGTCATCACGGTCTCATCTGACAGAGAAGCCGGTAACGAAGAGGAGAGCGGCAGAGAAAGGTGCACTAAAAGGAGACAAGACGTGTGTAAAGACATCCTCTGCCGTGTGTGAATACAGTTATGTTAGAGTTTAAACTGCTGCCACAAAGTAAGAAATTACAAGATTAATACGTTAAAATATGAACAGGGTGACAAAAAATCCAACAGAAAAACAACATCTATAGTGACTAAATCAACAATGGAATCCCTAATTCAAAAGTAGGTCATATTAGAGTTAATTAGCTAATTGGCTATAAAAGTGGTCTGACCATTAGCACTTTGATTATATTATAACTTAAATGAAACAACTTGCTAAGATCCAAATGAGCTAGATGTTCCCAAATGAAAAACCCAGGAAAAGTATTTTCACATATCAAGGGGCTCAGAATCATGACATACACTTAACACAGACTGCACTCACGAACACACGCACGTTAAAGCTAACCAGGATTTTTTGGTGGACATGTAAAGGGTTAAAAATGCTGCTAAATGACATTCAACCTAAAATGACCCAGCTTAATGTCAGTGATTGCGGTGGAAAATGTGTGACTTCACAGTGTAGATATGATGTATATTTTAGCACTTGCACAGGTAAATGATAAGATATTCTTACTTCTGCTGTTCTCCTCATCTTGTTCTCTGTTCAGGGAATTGAGGGCCAGGTGAAGTGACTGAGCCGACGGCAGAGAATATCCTCCCTCCCTGTCTCTCTGCCAGGGTTTGGGTTTGATCAGTGTGCTAGGGGCGGACGGTGGAGGCGAAAAGGACACTGGTGTCGGTGGGGAGGCAGAGCGGGGAGAGGGGGAACATGGATATGCTACATCTCCGTCTTCCTCAGGACCATTGCCCATTCCTACATCTTCGGCTTTATTCAAGAGCCTCTTCAGTGAGTTCCGGCCATTGTCATACCCAGATCCTGACTTGTAGCCCATAAAATCAAGGGCAGCCATTTTCCCCTGCTGAAGCCGCCGTCGGCCTGCATGGTCTGTTAGCTGAGGCTGCACATATTCCTGGAGTTTTTGACAGTCTAGGGGGACAAGGCCTGTTCCGGTACTGCCATTTTGGGCCTGGCTTGCACAGGTCTTCCCAACTCCTATTCCCATCCCTGCACAGTGATTCTTTTGGGCTTTAGAATGGGTCATCTTCTTGGCCAGTTCTTCAGGCCAGATCGTACGTACGCTGTAGTCATCATCATCGGCTTGGAACATACCCATTGGATGAGCAGCTCCGATGCCTCTTCCTGGGGGTTTGCCTCGGCGGGGGTTGAATGTCACCACTATGGGGTCGCTGCTGCAGTAGCTGCAGGTGGAGCTGCCTGTCTGAGAGGCTTTGGGGTTGCAGCCTGTGACACAGCTCTGTATCGCCCGGAGAGGGGCAGAGGACGATAGCGGGGTACAGGGCAGACATCCCCCTACCAGTTTTTTGCGAAGGAAAGCAGGACTCTCGAAGTTTCCAGCCTCAGCAGAACAGGAGGCACAGCGGAGAGGTTTGAACAAGTTTGCTCGGCAATCAGACACAGTGCTGTTAGAAGAGGAGGTGTTGGAGGTGGACGTGGTGGAGAGACACCCACCCAGATTTCTTAGGCCCATGTCTTTGCCTCCTCTCTTCACTGCTCCGACATTGTGAACACAGGAAAACGAGGTGGAAGAGCTTCCTCCACCTCCTTGGCAGCTATCAGAGTGTCCCTTAAATCCTCTGCATCTTACCAACCTCCAACAGCCACAACTGAATGGGTGGGCGCAGTCGATGGTGCAGGTATGGTCAGGGCTGGGAAACCCTCCGATATTGGAAGAGCAGGGGGAGACAGGGAGAGCGTGAAGAATGTGAGGGCGGTGATCCCTGGTGCGGGATGGGTGCGGCTGGTTGAGTTGCTGAAATGATATTGGGACATGGGCGGATTGGGAGGGAGGAGACGAGGGATAGCTGGAGTTTAGGATGGCGGCATGGGGCACAGGGACGGAGTTGTGGTGGTAGGGCAGACCTTGACTATTATGGCTTTGATGGACAGTTCCCAGTTTGGAATTCTTCTTGTGACTTAAAGAGGGGAATTCCTGGTCACTTCTGTTAAGAAAACTAGCATTTTCCTTTTCACTCCTGAACCTATGCTGCTGCGCCTGAGCGGGGACGAACTGTAAGACGCCTCCGGGGGAAGATGACAGCTGACTATGGCGACTTCGCTGTGACTTTTGTTCGGCTACACCTGGTCTCCCTGCAGTTCCAGTTTTTCTCTCATACTGTCCTTGATCCAACTGTAAAGAGACATTTTGCTTGACCACCTTTTACACTTCCGCTGCGCCCTAATGAGTTGCTTAATACTCCTCGTCCTCCCTTGTCCACTGTCAGCCTGATATCAATAGTATGTGTGTGGGAGGGCAGCCGTGGGCCGAGTGTTACAGTGCCATTGCTATGGCAGTGGCTAGGGATGTGTCTGACACCCGCTGGGATGACAGGCTGGTCGGCCTTGAATTTCTGCGCACGGGAGGATCTGCGCTTGCATCCCAGAGTCACAGATTTACAGGCGGGTGAATAGAAATGGGACTGAGAAGGGTGAGTGACTTGTCCATTGGAAGAGGCTGATATTTGAGAGGAGTGATGTGGGATGGCTTGTGGGGAAGCGTCACACAGGGTTAAGTTTTTAGGGCGCTGAATGACCACTATGCGCTCATCAAGAGGGAGGGGAGGCATCTGGGTTTATGCAAAGCTGTCCAGTGAAGAGGGAGAGAGAGACAGGAAGAGAGTAGTCAGGAAATTACTATAATTTAACAAACACTGAAGATGTGGGGCACACTTTACCTTCCATAAGTTTAGACAAACAGCACATGCTGTTAGACAGCACATACACATAATTGTGAGCATAATTGTTTTTTTCTATTGATATCGTATGTTTATCATATCATGTTTAGAATATTGTGTGATTGATTACATTTAAAAATAATTATTTGTGAAATGTAAAGTAAAACCCCAAATCCACCACAGGAATGACAACACATGTTGATAACAACAATAGATTCTTATGTTTTGCATATTTTTGCAAGTCATCTCTAAGGTGTCATTAGCATACCAAAACATACCAGGAACAAATACAAAACCAACAACCACCATCTCAGTTTTGACCATTAACATGTCACACATATTTTCCTTTCACATCTGCTGCAAATGAAAGGAGAAATTATATAAACAGAATACCCACTGAGGTGCATGTTTGATTTGAAAGGATTACACTGTTGTGATTACTCCCCCCCCCCCAAATCCATTTAAACATGCACATCAGTCTGTTACCTGCTTATACCAGGGCCACTTGCCGGGCATTTAACGCTCATCTATATTCATAGGAGTTTGACATTCAAATTTAAACTGTTTCCCAGTAATATCACGACCATTAGGGTATAAAATTCCAAATTCAAAGGTACAAGAGTGTGTACCTGTTTGCTGTTTGCAGCAAATAATCCCTGATAATCCTGATGGCATTGAGGCTTTTTAAAAGCTCAGTTACAAAAGCTGCATCAAATAAGCTTCAACAACCTTCCTCCCTCTGATGAGTCCTCAGTCACATGAAATAATAAGCCAAGCCAAGCCAAGTCATGGCTGATGGTAAAAATATACTGTAAAACATAGCTGCACTATGTAATGATGCCCAAGCCTGTAAAAAAACAAAACAACTGGCAATGGATGATTTGTCATGATTGCCTTGGGGCTGAAGAAGAAGCCCATGTATGTGAATGCTCCTGTGATATGCACAGATTATTTTTAAGCAGTACTTAAATTCGACCAAAATCATATAGCTGTCTTTGCACTGTTTTGCAACAGGACAACATGGAGACTGAGCCAATGGCTCAGTGGGATTCTTCACTTTAAAGACTGCTTAATGCTGGAGAGCCATGTGATTACCTGAAATGAAACACTTCCTGCTCCCAGCCACCCAGCCTGTTCATCCTCTGCCTCTGGAATAAACTAAATTAACCGAATCCTTTGGGCCAATTAGAAATTAGCATTTGTCCAGGCCATGGTATAAACAGAAGGTCACCACATACACAACAATACAATTCAGCTGAATACAAAGCTTTCTCACCATGACACAGCAAAAACAATTCAACTGGCTGTAGCTTATAAATATACACTTTGTAATAAAACACATAAGAAGAATTTTTTTGTATCATTAAATTGCCTTTATGATTAATGCTATTAATAAAAGGTTGGTACAGTTACTACCAGACTTTTGACTTGGTACATTCATTATAAAGGCTGCTCTTAAACGTTAACATGAAATATTATTAAAGTGAAAATCCACCCTCTGATACACACACTGTTAAATAACATCAATCAGAAATGTTCAGCGCATCCAGGAGTTGTTTGGTTGATGAAGTACTTTAATTTACTTTTTGCCACACTAGCGGCATGGCTGTAGGGGCGGCTATACAGGTTGGTTAGGAGGATGCTGGCATGCTGATGTTAGCATTAAGCTCAAACAGAGTTCAACTAGAACAAGAGATTTCCAAGTCCAGAAAAGAAAAGTGTTGCATTTTACTGCAGACTTGACAACTATGCAGTCTGTTTGTTATTCTGTTGATGTTGGTATGAAGTGAGCATGAAGTAAGCAATTACCTTCAACAGCAGCATCTTCAAAGATCTCACAGTGAATGCTTTTTATTGGAACTACTTTCTACTGAAGATATAGTCACAATGGAAACAGTTGACATCATATTCTCCATTGTCTACACCTCCATTGCGGGGCAGACATTTCAGAGACAGACATCTCAAAACCTAGACAAGTAAATCAATCTATATGCATTTCTATATACCACTAGCGTAAGTGAGACATTTTTTGGTCATTTTGACAAAACACTTTACACTCAGCAATAGCTAAGCTGGAGATGCATCAACCTCACAACAAACTAGACTATAATTGTGACATACATCTCATATAGTTGTTTTAAAACAGTGTTTGTTATGGTGGATTTTCATTTTAAAAGCCATTCCAGCCAAGAAACTCTCAGAGTGGAAGACCAAAAAGTTGAAAGTGGAAAACGGAGGAACAGACACTGAAGACAACACTGGCTGACAGAAACAACGTGGGTGGAGAGAACATACATGGGGTCAGATTATAACGTGACACTGTAAACCACAGACTACAGGGGAGGAAGGATCATGTCAAAATAATCTGGGGATGCCTTCAGTCCCAACACAACACAGATACCGACCCATAGAGAAAGCAAACCACGCTCCAGTGTCCCCATGCTTATACCCACGCACAGAGTCTGGTGATGGTATCCTCATCTTTTTTTTCCTTTTTCAGCCTTGCCTGTGGTGGAGGGGGTGGGGGTTACATTGACCCAGTTTTATCATGGTGGAAGTCACTATCACTCTGATCACTTTTCTCTCACACACTGTAAACTGCAGACGGGCTAGTGGCCTTTTCACTCACTCATGGGCATAGCTTTGGCAGACAGTAAGGGCCAAAGAGAGAGAGAGAGAGAGAGAGAGAGAGAGAGAGAGAGAGATGGAAAATACTAAAACAAAGTACAACAGTGATGCCTTACACCATCTGAAGGGCTAGTAACAATAAAAGCTTCTGTTGGCAACATGTTAAAATTTCACATTACTACATACAGTCAACCCTGCAATTGGATATAAATGGGGTTGGCCTGCTGAAGCTTTGTGGTCATGTCCAACCTCCTCCCACCCACGATTTATTTTGTGACCCTTAGAGGCGGCAACCCCTTGGGAACGACTAAACTACTTCCCTGTACATACAGTAGTTGAAACCAGTTCCACCATGACCAGCTAGTCAGTCACAGGGGACATCTTTCTATACAATGAGTACTTTTACTCTTGATACTGAAGTACAATTGTTGACAATACTTTCGTACTTAAGTCATTTTACGTTGTTGCGTTGGTACTTTTACTTAAGTTGAGGTTTGAGTACTTCTGCCACTACTTGTCGAGTCAGTTGTGGGGATCTGGTTTTGCAGGACTTTGGGTTTAAGGCAATTTGCAAAGAAAACTCTCGCACACTGTCCAACTTGCAAAAAAAAAAGTACTGACACAACGTTTCGGTGCGAGACCTTCATCGGGCAAATAGTGTTACATACTGAGAAGCCATCTTTTGTAGGAGGTGACTTGTTTGTCTACACCAATCACCCACTCCCTCACAAAATAATGCAGCCATTACAAAACATTCAGTCACATTTCCATTACTAAAGATCCAGACTAAGCTTCCATATGAGTCTCTCTGTGGTAACAATACTATATCGTTCCAGAGTGATCTACACTAGATGGATGTATCATGAATGTACACCAAAAAATGTAATAAAATGCATTCATTGACAGATATGTTCTCAGATCTTGCTAGTACCTTATACATCAATAGATAAATCGAGGAAATATAATGAAAACACAACATTTGACCCCACAATAGATTCAAAAAACAATAATATCATACTTCAATAATTTAAGGTTAAATAACAATGAAATTTATAGAAAAAAATACAAAGTGAAAAAAATCATCACCCTGAATGTTGCCTAAAAAAATTCCTTTATTATTATATAGGTGCAACAAAAACATCAAGGCCTCAAGAATAACTAGCGGCATCAGTGCATTCATATGTAAATGGTCACAATCAACAGGACACAATACTTAATGGTCCTAATAATATATGTGCATATTCATACATATCCAGGAATGTTTAGGGCTGGACAGGGAAATCCTCAGGTGAATCATTAAGTAGCAAAGCATATGCAGACAATAAATGTGCAAAAATGTTCAGAATCACGAGAAAAATGTTAAGCAGGAATTCACTGTCAAGTCCCCTTGGAGCCAATCACAGTCACTGCCCCTGAGTGGTAGGGTGACCTGTTGCCACGGAACCATAGTGAAGCGATGTCACGGTGAGCATCACTGAAGTGCACAGCAATAGGATAAAGCTGATCGTTTCTATGTATAGTACTTTTGTGCTCACTAATCCTTTGTTTAAGTTTTCTAATTGTTTTCTCAACATAAGAAAGACCACAGGGACAGCGTATCATGTGGATTACGTTTGTGGATGCACAAATGATGACACTGTTAATGGGTAATGTTTTGCCTGTGTGGGGTTGGGAAAAATGATGCATTTTTATAGTATTATTGCACTGTGTGCAACTGCCGCAGTGGTAGTTGCCCTTTGGAAGCGGGTGTAAACGTGTCTGTATCTCTTGATTAGACCTAATCTTGTACTCAGAATTGGCGCAGACCAAGTGAAACCTTATATTTCCCCCCCTTTTCATAACAAAAAGAGGTGGATCTCCAAAGTTAGATGAAAGTTCAGGGTCAGACTTTAAGATGTGCCAGTGTTTTTTAAAAAACGATCGTATGGCAGAGGAATGGACTGAGTGTCGAGTACTACATGTAACAGCAAATGTCTTTTGTTTTTTTGCACTCTCTTTCATGTCTACGCTTTATCAATATAGTCCTCTGTGGAATGACAGATCCTTCTTAGTCGAAAAAATAGACTGGTAGTCAATGTCTTTCCGGTAAAGAGTTTTTATGAGGGAGTGAGTTTAAAACAATTAAAAAAGGTAAATACTGTTGAGAATTCAAATATCCTGTCATCTCGTCATCTCTGTGTATTTGTTCTCTGGTCCTGAGGCCAGACTGGTGACAAATGGCAGTTAGAGAAAGGATTCATATGAGAATAAAACTGTTAAATGGTGTCAGCCCTGTTGATTAGGACATTAATAGAAATTGTGTTTAATTAACTGTGTTTATGTGAAATCATTTCAGTTGGTTGGCCTAATTAATTTGTCTTTCTATCACATTTATGGAATCTGATGAAAGGCTGTAAGCTACCTGCTCTGCCAACATACAGTATATGCTGTTGTGTGTTTGCAGTGATTGCCTTTCAAAAATGAGCCGCCTCAATCTGCTTTATAGACCGTTTGATGCTTGTCTAACGCGGAAACTGTTGCTTGCATGATAAAAGAAACAGACTTGTTCTTTTCAGTTTGTTTTTCATTACTGTCCCATTGTTAATAGCTTCAATTGCCAGATCCCAGAACTGGGGTGGCAGCCAATCTATCAAAGAGCAGTGCAGAGAGACAAAAGGATGTAGCTCATTGTTAAAAAAAGGAGTTCTGCTCAATTTTATGGCCAAATCTGATGTCTTACGGGTCCAGGGCCATCAAACAATCTGTAATGTATTAATGTGTAAATGTGTAATATTGTAGAATATGGCCAGGCTACAACCAAGCACAGTAATAAACCCGTAAACCCATGTGTGCTGCATAACTGCAGCAATATTATATATCACACAACTCATATCAGTGTTGTGTATCAGATTAAATAATTGTACAGATTTTCAAATTATTATTATTTTGATCGTTTGATATTTTAGTAATTTTTTTGTTTTTACATTTGATACTGATTTCTTTTTCTTCTTTTCTTTTATTATTTTTTTAATCAATTAATTATTCTTTAAATTTTTTTGTCATTATATATATACACACACACACACACACACATTTTTTTAACACACATACGCTTACTGTTTTATTTATTTATTTAATTTTTTATATTTTTATTTTTAACACACACACACGCTTACTATTTTATTTTATTTTTTTAACACACACAGGCTTACTGTTTTATTTATTATTTATTTTATTTTTAATATATTTTTATTTTTTAACACACACACACACACACTCTCTTACTGTTTTATTTATTTATTTTATTTTATTTTTTTAACACACACACACGCTTACTGTGTTATTTATTTATTTATTTAACACACACACTTACTGTTTTATTTATTTGTTTTATTTTTAATTTTTTTTTTTTTAACACAAACACATACGCTTTGATTACTTTACGCTTTATTACTTGTTTAATGAAATGTATGGGGTTGATTGTTCTTATGTTGTATGTATGATGCTTTGGCAATGTTATTGTTACATATGCGTGCCAATAAAGCTAATTTGAATTGAATTGAATTGAATTGAATTGATTGCATAATATATCTACTAGGCATACATGACTTCAGAAGTTGACAGTAGTGTGAATAAGTTATGAGCCCCTTTTAGAAGAACTGAGGCATAACAGCTACTGAGGATCCTATTTGAAGTGTTTGACAGCGCAAGCTACTTATATTAGGCTGAATAAACAAATGTCACAGGGTGGATCAAGGAGTGGAGAGGTAAAAGCAAATGTATGCGCATGATTAGGTATGTATTAATATTTAAGGAAAAGGCTAACGTATGCTAAGCTTTGCAATCACGTTAGCTGCGTCAGAATTCAAGCACATGAAAGTGTAACGAGTTGAAATAAGGACTCACACAGATAAAAAGAAATATTTGAAAAAGAAGGAGAGTGCCAATCAGTTCCTGTTAGTGAGAGCTGCATGAGCCTACGGGGGAGATCATGACGCCCTGCCTTGGCTCACTGCTACCCCACCAGCAGAATAAAGATAGCAGCTTTACAGTCACAGCCATAAGCCAGAGAGAGGAGTATGGCACACATGCTAGTGTTTTTCCAGATGATTTAACTCTTTCCCAAACACCTGAGCAAAACCTGCAATTTAATAAACAGCTATAATTTGCTTGCTTTGCACCTGTGAACGGTGTAATGTTTCATAAAACCAAATTCAATCTGAGTTGGAATAATTATAATTTCATGGTGAGTACAATAAAAAAACTAATTGATTTTGTCTTGAAAAGAGAATTGATGGACATGAAATGATGCCTCACATACAGGACAGGAGGACAGTTTATGACTTATAGCAGACAGCGGACTATAAAGAATATCAGTGTAGATTTAGGCAGCATGGTGAACAGTGCGTCTCAGCTGCAGAGTTGATGCAGTGGGTGTTCTTGGGGACAAGATGTTGAGTGGGCTGGTGTTTATAGGAACAGATGGCTGTCTGGCTTTGCAAGATTGATGGCGATATCGCCGTTCTCTCTCTCCGCCCCGGCTTTATGCAGCTCCTTCATCAAAAGGCACCTGACAGCCAAACACCCACACAGCACAGTGGACAACACCAAAGCAAAAACCAAGGCTGCTCAATTACTGGCTCATAAAATTGCTCGAGTTAGAGAATCTCTTCCTCTGCTACATGAAATGAATTTTTTTCATCACAGTAAAAACGGCTTCTCGAGATAGTGGACGACGGGAAAATTAGTCATCTGAATCATTTGTTTCCAGAGGCTGATGAGCAGGCTGTTTCTGTCAGACGACAATCCACATTTCTACAGTTTTCCTGGTGTTTAGCTCTGAGTTGGCACAAAATGACAGGAGGCAGTCCATTTCTGTGTTTATATGGTTGTCCACACACATAACCAAACTGACAGATGGTCAGGAAGATCTTGTGCACTGGGCACAAAGGTGGTACTAGGATGTTCACAATAATACCTACTAGCACTGTGGGTCAAACATTTGTTCTACAGGAGGTTCTTCATCCACACACAGACACACACAAACATTGCAATTACACAATGTCAGAACAGTGTCAGTTTTTCTAATGCTAACGCATGAAGATACACAAGAAAAGTACTAGTTGTGATATTAAAGGAATAGTTCGAAATTTTGGGAAATACAAGTTGAGAAAATCAATTCCACTTATGTGCCGGGCTATTTCTAAGAACTGAGCAGTGACTTTCTGAAGTCTACACTGGTTTGCTGGCAACCTCATGCTGACAACAACACCCCAGGAACTCGCTGCTACTGGGCAAGAAATAGTTGAGCTCAAAAAACCCCCATAAAACCGCAACTTGATGTTCTGATACTTTGTTTTGCCGTTTTTATTATGAAATTAAAGAAATAAGATATAACATGTTAATACATGAGCTTCAGAGATTTTTCAACTGTTTCACACTTAATGTGGACATTGATGCATGCTGAACAAAACACCCTTTTCTCTTTCAGTAAAATAAGAACAGTAATCTAAACTGCCCCCCTGGGGTTGTTTGGTAAAGACAGAATAATTAATTTTCAGCCTTTTGTCCGTCATTGTGGACCCTGGAAATTTGGAATACCCCAGCATCATATACAGCCGTACTGATTACTGATTAATTTCATTTTCAGACCTCAGTGTAATTTGACAGTCCAATGGGAGATCACAATTCTAGATGGTTTCTACTCTGTTTCTGTTTATTGTGTGAAAGTATTGAGTACTGAAAACCAGCGGTACAGATAGAAAATCTGTGTCAGCTCAAATTCAGTGCACTGAATTTTGAAGATTTCCGACCTCCAACTAGAAAAAGTACAATAAAATGGCGCTCAAAGTTGGAGTTGCTACTTGTGAACTCGGAGCAAATCCATCTCCTGCAACTTCATGAAGTATATTGGCCTGTATTTAATTAAAAATAATACATACTAAAACCTGTTCTTGTATGTAAATTGATGTCAACATATGTCGTCGATGTTATTAGCTAGCTGGTTACAGTAAATAATCTCTGAAAGACATCTTCTCTGCACAACTGTTGCTCAGGAAAATGTTAAAAATGCCCAAACATTTGACAAACAACCCGTTCTCACTCCCAGGCCATCACATGTGGACATATGGCTAAGACCTCTTGGCGTCAGTTTGAAATGCATTGGGAACCTCCTTAGCATCATAGTTCAACACACTAGGGGAAGCCCTGTTGCGTCATTTCTGAATGCTAAAAGCAGGTGTATGATATACTGTAAATAACAGAAACGTCTGAGTAAAGAGGTGGGTTGGCCTGAAACCAGACTTTCAGGACAATGGTGTAAGTTTCCCATGTGAAACAAAACATTTTTAGCGAGGTTACGATGGTTAGGTAAGTTACGTAAGTTACATAAGTGACATAAATGTTACTTAACTTATGTAAGTTAAGTCACATAAGTAACACAGTTATTTTAACCTAAACCATAATGTTTTCCTAAACTTAACCAAGTAGTTTTGTTACCTACACATAACCAAAGTGCGAAGTTTCGCAACTTTAACCACTAGCTTCATTTTGAAAGTCTAACTGGATGTTGCACATTTATTCTTGCTAACCACTGCTAACTTGACTGGGTAGCTCTACAGTCAAAAATGATGGTAAAGGGGTACCCAGGGGTGTAAAAAACAGTGCCATGGGGTCAAGTGTCCATTTGTGACGAGTTTGGATTGAGTAGCTTTTGCAGATAACTAACTAGCTAGATGGCAAGACAGACGAAGAATGTATATTTATGTCACTCATTTTCATTAAAATGGCCAACTTTTTATTTACCACAAAGTTCAAGTTCAAGTTCAAGTTTATTTATATAGCACATTTAAAAACAACACTAGTTGACCAAAGTGCTTTCCACAATAGACAACAAATATACATGGCAACAGTAGAAAAAGTAAAAAAAAAAAAAAAATGTCACTACTTAACTCTGTTTGAAGGCCAATGAATAAAGATAGGTCTTTAGCAAGGATTTGAAAGTGTCAGGAGTTTGGGCATTTCTTATTTGAACAGGTAAAGTATTCCAAAGATTAGGAGCAGCTACTGAGAAGGCTCGGTCACCTTTAGTTTTTAACCTGGATCTGGGGACATCAAGGAGCATCTGATTGGATGACCTCAGTGCTTTGACCACAAAGGGCACTGCTGAGGGTTCAATTGTGTGTAAACTTGACAAAATAACATCACTTTGTCACGTCATGCACCTGGAACACTTTGAGGTTGGAAGTCAGAAATTCCAACCTCCAACTGTGACTGGAACGCAGCATGATAATGAGGAACTAAAAGGAAAATACATGGACGCTGCTCCCCTTGTGTTTTCTCATGATGGTACTTTTTTTAATCTTCAGGAATGTGCACGGATTATAAAGTCCATCGTGGGACTTTTGGATTTAATCCTGTGTCATATGGCAGAATTAGACAAATGATTGTACATGTTATGAGGGGAGTGAATGAGCCTTCAGCTACAGCAAATGTTGGTCTGAATGAAAAGAAAGTCTTTTCTTGGCCTGCACAGATGTTAGTATCAGAGAAAAAGCTAATTCACAAATCAGCAGAGAAGCAGAAAATGATCAAGCTTATTGGGATTTAAACACTCGAGCATTTTGAATCCGATTTTAACAAGGCAAACAGACACTGATGTATTGCTGAACACTGAAAATTGTCTGACCACCAAAGCTTTGTGGGAAGCATTCAATTTAGTACCATATTGAGATGAAAGTCTACTTTAAAGAAAAACAAATACAAATACATTGCAGTATAGATTCTTCCCTTGAATATTCACCAGGCTGGAAATGTTAATTACAACTGCAGAAGAATGGGTTGTAGACATGCAAAGACAGCAGAGAGATAATCACTCCCTGCTATCACAAATGTGATATGAATGATTATGGCTGCTGGCCAAACGGGGCCACATTTCTATAACGTGACCAAGTTAGCAGCGCACACACGTTAATGTGTGTCATTGTGTTACTGGCAAGTGTTTGTGACAAAATCAAGTAGGATCAGCTTTGTCTGTATACATATTAAATACCGAATCAGTTATATTCACACTGCAGCATTCAAATTAATGTGGTCACTAAGTTTTGGAAGACCATTTAAGTACTTTAAAATAGTATAAATAATGCATGTATGTTATGTTCACATGTCAGGTGTTTCTATAGGGAACAAAACAGATTTGAAATGATTTTACATGTACCAATAAAGTTAAATGAATGTTGAATTGCCTAACAACAGAAACAACCAAAGGAAATTAAACAGAGGAATTGGATTAAGTCATTATGACTTGCGCGCTGATCTGACTTGAATCACACATCTAATGAGGTAACATTTACTTGAGACAAAGGAAAATGACTTGCAACTTGAAGTCCTGCTATATCTGATGACTTGGTTGTGACTCAGATGCCCAGTGAGAGTATGTTTTGTCAACAATGCCATGATAATGGTACAATAATGACTCACAAGGATGAGCCTTGTGTTGATTGGCAAGCATTCTTGTTTAGACTTTCATGTCTAAAATGCTGGTCCTGTTGTTCGATCGATTCAGATTGATTCCTCATCACAACACCACACTAATCCTGCATTTCTTGAAAAGACAAATACATCTTTATGTTTACTGCTAATATGTGCGTGTTGCTACATTTGTTTTTCACTCTAATCTGCTTTGTTTCACTGTCTCATCAGAGCTTACACCACTATGGGCTACTGAGAGGAAGTCAAAATAATTACATCACCTACTCTCCACAGTCAGCAGACAGAAAGTGATGGAAGCAACTGCACAAACTGGCCAATCAGAGGGCAGCGTGATGGGGAACGTTCAGCCATCTCTTCTTTCCCTCTACTATTGAGTCAAACAGATTTAACACCGCAACAGACGCTAGACCTTTAGGACATACAGTATCATAATCCCTACACAGCAACGGCTACGCAATGGTTGTTTTTACTTTATTGTTTTATCAGAGAAATGGAATTGGTGGCACTTTGGAATTCCTGGCTAGCCCCTACTTATACATATTGAAACATATTTATTGTTAATCAAGGAGCAAACCAATGCTAATCAGTTACAGACAACACCTCAATCAGCACAATTGTTTCTATTAATCATCATAAAAAGAGCTATGCCAGCACAAAATGATGGCACATTGTAATGTTAAAAAATAAGACAGGAGTTTGACCTCCAATTTAATAAGAAATCCAAAAAATGGGTCTCCTAAAATAGACCACTGAGAATAGATACAGACAAAAGCAGCTTGGAAAAAGGTTTTGTGGTTGGTTGGGATTTAACCCGTCTGTCACTTAAAGATAAGACGAACAGTAATATGCTTTGAATATATTTAAAAATCGTTGAAGATTTATCTTTTTAAAAAGCTTTTTAAACTGTCATGGTTACTGATTGCTATAAAATCCGCTGACACTGGAAATCTGAACACCACCGAAATGTAGGTCTGATGCTTGTGCTGAGCTTTCTGTCGACCAAATGTCACGAAGAACTGAAACTTTGTGACGTCCTGGATCTTGCAGACAGTCGAAAAGACACACACGGGCGTTCAGATTAATTGGTGGAGACAACAACTGAACAAACATGGTCTAATATTACACACTGAAAGCTGCTGTGTATTCATTATTTGATCCATGTTTGTTTCAGAGTTTGTTTTGATCTGAGCCAGGGGGTTTTTGCTTAGTAAGACCTCAGATACGCAGGAACCCAGGAACTTTTTGGATCAAGTATGCACAGTCCCAGTGAGTCCCCAAACCATTTTGTCTCCTGCAGGCTTTCCCCCTCAGATAAAATAACACCAAAAATGATCTGACACTATTCTGTCTGACAGGGGGGTTGCTCAACTTGAACAAAAAAAGTTTGCAGCAACATCTGTTAGTTGCAGTGTGGTAACAACAGTCTGTTTCTATTCCCCATCTGCAGTGTGTGCCAGAACATCTTTATGAAAGTACCAACCTCTAAGAAAGTATGAGTGTGCATGAAAACAACAACACAGCCTGACACCCTGAGGCTGTCACAGCCGGCCTGCAGCATCAACATTTAGAAGAAGGGACGCTTAATGAAATAATCATTATTAATGGTTAGAGTTATTCTACGGTTATGCTTGGTCCCAAATCTTTCCAAAGGAGGAAAGTAAGAAACCTTAATCCCACATTTGACATTGGAGAGCCTGTTAAAATGGCCATGTTTCATTTTGGAAGGCCTGAAGCAGCGTCTTGGCCTGTGTTTAACATGTTTGTCTTTTAACACATATGTTATGTTACAACTTTTCCATATTTGATCTGACAGACAACTTTTAATTTACATTATTCTAACAGTAAAAAGTATGAGATAAAGCGAGATAACACTTAAGTTAAAAAGAGTTTCCTGCATTCACTTAGATTAATTTGCATTCATTCACTGCTGATGACACACAAATTCACACTGCACTAAAACATTTTTTTAACTCATATTATTAATTAAATAGCTCTCTACTCCTAAGTAATGCTGAATAGATCATATTAATTTCAGCCCCACCACAAAGCTTAACTTATCTTGAGCAGTCCACAAATAGTTCATCCCACTGTCTGCCTGCTTGTTCCTATTCAGAATCATCAGAGACTATCCCGGTCCCGGTCACAGTCACCAGTCCATCACGTGGTTAACATGTAAACAAACAAGTCACACCTGTACTTTAGAGTTTCTAGTCTTCCTGTCTTTCTAGTCTTTCCTGACTGTGGGAGTAACCTGAATCACTTAATATAATTTATTGTTCAGGTCAACATTCAAGCAAAAGGGCCAAGCATTTCAAGTGCTCTCAAGTGTGAAGACTTTTGGTTGGCATTTAAAATGTGACCTTATGATAGACATTTTCCCACTATTTTCTAAAGTTTTATAGTCCAAGTAAAACAATGAATTGATAAATCAAGAAATGAATCTGCAGGTGAATCAGTTATGAAAATAATCAGAAGTTGCAGCTCTAATGCAAACACCTCACAGAGAAGACCAGGGCTTATACCATCTTATTGTTAGAAGACAATGCTATTCATTGAGCCGCCATGGCTCTGTGTTTGATCTAATGATAGTAATCTCAATGTCCATAGCTGTTTATATCATAAATATATTTCATATTTCTGAGCAATACCGTTGTTTCTTTGTGAATGAGTGTTGCATTGAACTTGAAGTTACCAAGAATTGTTGAGTTAATCGCTTGACATTTTAGAATGTAAGATCTGATGAAACTCTATCTTTTTCCTGATAGAAGTCAATTTGATTATAGTTCCATTGAAACATTACACCGTCACTGCTAATGGCTGCCCATGGTTTTATATGGGGGGCTGATGAAAGCATTGAGTCACCTTTATAGTCTCTACAGTTCAGGCCAGAAAACCAACATATGAACTAAAGGAAGCTTCAAATTGTGGGCTGCAGAGCTGGATGACTACAAATGAACCTGTCCAGTCAGAGCCTTATTAACATAAAAAAAGATTGTTTCATGCAGGTTTAATTTTTAAATTGGTTTGTATATGTCCCTTGGTCTAGAGAAAAGTCTTCCTGCAAATGCCCTGCAGTGATTCTTCTCTCTCTCTCTCTCTCTGTCTTGTCTTGCCTGTGAAGTTAGTGCACATGAACAACCTGCCTGCCTCAAACTAACCATAGTCTAACACAGCGAATGTTTGCTGCTTTTCGTTTTTTTGAGACAATAAATGAGTTATTTACAACCATAAATAAACCATATGTTTGATTTCCAAATTGCTCTCATCAGTCAGTTACATATGTCAGAGATGTCCTTCAACTCTGTAGCACTGCCATCCATGGCAGGGACCTGCTTTTATTTACACTAGCTTTTGTTCCTGCTGGATTTGTGCACAACTGGATGTGATGCTGACAGAGGCTTGACTATGAAATGTATGTCAATAAATCACTGGCTGCTGCTATTTTAAATATAATGTGCTTGCATGCTCATCTCTCCTCCTCTTTGTTGTAGGCTATATCACCACCACAAGCAGAAATAAACCACACATTAATAATTGTTCTTTCTCTGCATTGTTGTTTATAGGGGTATTCTGTAGGGCCAGTAACGGAAAAAACATTAGTCCCTGTTTGAACCGTCGCTAGATGGCGCAATGCTTTATTTCTCTGTATTTTTAATAGCATCTCCATAGCACATTCTTTGAACCTTTATCATGATGTGAAGTAAAGCTATTGTGGACGACCGGGTCGATCCTGCAGGCCCTACCTTCTCTTACTTACTCTTACTCTGATCAAGTGCGGATATGTATAATTAGGGTTCATTTGTATAGCTAATACTTGGCGCTTTCACATGGCTGCAGTTACTCATCTCCAAAAATAATACACGCCGCCGCTTATTATAGCAAACAATCATACTACTTGCTGACCTCCTTCGCACAGCGGGGACTAACACGAGGATGCATTGCATGGTTTCCATATGTGGCATCAATTTGTAAATTAAAATTCACCAGAAGCATATGGACATTCGGGGGCCGATCTTTTTTTTGTTCTTCTTCAAACCCTGACCAACACGTAGTGCTGTGACAGCCGCTGCACTAAGCACTGCTGGTGGGGGACTCGCAGGCGTCAGGCCGACCGGACCGACCGCCACAATAAGTAACGTTACTAAAAAGAAACATCACTTACATCAACAGTGGCAGTCCTGTGGTGTATTCATCATTTATGCGCAGCGGAATGAGAAATCCTCATATCTGTGCTGGCCCGAGCATCACGACCCGATGCGTTGGTATGATCCAGATGTGTAACACCTTCCCTGCCTGCTCGTTTGTTCATGGATTTCAAAAATAAAAATACATTAAAAAGAAAAAACCCCAGACCTGGTTTGACTAGAAGACGCACAGCTCTGCCGGACTTACTAATAAACAGATACATAAATACATGTTATGAGTAGTGCTTGGCTAACTCAGCTGGCGTCACGTCTGAGCGTGTGTCACTCTGAGCTGCGATGCGTGTGTGAGGAGACACTGACGGGGAGGTGGGTTCTATTGTCTCTACTGTGGATGACATCATCCTAGACCAATGGCGAAACACACGGGATGAAGGGCTCTGGGGCGAGCACGCAGCACGTGCGGGCTAGTGGAGGAGGAGGAAGAGGAAGAGGAAGAGGAAGGGGGTGATGCTGGACCGACAGCCTTTAAAAATAAAATAAATTGAAAGATTAGCTCAGGATTACCAGTGGTAGAATGAAACTACGTATATTTACTCAAGTTTTGCTGTCTTTGCTTCAGTATTTCCATTTTGTGCTACTCTTAAGAGAATATTGTACTTTACATTACACTGTATTTAGCCTATTTAACAGATGTAGTTAGAGACTTTAAAGACTGAGATTGTATACATGATTTAAGGGCTCTTATGAATTGTATAAATGTATTTAATAATAATGTATATGTAGGCTAATAGCATTTTTCTGCATGATTACTTTAACTTTTGAAACTTTAAGTACATTTTGCCATTAAAGGTTCATTGTGTAAGTTTTAGTGGCTTCTAGTTGTGAGAGTTGTGAATTGCAACCAATGACTCACTCACCTCTCGACCCTTCCTTTGAAAGCAGGAGAAGCTACTGTGGCTGACATGCTCTGTCGGTTCTTGTGCTAAATAGTATGTGTGGTCAAGGGCATCACTTTGTGTTGAAAGAGGTGTGGACATAAAGGCTCTGATTAGGGAAATGATGATACACTTGTGTCACAAAACCTGATGATGCTCAAAAACAAGATGAGAAGATTTTAACACTATTTTGAAGAAATATGAAATGCAGAAATCAGGGGTCCTCCCCCCAAAGATTTTGAGCATTAAACACTTAATTTCCTGCATTCTGGAGACATTGTATGCTCCAGGTTTATAAAAAAAGAAACAAATAAATCAGCTACCAGAAATACAAAAATATAACAGAATAAAATGCAGTAATCAGCAGGCACCTGTTTTTTGGACAACGCATATTTGGTTCTTCCATATTGAAATTGATTAGCATTTTTTCTTATTGAGCAAATAAACCTCTCTCAAAGCATTTTCATTTATTAGTTAACATTTCTTGGTGCAAGCTATTTTTCAGAACATTTTTAACAAATACTTTCAAAAAGTGGTGGGGACAAAATCAGACATTTCAAAAAGTGGTGGGGACAAAATCAGACATTTCAAAAAGTGGTGGGGACATGTTGTCAGCGTCCCCAGCGTAAATGACACCTATGTCTGTGGTCCCCCATTTGTCATAATTTCTCTTCTCTTCTTCTTACTTCTACCACTACTACTACTTCTTCTTTTTCTTTCTTCTTTGTAAATATTCAATGTAGTGACGAAATGCGTTCTGCAGCGCCGTTTGTCCGTTTGGGCTACTGTAGAAACATGGCAATGCAACATGATGACTTCCATGTAAGGGGGTGTATGTACATAGAAATGTCTCATTCTAAGGTAATAAAAACATAAGGGTTCATTATGTAAGGTCTTTATACACCACTGAAAACCTAGTTATGGAAATTAGACTGCATTTCTTTCAATACTGCTAAATACTACACACTGAACATTCAATTATTTCCAAGTGACAATTTAAATGTAGGACTTTAACTTGGAATGGATAATGGAGTATTTTTATATTGCTATGACTTAATGAATTTTTATAGTACTTCCTACATCACACTTAAATAGTATAATAATATACATATAAATATATAACGCACTGCAAAAACATAAAAGAAATATGTTACGAGACATTATGAATACTGAGGGCTGCAATTAGTGGGTTTAAGCTAGCTGATTGATAAATCATTTGTGAAGGAAGACATAAATCAATTCTATTATTATTTTTACTATTCTATAGTAAAAATAATAATACCATCGTTGATTTAATAATATCCCATTACCAGTAAAACATCTGCTTTCAAAAATATACTTAAGTAACAGGGCGCAAATTCTACCAGCAAAACGTGCTTCAAGTATCAAAAGCAAAAGTCTTAATTGGAGTGGCACCTTTAAGAATATATATATATGTATATATATATATATATATATATATATATTACTATTGACGCATTACAATGTAAGCTGCATTTCAATGTTGCAGCAGGTGATTAATGCACATTTAATGTGCAATTAATCAGAGACCAAAGTAATGTAAGGTATCTTACATGGTCTGATCAACAAAATAAGCATATTAACTTTCTGTTAGCTAATTAATTAACAAGTTTTACATTAACTTTAAACTTTACATTACATTAGCACTAATTATACATTTATTTTGATAATATTTGTAGGAACATTAAAAACATTTGTGAACTAAAAATAATTACTTTTATTTGTTGTGCTTTTTTACTGGATGCATTTTAAAGATGATAGAGATGATATCCTATAGGATGATATATAAAAACGTAATACTTAATACTTAAAACACACACACACACACACACACACACACACACACACACACCATTTTCTGTATCAGTATGTTATTTCTGTTCTTAGCTCGAACAGAAACCTCCACTGAGATGATTGACATGGATGTCATGCTGACCAAGAAATGATCTTCTCATTGTGTGAAATCATGAAGTAGAACGGAGCCACCAGTTCCACACTAATTTAGCAGTTAACGAAAGGTCAACAGTCATGCCTGCTGAGAAAGGCAGTAGGCAGAGCCTGGCTTTGCTTTTTGTTTATTTGGGATCTCTTGTGGCCTTCACAAATACCTTTTGTGGGTTTTTTTCTGCTGCTTTTTGAGCCACAACTATTCAGACTGTCTGGCTGTAGTCTGCATTGTACAACCTGTGTATCATCATTTTACCGAGTAATTTTTGAGTCTTTATTTAAATGATGCTGTAGATAGATGCTGTTTGTTGTTCAACAAAGACGTAGCAAACTTTTGGCAGATAGCAATTTGACCACCCGATGCAAATCACCCAAGCTTGCTCATGATTAGAGGAATTACAACTGAGCAGTGGTAAAACATTACCCACTCTCCCCTATTATAGCTACATTTTAGCTGTGCATTTCTACTGTCATTTCTGACATGTGAGTCTCACAGCCTCCACACAGAAGAATCACAGGTCAACCTCTGTATGTGAGAAAATGTGTCTACGGTTGATCAATAGGTGTGGCAGCAATTCGCTTAAGGGTGTCGGAACAGGACACTATTTTGTGTGCCGAATCCAGGTCTACACTCTTGGTATACAAATACTAATACTTCTTGACACATTGGTCCACTTGTTCCGCCCTGCCAACAGACAAGGGGAGACAGACAGAGACACTTCAGCCACTAGCCTAAATGCAGGCCCAATCACAGCTGTGACGGTAATGTGTAAAGAATTTGCACAGCACAAGCCAGACAATAGTCCCAACCCAGTGGATATCAGATTTAGTGCAGTAGGTGCAAGTATTGAAAAGTATGCAAATCATCACATTTGACATATGTGCTTCTCTAACCTCTTTATATCTGTTTAGGTCACCACATGATCTGTGGTCAAAATTCTGTTGTTTCATTGAGTCGCAGGAGGTTCTCTTGTAAGACCCTGTATTGAGGGTTTTTAAGTATGATCTATGCTAAATATTTACTTAATTCTTATATGATATTCTGAACATTAATATAGCAGTAATTAAAATATTTGCTATGTAAAGATATAACAGAGTAATGGCGTCCTGAACAGAGAATGACATCACAGTCTGTGTGTGTGTGTTGTCATCCGAACTTCTCTGCTATTTGTTTTGGTAGCCGGTTTGGCTTCCCGTGCATGTTAATGCATGTGAGTCCCTGAGAGTGATACAATGGCTGTTTCTGCTCTCACACAGTGAATTAAGGATTAATTTCAACAAAACCAGAGTTAGTGATTGTTTAAACAGTGGAAAGACTGGTTTTGGTGGGTTGTATTTTGTTTCTTAATGAGTCAATGAGTCTGGCGGGCCTTAGCGTAGGATTGTTTTGGATGCTGGTGCTTTAGACAGTTACAGCTTAAACTTACTCACTTAAAGCACTTCATTCAATTTGAGTTTTACACAAGCTTCCAGTTTGAGACCTGATGCGAATGCGGAAGCCCCTTAAACCTGCATTCTATCGTACAGCCAATAGATGGTGACTCCTCTGGTTGCAAAAAGAAGTCTGGTTCCATCAGAAACAATGGTAAAATGACCCTACTTCTCAGCTGATTTATCACCTCACTAAACACTTTCCTAATGAATTTATGGTCTCAATCGCTAGTTTCAAGACCTCTTCAATACAACATGATGTTCCTTTAGTGAATCATGGTCCCATTTAGAGGAAAATAGACCATAAAGCAGAGTATGCTAAAGTGCTGAATTGACAAGTCGTTAATATTTTAATCTTTTATATTTTAAAATTGGCCTGTTGAAAATTCTTATACATCAAATATCAGTGAGGGTTGGTGGCACTTCAGCCCAAGTCTTGAAGGGCTGTCACGGTGTTTGCTGAGTAAATGAGCTCCGTCTATTCAATTCAGACTATTGAAAACCAAATTTACTTGGCACTGTTGGGGATCGTTGATTTGCTAAAAAAAATTCCCCCTGGACCCCACTAGATTTGGGCTAAGCTCCAAATGTTTACAACTTCTGTCTCTGCCCCTGGTATTGATCTTCTTTTCTCACTAACTTGACAATTTGAAATATAAGAATAAGAATGCTTCCAAATATGTCAAACTATTCCTTTAACAAAGTACTTTTACTTCCATGTTCTTCAGCTTGTGTTAAGTGATTTTTTGGCCACTTGGGGGCAGAGCAACAAACTGTAACATTAGGTGTGTTTGACTTAATGCGCGCTGCGCAGTGCTGACTTGAGGACTTAAAACAAGGCATGCTGGTTAGAAATTGTGTCCAACTTTCGCTGGCGCTGCAAAACGTCACCATGTCACATGACATTAAAACCTCATGGGAGCAAGGCTGCTGCAGTTGCTTTTCCGCGACTGCACCAAGTTGGAACCACACTATTGCCTGGTCTTGCGGTATTTTTCTTTGCAAATGCCGCAAGATCATCATTGATCTCAGCTCATAGTAAGCTGCTGCAGGTAGAATGTGTCCGACCTGATGGCGCCATTTTTATACCCCGCCCTTGCAGTCACCTGCAGCTCACGTTAGACTATCAAGTCGGTGAAAGTCAGCCGCCGTTATCTCAAACGCACCTATTGACATTATGCCCTTCTAAAATTGTTGTGGTGGTGCTAAATGAACTTAGCAAAGTTTGCAAAGAGTTGCTTACTTACACATCTAGCTGACACAGAGAAAAATTAACCAGGTGAAAACAAGTCCAATATTCACTCTCCTTTCAGAGTGAAGCATTTCAGCTAAATGCTTCACTCTGTTCTCCAGATATTAGCTAACTCTTTCATTTGGTGCTGTGCAGCTGCTGTACAGTGGGTTAATCAGGGCTTATTTGGTAAAAACAGTTGCCTACTACTGCTTGAAAAAATAGTGATGAGAGTGCAGAGAGTAAACCGAAACAACAGGGCTATCTACGGATAGCTGTCGGGAGCTGTGTATGGGTTCATCACTGCCAGTGACACCTTTCACATTACACATAGTCATTTAATCTGTTGTCAAAATATTAGTCCTGCTCTAACCAAAGTGTAACCATAGAAGTGGCAGATCAGAAAACTGTCAACGGCTTCTTTTTGTAATGGTCACACAGGCCACTGCCCTACCCTGAAAAACAAAAAGAGAAAACAGAGGACTTAGGAGATTACTTAGGACTTAGGACTTAGTATTACATATTTTTTACCAGTTCTTTATCAGCCAAAGTCTTTACCTGCATATTCCTTCTAAGGAGCTTGGAGCATATCCCAGCATGCTCTTGGCAGCAAGTAGGAAACCCATCCAGCCTCAGCATGTGTATGCATATTAAGTCCATGGCTCATTTCCCACTCAATACAGCAAAATGGTAGAGCTGGGAAATATGGGTGACAAATAATACAATATATGTAAGCCTTGATGAAATGAATGGTTTTACAAAGAGATTATTGTAAACAGAACAATAATTTAACTAGCCAGCCTTTATTAAATGCCATTAGATTTGAACAGGCCAGAACAAACACTCTTTCACTGGAGATTATCAAGAATTTTAATTTCATTTATTTAGTTTTATGCAAAAAAAAAAAAGGATGATGAAAATGTTTATTATAAGGAATCTGGTTCTGGCTAAATGTCTGCATGGTTATGAACTTGGTGTTGTTTTGTTATTTTGACTTGCACACTAGTAGCTCCTAAGACGAATGCAAAAGGAAAAAGAAATCCATCCAAGTTCTACGGCTTCATCTGCTCCCAGAATTTTTATTCAAAATGGCATTCAGACCTCAGACCTTCGTCACATACAGCAGGAGTGACCTTAAATACAAACACTGCCAGAGAGTTGACAGCGCGTGGAAAGAAAGAATATGAAAATGAAAATCACTGTTTTTGAGTTAAAGTAATCTCACCGCCCAAACAATTCACAAAAGAGACGGTGTGCCTACAAGAAATAATGATAATCTTCTGGCACAGTGGGGGTTCATTTCCCCCGTTAATGTGTTTGGAATTAGTACATCTTTCTGCCTGCTATAAAAATGGCACAATTATCAAGACACTGTGTAAGCTACAGTGGGAAATGTGATAAAATACTTTTCTCATTTCAAAACCCTCTTTTCTCTCTTTCAAATTATTTTCTGTAATTTGGTGCTGCTTCTGAGTGTCAGGCAAAACAATCATCAACTTGATGAAATCCATATCACACCTTATCAGTGGAGCTCTATTTTCCTATGACTGCAGCCTTTAATGATGGTAAGCTCAGTATTTCTATTCAGTATTTTTATTTTATGTGACTTTATGCTATGCTATATAGAAGTGGCAGCGTTTAACATTTGGTAGGCCTGTTTCAAGGGCTAATATGGAGCCCTACCTGACACTTCTTTCAAACCATCCATCCTCAAACGAGTGTCCTTTATCCTTCAGATGTAAATAAACTGTTTCAGTCTTGACCTGAGGAGTTGGCCCCTGCTGAGTCATGCGTTTGTGTAGTGATTGTTTAGTTTCCCCAATGTACAGGTCTGTGCATTCCTCATACACTAGATTGCTTTTCTTGTGTGCGGTCCTTGGGGTGGACCAGTATCTGTCTTAGCGTGTTATTGGATTTAAAAAACACAGGGATGTGGTGTTTGTTGAAAATCCTCCTGAGTTTCTCTGAGTTCCTCCAGTTTCTCCAGACACGTATGGAATCACAATGTTGTTGTGGTTGACCTTCTCTTCCTCATTCCCTGTGGTGTTGTTCTTCCTGGATCTTGTGGCTGTTTTCACAAAGTTCCATTTGGGGTATCCACAGGCTGTAATTACCCCCTTCAGATGGTTCTGTTCCTTCTCTCTGGCTTGGGCACTTGTTGGTATGTTGTCTGCTCTGTGGTGCAGGGTTCTGATGACCTCTAGCTTATGCTCCAGTGGGTGGTGGGAATCGAAAAGTAAGTATTGGTCTGTGTGTGTGTGTTTCCTGTAATCTCCAGTCTGCAGGGACCTGTCCTCTTCAATGTGTACAGCACAGTCCATGAAGGCCAAACTGTTGTTGTGGACATCTTCTCGTGTAAACTTGATGTTACTGTCCACAGAGTTGATGTGTTCTGTGAAGGCTTGCACTTCCTGGCTTTTAATTTTGATCCATGTGTCATCCACATACCTGTACCAGTGGCTCGGTGCTCTTCCTCTGAAGGAGTTCAGGGCTCTCCACTTCTTCCCACTTTCTATTATTCCTATATTATTTTAGTATTACTATAGTTATTTTATATAGTGTTTCAGTGGTTTTGAACACACTAGAACATTCCTATAGTAATACTATGATGATGTTATTACTAAAGTAATTATCTTTAGTGTCCGAAAAACACCATAGTGATGTTCCCTTTAAACTTCTCAGATGTTTTCATTTAAATAAAAGTTCAAAGCCCAAAGTGGTAAAATTATTAAATTATTTAATGTCATTAAAACAGCAAAAGAAATAAAAGTGAAAAAAAATGGAACTTTGTGTTTTTATTCTTTCCAACCCTGATTAATCATCTCATGACCCACAGACTTATCTTGTGACCCTTTAGAGAGGCCTTGACTCCTAGGCTGGGAACCCCTCTTGTTTTGACTGTGGTGATTGATAAGGCTGTAGTTTGTTGCACCTGGGTTGCATTATATTGAAATCCTGTTTTGTCATTTATTAATGTTACAATTTTTGTCCACTTTTCCAGACAACCACCGATCTGGCTTTGTAATAACTCGCTTGAATGAAAGAGTTAATGTTCTGATAAATCCTAAATCTAAATAAGGTAACATTACGGTAACCATGTGCTTTGGTTCTTAGACACATATAGAAAGATCCCCCGTCAAAAAGAGAGCGTTCACTGTTTTTTTCTCTTGAAATGTGGAATTAAGACAATGAGGCATCTTATGGCATCATAAATCAGCAACATTTATTTCCACTTTTTACACAATAAACATGCATATCAATAAAACTAAAATTGATCATATAAATACCTCTACTGTAATACTGTTACAATAAATATGGCTCTACAGATTCTAGATTAAATTTAAAAAAAACTTCAGTATCAACTGCTGTGCGACACAAGGAGACACTCAGGAAAAACTGTAGATGTCTTCTCATATAGCACATTTTTATCCCGAATGATGGACCTGTTGGGTGATTGTGCTGTCATTAGGACCTAATAACTCTTCCTACAGTCATCTGAAAAGTGGCTCTTCGCTCTCCTACGCTTTTTACAAAAGTGATGTTGAAGAAGAACGTTCACAGTGTCAGCATGACAGATAGGAAAAACTGGTCCTTCTCGTATCCACACTCAGACTCCCGTATCTTTCGTGGAGTCAGTTAAAGTGCCATGCCTTTCGCCAAATTGTGCTGAAGAGCAGATGAGCACACACACGCAAAAAAGTCATAAATGTGCTCAAAGAATTTATAGTTCATAGTACAAGCAAGCACTCTGCTGCAGAATGACTTATGTATTAAAAAGATTGTTTTAACCCTGGTTATGGAGAATGTGATACTGACTGAGAAAGCTTTGTGGGGAAGAGGACCAGGCAGTGAAAAGATCATGACAGAGCTGTTATTCACATGTACAGGAAAACATCAACACATCAACAGCCTTGTCAAAAATATTACATACAGTACTTTAAAAAAGATTACCAAGAAACTCTGAATCTCATTACGTGCAAAAATAAACACACCTACTCTTTCACAAAACTCCCACGCACAATGTTCATCTTATACATGATATACAATGAATAATTAATGTATAGATTGAGTAATAAATATCAACACACAAATATGTTTTTACGGGTCACTTCCTCAGCCTCAGTTTATGTCTTTCCTTGTATGTAAATTCCAAGTCGTCCCATGCACCGTCTTTAATTTTCCATTTTACAATACCCTTCAAAATACAAAGAATCCTCTGAATGCTTTAATCTTGTGCTTTCTTAACACTTAAAAACTCAAATAATTGTCCACACAGAGAGAGGACATGATGCCAGAAGTTTTACGTGTCACGTGACAGAAGGTTTGATGTAATTTTATGCTGAAAGCAATTATTAGATAAATGTCCAGTGGAACATAGTGTTTCAAAAAAGGAAGAAAATTTGAGAAGAGGTTTAAATTCAGTGGCTAAAGCTAAACTTCACAGCATAGTGGGTGGTAGCAAAGTTCCAAAGTCCAAAGATTCAAAGTCAGTAAGATATTGTGCAGTATAACTAATAACTAATGATACAAATAGTTATAAACCGTTGTGAAAATAGACAAAAACAGAGAGAAAACACATTCAGTAGACTATAAAAACAAGGAGAGGAGCCGTGTCTGTGGGTTTCCCTGTATCTCAGAAGCCAGGCACATAGCAGTACGCCTCCAGGGAGGACAACAGGATGTAGATGAACCAGAGGGAAAGGAACAAGAAGAAGGTGAGGAGCTTGGGTGTCCGTGGGCCCCCGAGCTCTCCGCCTGACACGCTGGGACGCCGGCGGTAGAGCAGCACCAGCACACACACCAGCGCCATGACGGTGAACAGGGTGACGGAAAAGGCCAGAGATCCTGGGTTCACCCTGAAGGCCATGCCTTTGGTGTGCCAGTAAACGGACGCGATAGTCCACGCCACCCCAATGCCCAGGAACACATTCACTGCGTTGCTGCCTGTCACGTTGCCAATGGAGGCGTCAGCGTATTGGTCCTGGATGGCAGCCACTTTACTTGCAAATGTATCTTTAAAAGATAAAGAGGTATTAATTAAGCACAAAGAAAGACATAAAGAAATTTGTGAATTTGTGCAAACCAGCTACTGAGATCAGTAGTGTGCAAAAACTGTGACTGGCAGAATTCTCTTCCTTCCCTCCCTTAAAACCCATGAATACAATATAAAATTTCACTCTGGGGCACAAAGGGTGTCAGACAATTTAAAGAGGTCATATTCTGCTTTTTGGCTTTTTCCCTCTCCTTTATTATATACCTTTTTTGTGCATGTAATAGGTTTGCAAAGTGAAAAAGCCCAAAGGGAGTTCCCATCTCCCACAGAAAACACTGCTCTGAACTGCCTGAAAACAGCTCGTTTGTAGTCCAGCCTTTTAAGCTGATGATACACGGGGCAACTTTTTGAGCAATGTTGCTGGGTAATCTTGTTGGTGGTGTTTTGAACGGATAGTAGCGGTGCAGGGAGGGTGGCGGAGTGGCGGGAGAAGGGGATTACGGTTGTAATCTTTACTCATTACCATTGACAGCAACATTGCCCAGCACCACTGCTCTAAAAGTTGCTCCGTGTATCATCAGCTTTATTCTGCTTCCATGTGATGTCACAAGAAAACATTCGTCATAATGCTCGCCTAGCGGCTAGTCCGACACGCCCTTAAAAACACCGGTGAGCACTGAGCTGCAGCACACTCCTCTCCTCTCCCTTGAAAGATACATTTGTTACAAATTAATAACCACTCTGAAACTCTCGCTCCAGTCCATGTTGCTAAGCTGGTAAGGGGAACATATACAGGTGAACCAAAGCCTGTTTACCGTCTTTTCAGGACCCGCCCTACTCTGCTTCTGATTGGCTAGTAGTCCTTAACTAGGAACTGCGCATGTGCAACTCCCAACAAAGATCTTGTAGAAGTAAGATAAGATAAAAACATGAGACACGGCCAATCAAATGTTGCACTCTGACTGATCTATAAAATAAGTGATTTGTTAATCATTAAAAAAGCCATTAGTTACCACTTTTAAAATTTAACAAAGGATACCTTTTTAGAAAGTGGTACCAATTAGTACCTCATGGAGACCTCACCTTACCATGTACAGCATTTATTTTTGAGCAACTTTCCCCATTAAACAACAAAAATATTCAATAAGCATATCCTATAAAGCCAGTCGGGGAACCACACGGTCACTATCTAAGGCACAAATATGCATTAGTAAATCACAAAAATGTATAAAGAACATAATATCTCTGAAACCCTGTCTCTGCTCACCAAAATGAACTGATAACCTAGGCTAATATGACCACTACCTGTGGATTTTGTAACTTGCTGATGTTTTGGTGATTTCTAGCATAACCCGTCTGCCAACTTGAAGGAGTGTGTGGGGCTTGCTGAACTAAAACCTGTCAAAACCTAATTTTCACACTCGCATTTGTGCCTTTCTGTCGTTGTGTGTAGCACATAATGAAATGGGAATACAATTAGGCAGCACAGAGAGAATAACAAGTGAAAATGTGTTTTTCGTAGTTTACAGCTTGTTAATGCTCCAGGCAAAGAGCTCTGGAGAGAATTACTTTGACAGCACAGGCAGAGGAAGAGGTTACACAAGTCCCCCAAGCAGCTGTTTCTACTGCATTGGCAAAGCCCAGAGGAGACCCAGGTCAAGTTCACTGTATGAGCTGACAGACACCGCAGACGCCCACCTGGAACAGAGGTGCCGAGGGCCACGAACACCACAGCAGTGACCGAGTCTTTGAGACCGACGGTGCAGCCGAAATGAGAGGCCAAGTCCCCGGTTACAGCTGTCAGAACGCCAATGAGGGAAATGGACACGAAGAAGCAGGCCCAGCCGTTCCAGTACTCAGTGGGTGGGACGAAAGCGAAGAGGACTTTCCAGAAAACTGTCAGGAAGTGCATAATGTAATCAAAGCAAGATGGCAAGCGCTCCTCTCCGCTCTCTTCCTCATCATCATCACCTGGCGAAGACAGAAGAGTTGCATTAAGCCTTGCAAAATACATACAACCACTTGCTGCTTCTGCCGTCTCTGTTGGCAGGTTATCTGAAGACCATATCCCACAATATAAAACCTGAATCAGATCTTTGTTGTTTGGGAGAATTAGATGCTAAGTATTATTTTATCCAGCTGTGACATCACATTTAATGTGGATGGTGAAGCAGTAAATAGTTCCAGCTCTAATCAAACTTAACTTATCTGACAGCAAAATCCAGCTGAGACTAGACAATCCCCTACTACGTTTAAGCCATTTGACAGATGTGTGGAAGATAACCTTTTCATTAAACATTCAATTTTGTAAATACAGCTATGACTCAATATAGGCAGGAAGTGTACTTTCTATTTATACATACACTCTCTGCATGAAAATCTGAGTGACCTCAACCAGAGAGAGAAAGAGAGAAAAGAGAGTGTATTAACAAAATGACACATCCCTGGTGTCTAAATCAGCTTTTAGCCCAAATGCGTACTTGTGCACACTAGTACAGACCTAAAAGGTTCAAAAAGCCAAGTGAATGGCTTTTGAAAGGATAAAATAAAAAAGGTACACCATAGCATGTACATCTACGTGAATTCTTCAGAGCCATTAATTGTCCAAGCAGAGCTGGTAAGTTTAGTTTTTATGAGCCACATGAGGAATTCACCACATCATGCATTTTTAATGAAATGTCTGGATTAGAAGGAAGCAGCAAATAAGCACAGACTTGTCAAAATATATTAAAACAGGCTTTGTTTTGTAAGCTCTTTCATTAATAATCTGTTAAATTATTTTTTTATTATTATTTTTACTTTTTAAAATTTTAAGCCAATGCCAAACTGGAGCATTTTGGATTTTATTACGTAAGTCTCTCAAAAAATAAAATAAACCCCAGCACAACAGTGAGGCTGGTGAGAAGCAGCTGGTGGGCCGGATCCTGCCTGCAGCCTCAATCTTCCACAGGTCCGGTTTCAGTGGGATGAACAGATGAGACATTTCAGGACGCCGCGACTCACCTGCGCTGACAGTGACAGCGCTAACAAACTGCTCTCTCCAGCTGCTGCTCCCCACCACCAGAGCCAGGTTCGTCTTCTTGATCAGCTTGTCCACTGTGCTCTGCAGATGGCCACAAAGACAAGGAAAGCAAAGATAAGGGACAAGTTGGTGTCAGCCAACAGATATACAGTATCAATACAATCTTAACACTGTCATATGAGACTAAGGACACCGATGTGGTGAATTAAAGTGCAATTAACCGTGTCATTCCTCCCACTGTGGTACACAGTGACTCACCAAAACAGATGCAGGGAAGCACAAAACCCCACTATCCCTCAGGAAAAAGGCACGTTGCCAGCATAAAGCTGCTTTACACCAGTGCAGAAAATAGAGCTGCAATTATCAGCACAACCGGAGCCCAAAGTGCAATATCATGTGACATCTTAAATTTGGTTTAAAGGGACACACAGCCTGAATTTTACACATGAAGATTAGTTTACTTTTAAAAGAGGATTACTGTGGCTCTGACAGGAGCTTTTTAAAGTCTGCTGCATTGATTTTGAGCATTTCATTTTTAAACGTGTCTTTCTCAAGACACCCAAAACCTCCAACTTTATGTCAGTGCAATATAAAATCAGGATGCATTTGGTTAAATTATTTGATTATTATTTTCTGAACGTATTTGATATTGTGACATAACTGATGTTGGTGTGAGAGTCAAAAATATCAGTGTTTCATTTTGTCACTATCTCCCTGCTCTAACTAAGCTACAGCAAATGAACAAATTAAATGAATGAGGTCAGGTTGAACTTTGAGTCCTCACTGCAGATAATTAAAACAGAATAATCTTAAATATCATGTTGTTTGGTTTGTTTACATGCTCTCATTGTTTCTGTAAAAAAGTTTAAGGATTTGAAAGTAAAAAGGTATTCTTGCATTAAACCCATCCCTGAAGGGAGCAGTGGGCAGTCGCTGTACAGCGCCTGGGGACCAACTCCAGATTTAATGCAGTGTCTAGTCAATGTCACTGACTGAAGAACCTAACATGTTCTTTTTTTGTAACAGCCTCTCTTAAGTCCAAAGAACAGCCGTGATGGATATTCAGCAGGAAGAGAGCAGGTAAATGTTGGAAAAACAAGTAGAATATTGGCATTCATTAGCCCATATCAGCTTCCAAGAAATTCAAAAACATGCAAACATCAGTGTGACAGGTGAGTTGGCTCTGAGGCTAAAGCTATTTTGACTTACCTTGAATTCATAGGACTCCTCAATGACCACCTCTAGTTTAGTGTGCTCGCCCAGACAGGGGCAGCCCATCTTTGACACGTCCTCCGGTCCCACCACTGTCTTGTTATCGTTGGTGTCTCCTGCGGCAGACGGACAGGTGTGTAAACTATTCATTTATAATGAAACCCAGTGTTACATGTGTACTGTTTGTGTGAGAATTAATTATATTAAGGGTCATTAGGATTCATGTTAAAACGTTAGCTGAGAACGGTCAATTCAGTGTTATCAGCTATAAGTAAGTACTGCCTGATTGAGTTCAGGTAGTTTTATAAAAACAGGCAAATCTTTATATACTGTGTGTTTTAGTTTTTGATAATTTCTAATCTTTTTATGTGTATGCGTTCAGCAAGTGCTGTATGATCCAAGCAAGTTTGATTTTCTGTGACAACGGTGACTTACTTATTGTGAGATCCTGTGGTGGGTATGGGCATGAAAAGCTGCAAACATGCCCATCATGTACCAATCTGAAACCAATTATGTTTCTGTTTGCTTTTGCAATGTTGCAAAAGTCAATGCGGTACATTTTTAAAAATATAATTAATGTTCAACTGTATGTGGACAAATAAACAAATTATAAATAACTCCTTTAGCCCTTTTAACCCTGACTATGATCTAACTAAGCTCAAGCTCTTTTAATGTACAACACTTAAAGCTAGGAAAGGCAACTTATTTTGGAAGTAATTTTTGTTATATTTGTTGAAATTCTCTCTCTACCTGCTTGCACTCTGCCCGTGCATGTATTGTGCATAAAAATGTATTTTGGATGGAGAGGTTTTGGAGGGAGGCCTGAATAGAAGGAGTGGGATTTCTTTGGTTGGATATTTCAAAATCTAGCTGTCTCCAGCATTGCCTACCCCAACTTTAAACCTCTAGCACAAAACATGGCAATGACATGCACCAAAAACACTAAAGAGTTCACACCTTAGCCCCAGAGAGATATTTGTGTCAATGGACATAAACTGCTCTAGCTCAAGAATTCAGATGCCACATAGGATTACTTTGCATCCACTTTCCACAAAGGAGAGTGGATGCAAAGTAAAATGTATTTTAAGCCATAAAATAATGAGGAAAATCACTCAGTCTTCAGCTCACCGTGTCTCTGTCCCACCTCCAGCAGGATGGGCTCCTCCAACACAATCGTGAAAGTCTTGTTCTTCTCGTACTCCTCGTCATCGATGATCTTCACATTCAACAGCTTCCTAAAAGCAGAAGGGTCAAGGAACAGGGAAAGGATGGAGCCAAGCAGAGATAGATGAATGGATGAATTAATTAATTAGCATTATTTAGGAAATAACAGCAGTTGTCAATATGAGTTAACTTGCATTGTCCATTTGTTACCTCAATTAAAGCAAAAATAGATCCCAGGAATACAGTTGGTTGAGGATAGGACAAACTCAAGCCAAACTCAGCCAACATGTTGAGGTTGCTTTAGACAGGTTACTGTCAAAAGCCTGAACACAGCAACAAGACACAAGGTAACTATATATACTGCATAAGCAAGGTCTCTCCCAGGCAGAAATTTTAAGGCAGACAGGGGTTTCCAGATGTCCAAGCTCTTTTGAAGAAGCACAAAGAAATGGGGTCGAAGACCGTAGACACAGTGGTCAGCCAAAGAAACTTGATCTAGCAGATGAAAGACACATCATGCTTACTTCCCTTCGCAATCGGAAGATGTCCAGCAGTGCCATCAGAACTTCCAGGTAACAGTGGGACCACAGTTCACCCATCTACTGGCCTGAGAAGTCTGGTCAGAAGTGGCCTTCATGGAAGACTTGCGGCCAAAAAGCCAGACCTCCAACATGGAAACAAGGCCAAGAAACTCAAATAGCATAGAACAGGAACTGGGGTGCAGAAAAATTGAAGCTGGTGCTCTGGACTGATTTGAAAAATCTAAATTTGAAATATCTGGCTGTTTTTCGCTGAAGGGCTAGAGAGCGGTTCAAGAATGTCTGCAGGTAACAGTGAAGCATGGTGGAGGTTCCTGCAAGTTTGAAGAGGCATTTCATCAAACAGAGTTGGGGATTTGGTCAAAGTTAATGGTCTCCTCAATGCTGAGAAATACAGGTAGATACTTATTCATCGTGCAGTAACACCTGGAAGTGATGGTATGGCCCTCACAGAGCCCTGATCTCAACATCATCAAGTCTGTCTGGGATTAGATATTAGGAGAGAAACTACTGAGGCTGCCTAAATCCACAGATCTCCAAGATGTTTAGGCCAACCTGCTGAGTTCCTTCAAAAACTATGTGCAAGGGTACCTAGAAGGATTAATGCTGTTTCGAAGGCAAAGGGTGGTCACACCAAATATTGAATTATATATATACAAATATAAATCAATATTTTCTTTTCTCCCAGAAGCCCACAAGAGGGCGGAATCCTTCTACACCATTACTTCCATTAGAGCACAAGAGAAATATGGTGAAATAACCCACACACTTGAAGTCATGGGAAATTGAATCATTATCTTGTTCTCAGTGGAAATTAAGCACCGCTTAATCTAGGAATACATGCAAGTCAAGGTAAACTCTTAAGGTTTAGAAAATACAGTTTGTGCTGTTAAATCTGAATGCTACAAAAACACGTGAGGACCGACATATTTGCCTCAGCCCACATTTTCCTACTCTGTCAGAGTGAGTCTTTTCTCTCCCTCTCCCTCCATCTCCCTAATGATATGTGGGTGGCTGTCTATTTCTGTCTACACTTATATGCTCAGGATTCAACAACACGTAGCTAGAGCTTTTGCTTGCAAGTTTATTTTAAACTTGTATGATACCGTCATCGCCTGTCTAATGTCAAGGAAAGTCATGCCAGTGGGAGCAAAGGAAATTGCAGTATAGCCTAGAGTCCTTATAATGGAAACAAAAGAGTTTATCTTTTAAACAAGATGTTATTTCGAGTGCAGTATGTACAGGAACACAATAAGTTTACTTTCAAGCATCATGGAAAGGCTTCAGCATAAATTCAGTTCAGTTGCTATGGACCATATTCACGCAGCAGCCATTTTGATGTTACATCACACTCGGCAGATATAGTTTGTCCTGCTTTAGTGTATCAAGATGAGCATGATATAACTGCCAGGGATCAGACAAACATTTACATTTCACAGACCTCTCACTAAAACACAAGCTCTAAATGGAAAGCTGTCAAAAAGCAGCAGGAACGTAGGTGCACATACTCCATTAGGCTGATTGGGTGGCAATTTGAATTCAACCTCTGCCAGAGCCTAATGCTCATTTGAACTGATTTCAGACAAAAGGTTGGTGATAATAACACAAAGGTGAACAAATCAAAACTGATTCCAAAATAGATTGGAAAAATGACTGGGGTTAGATTATTTTATGAATAAGTCTTACATGTAATCTTTAGTCTTACATTATCTTTTTTCATCTGGTCGAATCCTAAGTACAACCAATGAGCAGCTGCATCAAAAATTCATAGATTCTGGATCAATGAAATAATCAAACATACAAAATTTTAATAAACAAATGTAAGCTATGAGTCAGCTACAAAATCCAAAGAGCAAATTGTGTCAACATGTGCTGCTAATAGGGTGAAGGTAGAAGTTGAACATTGTTTCACTACAACATCCAAATATAAAGCTAGAGGTAGCAGTTGGCCAGCTTGGTTTAGCATAAATACTGGAAACAGAGAGAAACAGTTTGGCAAAGGTAAACAATCTGCCTACCACTACCTCTAAAGCTCACTAATTAAGATCAAGGTCCAACACATCTAGCATGATAATGATGCACTGTTATACATTTGTTAGGTAACCCAAGGTCGGGATTATCTTCATTTTCTTGACTGACTGGCTCTAAGTTGAAAGGGTTGCATGTGGGTTTAATGCCACACTTCGTGTCTTGATTTGAACCAGTAACCAATAGACTCTTTACACATGTAGAGGGGTGAACAATAACCTCATCTGGAAACTCTGTAGATCCTCAGACAGGAAGTATTCTTCAGATTTGGTGTTGGCATGTGTTCACACATTGTATCAGCCGGGCTTAAGAAACAATGCTATGTAAGTCTTCATCAGTCTCCAAAACTTCTTCATCACACCTGAACCTGGCTTGAACTTTTCTTGGTAAGGTCAGTGACTTCTAAAAAAACTTTCTTAATACGTAACAATGCTTTAAAATTGATGATACTTTCATGAGGCGCTTGTATTTGTAAGTCTCCCTGCATTTGAGTTTGAAATAGTCACTGTAAGAATCAGGTAAAGTAGCAACACTCCTGAGTCCCGTATCTCTGCAGGTTGATGAAAACTCTCATTACAGGCGCAGGATTCTATCAAGACTGTAAAGTTCTTACGTGCATATCACATTTCACAGTGTGTTGGCCATCTCTTTCAGCCCACTCCTGGAATAGTTTCTGAGAAGCCACAGTGGGTAACATATCCTGCTTTTGTATCTGTCGCACACAACTGTGAATGACAGGACAGTATTTGTGAGCTCTGAAGATTGATCTCTTTTCCACCTGTAACAACCATAATCTCTGCTGAATGTGTGGAATACACTGCGAAAAGGTCTGGCTGGCTCTTTGTGAGTTCCAGTAAAAATGTTTAAATGTTTTTTTCTTAGATTTTCTTCTCTCTTTCTCACATTTTCTGACGGCCATTGACTGTGAAAAGTGTTTGGTTTGTCTGCAAATTAATTATGTGGATTAGCCATTGAATTAATAAAAAATCAGCTGGGCCCTAGGGTGGTTTGGCTCTGCGGTTGAGACTGTCACCTCTAGAAAAAAGGACCAGGCAGCTGTGTGACATTTTTTATTTGGAGTTTCCCTCTCCTCCACATGGTGCGTTGGTTTGGTGAGGATGCTCCAGTTTCCTCCCACAGTCAAAAGACATGTATAGTAAGTCATGAGGACTGGAGACTCCAAACTGCCTACAGGTATGAGTGTGAGTGATTGTGTGCCTCTATTTTCTCCCTGGGAGGCTATCTCTACTTTCTACACTGTTTGCTGGGCTCCAGCCCTCCTGGGAGCCAGTAGGTAGAATGAGTGAATGCATAAATGCGTGACAGTATGTAAAAGGCCCACGACTGAACGGGGCACTGCCATTCAGGTGAAGAACCGTGGATCAAACCAGTGTGTCAGCATGTATCTGCCATGCTGAAGTGTCCTTGAGCAAGATGCTGAATCTCTCCCATCTCCAGAGAGACAGTCTTGAATGTGAACAGAATGTAGCAGCACTATGAAGAAATATGTTTCTCATATCAACAGCACAAAAAGATGAACATTATATTGTATCCACTGTAATGTGTTGTTGTGTTATTATGCAGAGGATATATATATGGAAGCAAAATGTTTTTGACAGTGAAAATGATATATTGATATGTAATGATATACATAGATCCTACATCTTGTATTTGCAAATATTGGGTGGCAACATAACAGAGAAGGGCTGCTTAACGATAATTGAACTAACGACAATCTGACATTCACGAACGCTTCATGCTGTGATTGGCCAGGTCTGTGGTGGTGAGAAAGGAGAGAGGCTTTTCCACTTTTCGTTCTCAACACTACTTTTTCTTTCACTTCTCATGTGTACAGCCAAGTATGAATGCCTTCCAGGAGAGACTGTCGGAAAATGGCTGTTGCTGTCCCCATATTATATCTCTAGGATTGCCTGACGTGTTTGGACGACATGTCATACAAACTAGTTATTTTCTAGCATACATACAGCCACGCCTGCGGTTCTGTTAGGCTGTACTTACACAGCAGTACTTTGAGCAAAATGCATGCTGTTAGCATGCTAACATTAGCAATTAAGCACTAATATAAGTACAACTGAGGCTGATAGGAATGTCTTTTTGTACCTTTTGTTCATAAAGCAATGTATTGGACAATTAACAAATTAATTTTGACCTTATGAAGACACTAGATGATCTACCTAGATGAGCATGAACATAGGAGACATGCTATTGAAAGGTTTCAACGGTTCCAAATGTGTTAACGTTACCCAACCCTGACACTGTTGCTCCTCTTTTATGTTTGTCAGGAAGTTAAGGATGTTATTGATCCAGACTAGATTAAGAATATCACGGTATTTATTTGCCTTTCCAGAAGGTGATCTCCTCACATCTTGCTAATATTAGCTTATGTAACTGCCCCCGTTATCCACCTCAGCCTCAACTAGTGCCACACATTTTGAGGCGCTAACAGAAACAGATACAAGAAGAAGCTACACACAAGCGTCAAAGAGGCTGTGCAGATCTTCCTCTAATCCATAAACACAATGGTTCTCTATGTCAGCCTGTTTATTTTGGCTCAGAGGTTTCTGTCTGTACATCATAATCTATTTACTGCACTGCAGAATTTAGATGGTAAATTATTATTTAAGTGCATGCCTGGATTTATAACTGTTCTTTCTGGCTCCATGTCAAAAGCTTTCAAACTTGTTTTCCTCCTCTTTTGCTCCTCTGTTTTTTCAAACGTGGAAGATGTACACAGACACAAAGACACACAATGCAAGAGACACAGTAACAAATACACACACACAGAGCTGCTTGGAGGCCTGCTGCCGAGTGTCAAGTCTTTGTCGTGAACAGCCAGGGAAAGAAAAGCCAGCTCTGTTTGAAGGATGAACTTTGGCAGGAAGGAAGGAGCACAGACATACATTTAACACTGAACATGTGCAAGCTTGTCTGTTCACAAATACACGCTTAGATAAGTACGTACGAAAGCGGAAATACTTGATGACAATGCAAAGATACAGAGTGATGGAATTTCACCTGCATCTTTTAACAGGACGGACTCTCCTGGAACACTCCACATTAAACAACCTCATAAAAAATTCAGTCTGACTTGAGCATCTAAGTAGCATAAAGCAGGAGCAAAATGTGATATTGCAGAAAGACTTAGGTCCTTGAAAATCTGGTCAACAGGAGAACTTTGGCTCAATGGCTCTACACCAGCTTATATACCTTTATGTAGCAAACGGATGTGAACACTGTCCTTTTCCAACAATAAAATTTAGTTCTCTAACCATCTGACAACAAGTGTCTTAGATTCCAAGTTCAGCTGACGAAAAGATAAATAAGCTGCTGTGATTTGACCCAACCTGACCTGGCAATTCTGACTCAAGATGTGAGTCAAACCTTTTGTACTTATGATCAGAGTGCTCCGGTATTCCCCTTGAAGTCCTTGCTTGCTATTCAAAGGAGCACAGGAGTAGATGAGCACTGCTTTGGCATTTCTTGTTGCGTTTGGGTTTTCTTTTCATCTGTTTTCTGGTAGCAAACCTGTCCTCCTCTGCTGGATCCTGCTCGCCACAGTCCTTCGTCTCCTGCTGCACACCGACTGTCGAGGCAAGCATGAGTCCAGATAATATAAAGTGTGTAGATGCTTTTGTCACTGACGCAGGGTTTTATCTAATGCTCAGTCTCCATTTGAATGCAGATACAAGCTGCCAGCCTCTCATTTCATATTGTTATACACTCTAGTCTTATTAACAGCAGGTTCTGTAGCTGTGGAGAACTTTAGGGACTTCTTCAACCCCTCTTCACTCTCTTTAATTGCTTTGGATGCTCAAGAAGCTCTTTTTAGTTCCCCTTTGGAGCAACATTTTGTTTGATGTGGGCTTAAAGTGGTTCAGTGCACATAAATACACACGAACAACCTTAAAAATACAAACAGACAAACGTATAGAAAGGAGCAAGCAAAGATAAATGGCACAAGCAAACTGACAAATAAATTCAAATCTCACCTGCACTGCTAGGCAAAAAAAGAATAAAATAGGGAGATCTGCATTCTCTGTGACACCATGTGTTCACCTGCCTTTCCTCCCACTCAGCCGACCTACACAATACACCTACACACGAGCCCTGAAATCCTCCTCACACAGACGATTCATCTGACACATTTTGTTCCTTTGTTTTGTCCTTCGGTGTGCTGGAAATCATTTTGTGATGAGCTTGATACGGTTACGGTATTTTTTCAATTTTTAAGTAAAAAAAAGTGGATAAGTGCCAGGTCCTTTGCTCGTCACATCATAAAAGAAACACTACAAGTGTACTCATCATTCATCCAAACCTGCCACACAACATCGCACTTTCCCAGCTCTCTCTATACCCTTCCTCCCTGCTCTTTTTATCTGCCTCTCTGTTGGTGCATCCATGAATCCTTTTGTTGAAATTATCACAGGGGCTTCATTGCTTGCACCTGTTCCAGTAGCTGCTCAACCCTCATCCCTTCATCGCTGCTGTGTAAGTCACCTGTCTGATTTTCTGTTCCTCTTCTCTGTCTCTAACATACACTTCTTTTGTTTTCTGCAGTGGAGTTTTCATTGCTCTGCATTGCAATGAACTTGCATATAACCTCCACAGAAATCCCATAGGGCTGCATGCTAATTCATTCTCAGAAAGCTGCTTCTATGCCTCTACTTCTCCTTCTTCTTCTCCTTCTCCTTCTTCTTCTTTTACATCAGCAACAATGTTTCATTATCTGCCTCACCATTATATCCTCTTACCCTCCCACGTCATCCCTCTGAAAGATCTAAACTTCTCAGAGCAAATGTATCTATGACTCATGAAACCCTTTTATCCTTTACCAGAATAGATCATTTACAGTAATCTAGCAGGACTGTTTAACATACCGATATGTGGCTGATAAAGTGATGAGAAGCAACAACAAGACATGACATGATCAAAGAACAAGAAGAGAAATTGTCACTCACATGGTCTCATCGTTCTGAAACTCCAGCTTGCCGGAAACCTCCTCGTAGTCCTCCCCTGCCTTGGCAGTGCCCTCGACAATGTGGTAGGGCACCGCCACCTTCCCCCTCGCCCCGGACGTCCGGTGAACCTTCACCTGCATGTTGCCGATGCTCTCGCTGACCCTTGTGGAGTTACTCTCAAATGTAAAAATGCCGGCGTGGTCGTCATCATAGATGGTAACTGTGGCGGTGTGAGCGCTGCCCAGGGCTGCCTTTGGAGGAACGTGGGAGGAGATGCCCACCATGCTGTTGCTGGAGGTGATTGAGCTTGGTTCCAGCACGGAGACCTCAGCTCGGTGCACGATACGTGGATTACTGAGGCGCACATAGAAGTGCTCATCCTCTTCAAAAATATCGTCATCATAACGCCAACAGTGAACTCTTTTGTTGTCTCACCAGGCTTGAAGACCAAAGTGCCCTCAGCAAACTCATAGTCTGAGCCGGCATTGGCAGTGGCATCTTCTGTGCGGTAGTCCACCTGTATGGTATAAGCAAATACAGAAACTTTATTAAATATTTAGTGTCTTGAGTTATAATAAAATGCTGAATATTTAATAGTGTCCATGCCTCAAGCAGTTAAAATTGATTTTAACCCTAACCCTTACCTTCACAGTGCAGCCACTTTCTCCTCCATGCCGTGTCACTGACAGCTTTAGTGAGCCACAGTTCTCAAAGCACTGGTAGTGAGAGGTTTCAAACTGCAGGTAGATGGTGTTGGGGTCCTCTTCTTGCCCGCTGGCCTCATGACAGCTCACCACCTTCCTGGCCTGGTCAGCTGCATGCTTTTTCAAGATGTTCCCAGCTCCGATCATCATGCGTGTGGCTTGAATGCGATAGAAGGCCCGACTCTTCTGTTGCTGGACCAGTACTTGGTAGTTGGCCATCTCAATCAGCTGCTCCATGTCCTTCTCCGGGTACCTCTGTTTTAAGTCTTTCAGTGTGCGAGCCATCTCCCGTCGGGCCTCTTCCTCTTGATCTTGCTCTGCACTCATTCCTCCACCTTCCTCTACCCCCTCCAGCATCCCGTCCAGAGCCTCTTTAGGGTGAGTGTGGGAGTTCATTCCCTGGCCGTCCATCTCCAAGTCCATTTTAGTGAACATGGCATCTCCCTCTGACTCGATGATAATGCCACGGGTCTTGTCAGCACGGTAACGCTTATGGACGTATTTGTAGAAGAGCAGGCGTCGGTCTGCAATCCATGCTTGCAGCACGCAGACGGGGAAGAAGAAGAAGGTGAGGACGGCCTCCCAAATCTCCACCACTCCGGGGGAGAACACAGACAGGATGAGATATAGCCAGATGTAGGCAAATATGCTCCAGGCAGCAGTGACAAAAAACACCCGCAGGTGCTTTATCTTGCGGGTTTCATTTTCTGGCACCACATAGACACAGATAGCAATGATAATGAACATGTTGAAGGCAGCGCTGCCCACAATGGTACTGGGACCCAAAGATCCAGCCTCAAAATTATGGCCGACCACTTCAATGACAGACAGCAGGATCTCTGGTGCAGATGAGCCCAGCGCCATCAGAGTCAGGTTGGATACTGTCTCATTCCAGATGCGCACTGTAGTCGTTGTCGTCTCACCGTTGGGCTTCTTGATGGTGATCTCCTTTTCCTGAGAAGTGATGACCTCAATGGAAGACATGAAGCGGTCTGCGATAATGGACATGCCCAGGAACATGTATATGAGGGCAGCAAAGTAAACAATTGCACGTGCCACCTTGTCACCCACCGCAGGGTTTTGGGGGTTCCACATGGGCAGCACCACGCCATCAGAGCAGTTATCTTCACTGGAGCAGTTGCCTGGTGTGCTGCCAGTATCTTCATGGCTGGCGCTGCCGTGGGAGAAATGAGTGACTCCTGGGAGCAGAACCAGCAGAATGGACATGAACATACATGGTGTGAAAGGTGGAGTGAAATTCAGGATACGCTTGTGCAGAAACATGACAGCGTGATGAGTCTTCTGGTGCTGGAGTTCGATCCACGTCGCATGTGAAGGTCTATGCAAAGCTCTAAATGAAAAAGAAAAAGACATTGGTGTGGAGGATTAGATCGTCACATTCACTACGTCAGATGTTCATCCTTTAGAGTTCTATTCTTGAAATAACCTCTACAAACAAATGTTTAAAATCACAAAAGTGCTCACAGTTACGTTCTTTTGTGTGCAAACAACGTGGGATCCAACCGTTTGGTTGGTCTGAGTTTGGAAAGCCAGAAATATTGGTACCTACTAATCGCTGAGTCATTGGTATTGAACTACCCTGTCAAACTCCCACACATATAATGTGGTCATTTTGTGCTAAGCAGCAGTAGAAATGTTACCCTCTGCACCTGTAGTACTGAGGGGAAAACTGACTCAGTCCACCATGTACTGTCAAGTGAGATGGGATTCCAAAAATAATCTTCACTGACAACGAGTATAACAAGAGAAGAGCAGTTGTTCTTAGGCAGCCCAGGCCTACTGATATAGCTATAAGATATTATAAGATTATTCAAAGGAGACACAATCCTCGTCTCTTGTGAAATTGCAACTTTAGTCTGGAATATATATTTTTAATGCTAAAAAAAATGCAGTAAGCGTTTTTTATTTTACGTAAGACATTTAAACAATGTCAGCGGACAACTTAAAAATAATTTCACAGGGGTTTTCTTGGCAGCAGCATGGCCATTTTAACAGCTTGAGTGAACAATTCAGAGAGTACAGCGTCAATGCCATCCAGAGGATTAGCATCTGTATCAATGTGAAGAGAGAGAAAGAGAAGAAAAACGCCAAGGAATGTAATCTGGTGCTTCCTAATTAAAATTTTAAAACCATCTCCGTCTCAAAAATAGGTTGCCCACGTACAGCAGAGGAGATTTCACAATGCTTTATCTACAGCACATGCCTTCATTGACATGCAGCAGAGAAAAAGCTGCAATCTCCACTCTGACCTGCACAACAGGAGTGCACATTTCCATCGGGGCTACATTTTAGGGGTGAAGCAGCGCAGCACAGACGTATAAATGAAGTTGTCATTTAACAGGTTTATGCAACAACTCAACACCTGTTTCCTCATCAGATTGAGGGAAATGCCAGCAAGATCAGCACCATGGACAGCGGCACCTGCAACAAGCAGGGGAGGAACAGAGCACTGTGACCCTCCGCCTAATTTTCAAAGGACATTTTCATACCAGACATTACAGAAATTCCTGATACAGGAGGTTTGAAGGTTCAAAAGCTTTGAGATGAATCACAAGTCTGTAATATTAGTTGTGAGTACAATATATATGTAATATAAAGAGAATTAAATATTCCACAGCACTGACATCATTGTGATATCATTGATTCCTTTGCCTTCATCTGGCACACAACCATGCACAAATTTTGAGTGGGTGACGTTTCTATGGTAAAAGCAAGCTCTCCAACTGGTGGGAATGCAGGAATAAAACATGTTTTTTGGACAATATTATAGAGACAAAAGGTGACTACATCTTTTCATCTGTTGCCACGAATTCCTTACTGAAATCACCAGGTAGCTTTATCTCCCGAAGAATACAGGATCCTTTAGTCAAGTTTTTCACCTGACTTTGATCATCTGCTAATCTTGCCTCTTAGATTGTAAGGATGCAAACTGGAACTCTATAAACTGCAAGTCTCCTCACTGCTGATGTTTATTTAATATCTATTTATTGATTAACAACCTCAGGTCAACATGTATCCTTTATAAACTACTAAAAAGACAAGATCAAGGTCATCTAATAATGCTTAATAGTCTTAATAATTCCAAAATTATCCCAATCTAAAAACAAATCCAAATAGGATTATGATGATTTAATCATCAAACCTGTTCCTGTTTGGTAAGCAGAGGTCTCACATTGGCAAGTAAACACTTGTACATAATGAGTCACACTTTGATGTGAGCTCTGGTTTTGTGAGAGAAGGTGGGCTTTTCAGGTTTTCTTTTAAATGGTGGCAGTCTGAATTTGTAATGACACTCCTCATAAATGTCATCGCTACTATCTTGGAATGAAAAGTCACAAAAAGGAAAATTATGCAGAAACAATGTCTAAACAAAAAACTAATCTGATGTTAATAGAAGAGGTGAATTAATTGAGACTTTGTGTTGAAGAAAACACACAATCTAACAGAAATTTAAGCAAAAACGGCATAAAACACGTGCTACTGTTTGCACGCAGCTATGAGCTAGCGCCTGCATAATGGAGAAAACACGAGATGCTCATGCAGGAATATGACTGATTTTTAGTGGGATATATTTTTCCAATTTTTTAATATTGTAAGAAACAGAAAACTCACCTGGGTGCAGTTGTCGGTGATCAGCTCTGTGTGGAAGTTGTGGCCTCAGGAGATGAACTTATCTTTCATATCGCTCTGTAAAAAAGACAGGTTATCTTAAATTAAGGAACTGTAAAGATGGTCTTATAATCACCATGAAAACTAGCCGGAAAGGATTCCACATTAGAGAGTTTTAAGAAGCTTATTAAAAACCAGATATTTGGGCCAGTCGATTTAGTAACTGGAGTAAAAACCTAAATAAAACATCACTGTTGCAGACTAGAGACAAATGTTAAGTTACAATTGGGTTCTGAGGAAGATTATTGGAAATTGCAGGAGAAAGCCGCTTATCCCATCAGTAGGCTGTGCATGAGGGACAAATAGACTGGTCCATTTAGTGCGCACAACAGTCCCACAGATACTCACAGAAATCCCCGAATCTCAGCTGGACTCTGGTCACAGCGTGGCTCCCCTGCACCAGTTCAACAGAAGAAGACACCCCGTGTGCCATTCACACAGCAGGCTGGTGTAATGGTGTTGGCTTGTTGCGCTGGTGTCTTGGAAATGACGCGTAGCTTTCCACGGTTCTTCTTCGCTATTTTTTTCCTGACAGGTACCCTACCTCAGCAAACTTAACACTGTCGGATTAGTTCCTCACATTAAATTCCCCTTGTTCCACCGCGGCGACACCTTCCGCAAAGCTAAGTAATTTCTCAAAAACCACAATGCGTTTTCAGCTTTTTCCTCTCCAGGGTACGTGCGATTGTTGATGCGTAAAATAATAAATTAAATGACTGACTCTGTCCCCATTCGTCCCGCTTGTATCAGTCAGAATATCTTCCAAACTGTCAATTTCTAAAAGGCTTTAAGGGTGTTTCTTTAATCCCAAAAAAATTAACTGATTGAAAAATGTCCCCTGCTTGTCTGTCTGAGCTGAATAACGCAAAGAACCAAGCAGGACTGCACATGAGAGTAGGCGTGAATGAATGGGGAAGGAGTGAGAGGACGCAAACGCACACGGATCAGGACAAGATGGATATCAAGCAGAGGGATGGTGGCAGACAAGAAAAGGGAGTGTGGTGTTATGCAAATGGAAGTCTTGTCCTACTCTGGCGGTGGGCAGCACTGGCACAAGAAACGATGAGCGAGAAAAGCAAAAGCAGTAACACTGCAGAAACAGGGGAGGAGACGTTCAGAAACAGCGCTACACGCACGGCTGGTCCTCCTGTCTGCGCATCAGGAGTCCGGGAGGAATGAACATTTCATTCCTAAATACTCATAATTTGCTCAGTATCGTTATCAGCCATCAGCACAGTGAAACTGCTGTAGGCTAAAAGCTGAAGATCTGGTCCGTTTTAAAGACTCAGTAATCATCAGGAAAGATGTTGTTGCCTGTAGGTCTGTTGTGGATTGGTGCTGTGTGTGTTGTAGACTGGATGGTTGTAGACAGAGATGTAGTAGAGAAAAAACACATATTGTGAATTTTTGCAATGTAAATTAATGATACACATGAATGTATAAAAATTGTAGAAGTTAGGAACTGGGAAAAAGCAAAACAAACCAAACTAGGCTAAAAGTCTATCAGCTATTGCTCATTCCTGGATTGGAAAAAAACAAACAACAAACAACTTTGCCTATTTGATCCTTGACACTACATAAAGGTCAATTTACTTGTCATGAGGAATACTATTCAGCCCATGAAGCTAGGAGAGATCTAATGAAAAATGTGATTGTATTATGGGGATTGGAGGATACCTTGTTTTTGGAGTTTAAGCCATACCAGGGGAAGCTGTTATTTCTTGGCCTCTGTTGCACAGGTGTTGACCATTCTTTTCTAAATATGTCTCTTGCGAGTTCTCCAACTTTATGGAAGTGCATTACTCAATAGCTGGATTACCCTTTAAAGTAATCAAAATCAAGTATGTACTTAAATTGTCTGACTTGGCTAAACATTTATTAATGTTTGCTGCACTTCACTTAGGCTTAACTATGTTTTTAGCGGAATGTTTAGCCTAATGTTTAGCATATTATAATTAGAATGCTCTGCTTACACGCATTTCAAAATACAAGTGAGGGCGAGGGGAATTCAGTCTTTAGTCATTAACTGAATGTTGGTATCCACAGTGGGTGACTATGGAATTACTGAACCACCCACTGACAGAACAACCTTGCCATCCCCAAAGCCACACTCCTAGCAAAGCTAAAATATAGCATTCATTTGTACAAAAACCTATTTAGTTTTATAGGTGGATGATTGCCTGTAATAAGGAATGGAGGCTGTATATTACCCACCTGAAGAGATGATGATGGCAAACCTCTGAGAGAAATAAAATAGATTAGACTGAGGTCTTGAGGAGAGACAGCACCGGGGGAGGGAAAAAAAACCCAAACACCACTGGAATATTCTGTTCTTGTCAAGAGGACTCAGTTTAAAATTACATGATAAAACCTGTGGAGGAGTTTGCACCGTTGCCTGTGGAGATGCTTCACTTGAACAAGTCAACAACACTGTGTTCATTCCAACACATCTTGTGCAACAGTGCCCAATATGGTCACTCAAAAGTAGCCCTTTGACTTTGTGTGTCAGTGTTGCAGAAACTATGTGCGCAATGTTCTCTTAAAGGAAGAGAGAACTTCCAAACATAAGTCACCCTCATCAATGTCAAGTGAATGACCTCATTTGTGATTCTACACATTTGAATAAACATAGAGGGGCGCAAACACATTTAATCATTTTAAATATGTGTATAAATAAGAATACATAAATGTGATACTTTAATTGACAACCACCATTGATTTACTCTTAGAACTAGTTACCCTTTCTTTTTCATCCAAGCAGAATGTATCTTGTGAAATACTGCATTGTAGCTAGTATCTTCTATCACTGTAATGCATAGGGTGATGCCTATAGCTTGCTGCTCAGTGTTACATCCCCAGATGCACTTCCATACACTATCACATTCTCCAGTGTGTTCAAATAAGCAGATATGTCTGTCACAGGCCAGCCAGCCGGATAATGTCACTATTCATCCTTCATATTTCAGTCACTGTCAGTCAGCACCATGGACAGCACCTCAGACCTCCTTTAACACCATATGACAAAATAAGTAACATTAGTTGAACATGAGAACAAACATAATCACTGTCACTGGAAACCACATGTATAATTATTGGCATTAGACTTTATGGCAGAACAGTCTATTGGTTTGCATTAGATTGGACGGGTGTACCTTATAAAGTGGCCACTGAGACCACTGTTGCTAAGCCCAGTGGGAGATTATGCAACATAAAAATCCACTCAAGGTCCACATCCTTGCTTTTTCTGAGCCTTCAGTTTCATCTCATGGTCTTCATCAGCAAATGAGATTAGCTCAGTTGTTTTTATTAGTGAGAACAAGGTAATTTTTCACATTTTGGGGGAAACATAAACTACAGGACTAAGTGGACTTCAGTTTTCTGATGTAATAGGAGAGACATTCATGTTGTTGCAGCATGAAGCCAAACCTTTTGTGACTTATGTTCTTTAAGCAGCTGCTTGGTCTCCACTCCAGCTGTGCCCACTGGCCATGGACTTAAAGCACTTTGCTTCATTTTGTTGAGTTTCTCATTGCATCAATGTTTGTGAAACAATATTGTTAAAAAGTAATACACGTTCGGTCTTTTGCAAAACTTGGGTAAGAGCTAAAGATGCTAAAGGTGTGTCCCTAAAGCCTCTGCTCACAGTGTTTGCTTTTTTGTGTCTGCTTCCAAATGAATACCTTCTCTTAAGTCATTTGATGAGTAAGAGAGTAATGAGTGAGAATCCAGAGGCCAGATGTGTGTGTGTGTGTGTGTGTGTGTGTGTGTGTGTGTGTCTTTGCATGCATGTGGTTTCATGTCTTTATATGTCTTTACCTAGGTTCCAGCTGTTGCTTGACTCTGACCTTTCTGGAAGTAGACACCGAAATGAGGATCGATAAGGGGTTAAAGCCTGAATCTTAGAGACTGAAGCCAGAAAAATAACTCTACATGTAAAGATGGCAACAGGTGGCTGTAGGACAGCACAGTCCTTTCTTATTTTTACAGATATTTCTGTGGAACCAAAGTGTATCGTTACTAACCCTTGGAAAGAAAGAAAATGTTTTAACTTTCAGAAAACTTGAAAAATCTAAATGTAGATATCTCTTTTTACCGTCTATGACATCTCAAAGTGTTTCGGAATTCAATTTTATCATGTTCACCCTTTTATTATATTGGCCAGTGAATGCATTCTGAAATAGGAGACAACTATTTCACATAAAACAAATGGAAATCAGCTTTGTTACCTTGATTTCAGTTATACCTTTTAGAGAAGAGAACTTCATGCAAAACAACAGCTAACCTTCATCCACCCTCTTCCAGGAAGATTTAAAGGGCAAAAAATATTTGATTTCTATTTAGAGGCCGAAAAGCATCCTTGCTTGATTTGTTTTTGTTGCTATGGAAACTGTTCCGTCACTGTGTGTCCATGGATGTTAAGGACTTGTTCGTGGTTGCGGCCCCGCTGAGCTTTCTCTTGGCAGACACTTAAATGTATTTTAATCTTCAGTGAACCACACATTGTTTTGTTGCTTTACATTACTCTATGACAGCCAACGCTAAGTTGTGTGTATTCTGTGCTGCCTAGCCAGCATCAAGGTCAATTATACGTTTTGTGGTCTCTTTGTTTCCATGAGGTCTCGATAAACACACCATCAACACACTAATGCTTATTTGTTGCTCCTACATAACAAACCAAAGGGCATCATCTTGACAGGTGAGCTGTTTACTTCATTTCTTTTCCAGATGTTTGTATGGCATGAAGTGCAGTTAGAAATGTTGTATCACAGTGATATAGGGGGCTTGTTAGGACATACAGCATCCATGCACAATTAACTCTCTTCTCATCCACAGTATGAAGCCATTTGAAATTGTAAACATATCAATGAAGTGCTGTAAGTAGTATGCATTAGGTTTTAATACCTCTACCCCTGAGTCCTTTGAGTGCTCAGTTAGTTTACTTTAATCTTTTTTTTCATTGTTAAAGTGATCAATAAAGCTGTGGAGAAAAAAAAACTCATTTCATTTAGGCCCAACGGGCAGCAGGCCAGTAGCATTAAATTGATCCCACCTTGTTTCTTAGTGTATTGATAGCATAGCTGATGACTTCAACACCCATCCATACCCCTGGGATGGTCTTGATATGTAGTAATTGATGCAACATGCCACTTTAACACTGCCCTCAGCTGTTCACTGCACTGATTCAGCTGTGACCATGGCTGTTCCTTCATTCCCACTGAGGTGCTTTGACTGGGGTTAATGAGTCATCAGTTCAGATTGCAGTCATAAAAGTCCTGCTGTAGATCTTTAAATCTAGATGTAGATTTAACAACTTGACCCCTGCCCCCTTTTTTACACACTAAATAACAGTAGTTAAACAGTTGTTTTCTCACAGGCACTTATCTAACTTATCAATAAGGATGCTTTCTCTCCATCAAATGAGTTAGCGTGGATGCCTCAAAGCCTACATGTGGAGCAAATAAAACCATAGGAGGAATTTAGATTTCTGCTTTGAGGTATTTTTAAATCAATACTGCAGTTAACACCTAATGTGACCATCTGTTGCTGCCTCTGCCTCTCATGTGTTGCCATCTTGTGGACAATTTAAAATCTGTCACTCTTCATCTGCACTAATATGCCAATTAAAAGATCCATGGAATCCCAAATACAGATTTTCCCTGCGACCCTGTACACAGGATAAGCAGTTGACGATGGATGGATGGATGGATGGACTTAACTGAATTACAATGTCAGTCTTCATTGCTGTAGAAGCTCTAACAGTCAACACAACAGACCTGACTGTTGTCCTTGAAGACAAAATGGCAAAAGTCCAACTAAACTAAAAATAATAATAATAATAACAAATCATTTTATTCTGTAGTAATGCATGTGATTGTGAATGAATGACCAGCAGTTCTTAGTGATGCAGCAGTGAACATGCCAAGATAATGTGAGACTCATATTAGTAACATAAATAATCTCACTTAGCCATGAACATTGCCATGATTTTTAGATCCACATAACTGGTTTAAAGCCAGTAAAGCTGTGATCAGTGGCGTTTCATTGCATTTACATTATCATAAAGAGGGACAGTAACATTTTATTTAGTACTTTTACTCACATATTTTTTCAAAACATTTTCATTCATCTTCATGTACCTGCAGTTATCAGCTGCTTTAAATAAAATCCATTCATAAAAATAGTTACATATTAAAAAGCCCATCACTGACATATGAAACAATGTGTACTTCTACTTTACATAAACAAGCTGGAAATATCATTGCAAGATATGTGCTTAGCTGTATTTATTTATACAGGCATCTAGACAAAGTATTACACACAGTGGTGGAAGAAGTATTCAGACTGACTTAAAGATTGACTTGAAAAAATAGGTGATACCACTGTGTTGAAGTCATTCAAATTTTTACTTAAATAAAAGTACAAAAGCAGTAGCATCAAACTATACTACATACAAATTGGCCTATTTCAGAAGAACATATATGATATTATTGAATTGTAATTATTGATGCATTAATGTGTTCATTGTTGAAGCTGGTAATGGTGAAGCTAATTTGAACTAACTAAAGCTGTCAATCAAATGTGGAGTAAAACAATATTACAATATTTGCTTTCAATTGTACTAGAGTGGAAGTATAAAATACAGAAGTAAAGTACAAGAACCTCAAAATTGTACTAGTACGTAGTTACTTTCCACCACTGCTCACAGATGAGGTCTCATGTCAGGCCTTTGCAATGTGACAGACAGGAATGTGGAGGCATATCAGGAGTTGCAGTCACTTATTAGCACCACTAGTGGGAACCCTAAAGCCAGCAATGAGACAGCAAGTACATACTCTGTGGGTTAGGACTACAGGAGACATAACATCGGCCCAGGTTTCAACAAGAGGTTTGATGAAAGAACATGCTCAGCAGTTACTACATGTTTAAATGATCCACTGCACAGCGGATGTTCTATTAATACAATCAAAAAATCTTCTTTCCTTGACCAATGTACATTTTTCAGCTATCTTGCCTTTATCTTGGTGGTGTTTGAGGTTATTTCCATGTTCCTTGTAGTCCATTGATCAGTCATGTGACCAACTGATCACTCTAGCATGCAAACCAACATTACCGTAATCTTTTTTTAAATTATTATTATTATTATTATTATTTTTTTTTTTTTTATTTTTTTTTTACAAAATACCATATTCATTCCCAGTGGATAGAGAACATTTGAGAAGAGAAACAGACATTATCATACACACAAAACATTCAAATTTTCAATACAAAATAGCAAATTCTATTTCCGTTTCTTCATTTTCAAACCCATTTTTTCAAAACAAGGAATCTGAAATATATTGCATCTCTAAATTTTTAATTCAGTCTGCATTTCACCCTAACACATCCATCCAGATTTCCAAGAATAAAACATGACAAGAATGCCAGTGGGCTATATACTTTTTAGAGACAGTGTAATAATGAAGATTGGAAAAGGCTCTTTCTACACACCTAAACCTGTTCAGTGATAGCAGCAATCATGTGAACAGAAACACTTGGAGAATATTTAAGGTGCTTTACTGTAGTTAATAATTGTATGTGAACATTGAATAAGATAGTTTTAATAAGAGTAAACCCAGTAATTAAAGTGTTCACTCTGATGGCCAGAGGACTAACCTTCTTGGACTTCTTCTGGTGGTTTTGATCCAGACATGCTCATGTGGTGTTTATGATTTCTGAGCTACTGGCTCAAGATGGAGCCAAAACCTCTCAGCCCAGGGCTCTCTGGCAGGCTTCAGCTGTGGCATCTAACTGCAGTTCATATTACCATATTACTAAACTAAGAAACTGATAAGCACACTAAGTCAGATGTCTCACTGTAACACAGAAAGAGGAAATGTAGCTGCTAAATTACTTCCACCAAACTGTTTCTCATTAACTGTCGTGTTATGGCTTTTCTGGTTTAACAACTCAAATTTCTTTAGGAATAATACAAGTGAGAAAGTTATTTACTTATATTTTTTAAAAAATTACATCGACACAGTTTGACCAGACTACAGGGAATCCCCATCTACTGACACACAATAAACCAAAATAGACCAACAACCTCTACTTAACCCTTAGATAGCTAACACACTAACCCAGATAGCAAATAAGCACCCATTCACTGCTCTGTGCTGTAACCCAGATTGCAGTTTTCACACCATATTTTCATGACAAGCCATCAGCAATATGTACTGCTATGTGCAGTAAATTGCTTGATAATCAGACTGAACTGCCATTTCTTTTCACTTTAATTTGTGGGCGGCGATTCAGAGGTCTGCTTTCAGGTTATATACGGTCATTTAACTGTAGGTCAGCAGTGTATCCAGTAGGACACACACAGCTAAAATATTTTGTTTTCACTTTGACATTAATTGTTTTCTGTGGATCAGTGTTTAAAAATCCAGAATGTCTGAAAAAAAAATGACTGTCATAGATAGTAATAAAGCAAACACCCTAATAAATAACTTGATAACAATATATTGTGCACATCTTTCACCATTTTCCAAACTTTTAGCTAGCGGCTGCCCATGTGTCAATATCTCTTTTTGTTTGTTACAGTCAGGATGAAAAGCTGCTTTCTTTAAGGAGCTATGATCAATATTTTTATGTTTACAATGGAACATATGACTACGTGTATGTAACAGGTGTGCTTGCAGTGATTAACCCGCAGAGAATTAACACTCTACTCTGCAGTTCTCGTAGGCTTGAAGAAGCTTTAGAGCCCTATTACGCAAGAATTGGTATTTTTTGCAAACTGCTGTGTCGACAACTTTGCGAACACAGCCGAACATCAAGCGAGTGCAACAACACAAGACATAAATTATAACTTGACAGTTCAACAGCGAGAAGGCCAGGCATCAGTCTTTCAGCCTTTTATTTTGCAAAGTCTCACCAATGACTGAAAGCCAATCTGAGATACTCTTGTCTGGCCTCTTTCCCGGTCACTCTCTCTTTTTCTTTGCTTCCTCGGCCAACGTCCTCTTCATCTCTGCCATGTTGCCCCATACAGAGCTAGATTCTTCTTATAGCGAGGATCGAGATCGAACCTGCTTAACCCAAGTTATATATTGCAAGAACAGGTGCTCGGGACGCGGAGTGGGAATGAAAGTGTCATTCTCTATTACAAGTCAGTGTGGCATCAGAATTATTTTGATGCTGTTATTTTCAGGTAAAATAGTGGCATAATATTGCGTTAAAATGTCTTTTAGCTTTACTGTTTTGATTCACACTCACTGCTCTCATAAGGGGGATAACTCAATTTAACTCACCTGGAAAAAATATAAATGGTGAAGGAGGAAAATAAACAGCCAAATAGGACTACAAATTGTTTTATTTTATAACTGCAATTTACAATAACTAGCAAGCTGGCCGTTAACACATATACGCCATGTCACGTTGCGTTACAGTTAACGTTAGCTAGTTAGCAAGAGAGCAGAGAAGAGGAAGAAGAGGAAACAGTTAGCTAGCTAAAAGTAATGGATAAAATGTTGAAATAGTTTAAGTAATGAATTAACAGTTGGACTTGTTAGGTAACAGTAATGGTTGAAATATGAGCTAAATGTAATAGATTCAATTCAATTCAATTCAATTTTATTTATATATAGCGCCAAAGCAGGTCTAGACCCACTCTGTGATGTTATTTACAGAAGCCCAACAATTCCCACCAAGAGCAGCACTAGGCGACAGAGGCAAGGAAAAACTTCCTTTTAAGAGGCAGAAACCTCGAGCAGAACCATGGCTCAGGGTGGGCGGCCATCTGCCTCGACCGGTTGGGGTGAAGGAGAGAGAGAGAGAGAGAGAGAGAGGGCAAGAGAGGAACAGAGAGAAAGAGGGATGAAGGAGAGAGAGGGGAGGGAGGCAGCCTACACAGTATACACACAGAGGTACAGACAGTGAAGGTGATGTTGCTATAGACTAAATGAAAAACGGTACAGATATTTATAGTAGTGTTAATGATAATAATCGTAATGCTAATGATTATAATAACAATAATAACAATAGGATTAGTAACAATAGTTGTAGCAGAGAGTGTCGAGCAGGAACACGGGGGCAGCAGGTGACCCGCAGCCACAGATCCAGACTCCACAGCTCCAGAGCCAGAAACACCTGCAGGAAGTGATAGGAGGAGAGAGGAGAGGGACGAGAAAGCACAAGACTATGGGAAAGGGAAGGAGTTGAGTTAGTAACATGCATTAATGGGATGAGGTTGCATACAGAGGGAGAGAAAGAAGAGGAGGGAGGAGCTCATTGCATCGTGGGAAATCCCCCGGCAGTCTAGGCCTATAGCAGCATAACTAAGGGATGGTTCAGGACTACCTGAGCCAGCCCTAACTATAAGCTTCATCAAAGAGGAAAGTCTTAAGCCTACTCTTAAATGTGGAGATGGTGTCTGCCTCCTGAACCCAAACTGGAACCTGGTTCCACAGGAGAGGAGCTTGATAGCTGAACGCTCTGGCTCCAATTCTACTTTTGGAGACTCTAGGAACCACAAGTAACCCTGCATTCTGGGAGCGCAGTGCTCTGGTGGGGTAGTAAGGTACTATGAGCTCTTTAAGATAAGATGGTGCCTGACCATTAAGAGCTTTGTAGGTTTGTAGATAAACAATGGAAACCGTTGGTGTGGATAAATGGTTGAAAAAGTTAGCTAAAAGTAATGGCTAGTCTAAATATTTTAAAATCGCTGAAAGTCATGGTTAAAGGGTTATAACGTCCAGCTTCTGCCAGTCCAAGTGGTAGTACGAATGCAAGCAGTACCAAACTTTGATAATTAATTTGTTTGAAAACATACTGTAGGCCTATATCCACTTTATAAAGCTAATAGCGTTAAATAACCAGTTTATAATCCATTCATAACATATCTGGAACATAATGAGTGGTGTTGGTGAAGGAGTATTTGATATTGATTGATTTCATCTGATAGGGCTGTGGGTATGTCTTACAAAAATGGCTGTGAACCATTGCATTACATCATCACATAACACCTGTCCTGACAGTTCAACTGCTGACAGTAGTGTAGTATTTTGACAAATGCCATTTGTGTATTTGGTGTTTTTGTGATGCAATCTGTTCTCACAGACTTTGACATTTGTCAAGCAAATGATTGTAACCTACAGATCAACATGGAGAATCGGTTAATATTGGATGCTTTTAACAAAAGATGTGGCAGCAATGCACATCAGATGGCACCAGTGGTTTCTGAAATCTGTTCAATAATAAGCAAAGGTTGGGGGGAAAAATGTGAAAATGAGACTGAACAAAAAGTGAAATTGTGCAGTTTAATATATGTTGAGTGAATGGCTAATAGAGCGGATAATTGAAGAAATAGCATGTGATGAGAGCAACACTCTCTAAGAAACAAACTTACATTTCATGAAATGACGGATGACTGAAGGCTTTGGTGAAAGGGGATGTCAGAGGGAGGTGGAGAGATGGAAAGAGAGGGAGAAAGAGATGCAGACAAAAGGAAAAACATTTGCAGCCTGCCCTGCCCCCTCATCACTCTCTGGGGAACAAGGGATTATGGAAATGTATAAATGCAGGAGAGAGGGAGACTGACAGACAAGGAGGAGGAGGAGAGAAAGAGAAGGGAGAGAGGAAGAGAGAGAGAGAAAGAGCAAATAAGAGAGGGAGGGAGACAGAGCGATGCTATTGGTTGACTGTTATAACATCAAGCGTGATAGAAATATTTCTCTCGCAGTCTAAGAAATAGAGGAAGGAACGGACGGTAGACTCAGGAAAAACATTCAGGTCTGTTTTCAAAATCAGGCAAATAAGGAAAGGAGAAACAACAGAAAGGAGGACTAATTAACTTATGACTTCTGAGAGCTGTGGACATTTTTGCTTAACAACTGGAGAGATTTCAAAATCAGAATAAATGCGACTCAACATGTAGATGTTTTGCAGGTTTCTGGTTAAATTCCCCCCTCTTTTTCCCCCACAACTGAATATTTTACCCTGCACGCCAGCGAAGACCAGTCTAAATGTATTTGGAGAAATCTGAGGGATGCGTCTGAGAGAAAGATGCAGAGCAGAGAATTCTGACATGGTGCCGACCCAAATTGACAGAGACGAGGAAAGAGTGGACTGTTCAGTGGCAGACACGTCTCCAACCAGACACAGGTATTCTCTACTCGATACTAAGATCAGTCAAGACATTGATCTATGCTAACTGAAACAATTTTGTATTCTGAGCTTGTGTTTGTAAGTCCTCTTGGATGTGTGATACACTGACATTGTAATAATAAATAGTTGTTTCATTTGAAACCTGACTCAGCTGATTTACACTTGTATTATTGTATTGCAAAATCAGCAGTGGCAACCAGTAATTTGCTTTGTTAGAATATAACTGTTTAATGTGCAAAGCAATACCTTGCATCTTCAGCACATGATCAGATTTATGTGGAGGTAAATCATTTCTCCAAAATGTAGAAATAAAATAAGTGATATATAAAGAGCATACTGTCTTTGTAAATAATAACTCAGCCAATCTGCAAACTATGGATGTTTATTAATATTTTAAATATGATTTAGAAATGTGCGTCATTAATGGTGTTCTTGATTTAGACCAACAGATTTACTGAAAGCCATATGACAAACTACTTAACTATAACAAGCCATAACCATCTTACACAGTAATCCTGAGAGTTTTTCAAAGCAGTGCTGTGCTTAGTATCGACAAGAATCCTGTGCTTCTGAGGAGGAGACATTTTGCCTGTCCGAGACAGAAAAGAGGAGCATCAGGACAACGACAGACAACAGACATATGAGTGCTTCCTAAATCAAAGTGAGAGAGGGGTCGCCTCCTGTCAGATACACAAGAAGAGACAAAGACAGGATGAGGGGATACAATGAATCCACAGCTCAAGCTGATTATTGATTGTTACTAAAACTGAATGCTTTACCTACCTGGACGACAGACTCGTCAGACTTGTGTCGGAGGGGAAAACAGACAGTAACCTCCACTAAAAGAAGGAGGGAGAACCGGCAGTAGCCAATATAGAGAAGGAGTAGGGGGCAAGTTCCCTTTCTCTCTCTCGACCCATCTCGTCGTCAGGCTGGCTGGGACAGCCATGGCGTTCACCTTTGCGGCCTTCTGCTACATGCTCACCTTGGTGCTGTGCGCGGCTCTCATCTTCTTCGTCATATGGCAGGTGAGTGGCACTGTGCACACTGCACACACAGTGAAACTAAAACGGGCCCATGTAGGGCCTGTGAACGTCCACGCTCAGTCCCACACAGGCAGACAAACATATCCACCTACACACAGTTGTACAACACTGACAGGAACGCACCACACACACACCTCAGATCCTCCAAAGGTAATGATGTGAATAAATATGTCAGCTGAATCTCAAAGAACACCTGTAGAGTAGTTGTACCTATATGTGTCTGACATTTTGAATTGCCTCTTAAAAGCCACCAAATGAGACTTTGTTCCCTTCAATTTCAAACTGTGAAGACATAATTAGTTGGATAAAGATTAATTTTTGAGCTGGATGATACAGAGTTGCATGAGCCTGAAAAACGCAGGGTGTTCAGTTTATATGCGTGTGCTTTTTCATCTATTTCCATACAGTGACTTTAGGTGACTTGCTTACTTGATAGTTTATCACTACTGTAATTAACTGAAGCTTGTCTGACCTTTTCACATCCAACAAAAAGACAGACTCAAACCGGCTCCTCAGTCGCTCCAATAAAAGCAACCTATGATCAGTTCCTCCAACAAGGTGCTCAGGCTTTAGCAAGCTGCACATACTGAGTACAGGGACGCGTCTAAACACAGTGATCATAAATATCACTGTGAATTTGTCCGCCGGCGGCATTTTGAGTGAAATTTTCACAGATGCCGTTGGACACCAGGGCACTCTGTTTTCTGTTTACACAAGGGCAGGCTCGACAAACACTCTGCTTTGATTGCTCACCTTTAACATTCACTCTATGGAGGCAGTAATAATGTGAGATACAAAACATATCATTATTAAAACAAGACTTGAAATGACTAATGTACCAATTGACTAAGTGGGTGAGACTACATATGAGTCAGTCAGTGTGTCTGTGTGTGAAAGAGACGGGGAGAAGCGTGTCTGGCTCAGCACTCAACCGTGCGATTGAAATGCTTATCAAATTGATTTGGTTCACCCCCTTCCCCTAGTCTGCCTCCACCCACGGTACAGCACCCCAATTCTATGTGGCTCTCAACCAATCAGAGCACTTGCTCACTGCTATAGTAACCATGGATCCCACTGAGGGGCTCGCCGTGTCGCCATGGAAACTGCATCTGTTTACAACAGAGCTAAGTGTGAAAGACGACGAGGGAGAGCCGTATAGACTCATGTGGGGAAATGACCACCAGGACTGTTTCTGTTTCCAACAGATAGAAGCGCTCTGTTTTCATATTGTCATTATCATCATTGTGGACGAGAGTCAGATGCTCATTTATCTGCATATAATGTCTGTTTTTATTGCATTCCAATGAGCCGTCAAAGTGAAGCTTTCCTGTGTTAAAGCTGAACTGATGATAAACCAACAGGTGGCCTTTACACTGAGAATTATTGGTATTTTTATAGAGCTATTAATCAGGTAACGGATGAGAAATACTATCACACATGCTCGCCTCACAGCAGTTAGAGAGCTATCAGCGACAGTGACATTGTTTTCTACACAGTGTCCTCAAATTAAAATATTTAAAAATTATTAAACAAAAACTATACAAGATGTGACATAGACCTCCAGCATGCTTTTGACTGATTGTTTCAGTCCTGCCAGATTATAAATACATAAATGCGGATTTTAACCTCTTCTATAGAAAGAGACTACATGATGACACATGGTATGAACACAATAGGAGCTCATATACAGTGTACAGGGAAAGGGCAAGGCTGTAAGTAATTACACATGTAGAGATTCACCATTTAATTACTATGTGTGAACAATGTGGCTGCAGCTCTGCAAGATGTAGCTGTAGAGTGTGCAGTACAGTATTATACAACAGGCTGAGATTGTGACATGAGCCAACAATGTATTATTTGCATAGACATAGATACAGTATGTGCATTATTCATTGGTATTTGAAAGGTACAGTAACTAAACCCAAACAAACGTACGTGTCTGTTGTTTTTCAGATCATTGCGTTTGATGAGCTTCGCACAGACTTCAAAAACCCCATTGATCAGAGTAATCCCACAAGAGCGGTAAGGACCCTGCTGTTTTATTTCTTTCAAGAATGATCAAACCCTCGTGTCCACTGAGAAATCTCTTCTTTTCAGTTCCAAGAAGATCCCTCAATTATCCACACATAGGGACTGAGAACAAACTGAGGGTTATACTCCAAAAATGCTGCATATGACCCCAAATTCATCAATTAATATTACACATTCCCAAAACAGAGTTCATAAACTCCTCAACAGACTGAGTTTATAAGGAACGGTCTTTAATGAGAAACTCACAGCGTACTAACATTTAATGTCTGTAATCATACCGGGAAAGCATCATTTCATGTAAATGAAGGTTTTCTGATTTGGCAAAGACATCTTTCAAATGTTTCATTCAGCTGCATTCAGCCTCTCTATTGATTTTTCAACAACAAATATGTGTACTATTGCAAACAATTCCTACTAATCCAAGCTTCTAGGTGATTGCAACAGTAGCACTCAGACAGCGTTAGCCTTGAAAACTCATTTGTATGTAGGCTGAAGCAATCAACATTTTACAAAGACAGTGGCTCATTGGCTTAATCAGTTAAAGAGATTGATGTAATGAAGCCGCTGTTTGTATGACGAGATACTGTGCTGTCGCCACAAGATATGTGCCGATACAATGCTCTGAGTGAAAAAAAATATTTTGAGAAAAAATATTAATTGTCCAAAAGTAAATTCAAGATTTCATCTTCCACTTTTGCAGTGTCACTTATGTACATCATGCATACCAAGTCATAAAATAACATTATCATGAGTCAATAATGAGTGCTATTATTAATTTAGCAAGCTGACAGCCGCTGTGAATGTCTTTTTCACAAGTTAGCTAATGTTCTAGGAATCATGTGAACCTGCATCTGAACTGCAAAGTGAGAGTGATGAGGAGTGGGAGAGGAAACTGTGAAAGCAGACTGTGGGAGTGTGGAGGCACGCCAGCTACAGGGGGTGTACACAATAACTGCAACACCTGTAAAATATAATGCAACCAAATAGAGAGATGGAGAACTACTTTTTCTGACAAAGCATCAGCAAATATTGAACATTACCAGCTTCAAGGCAGTAGGATTTGTATCAAGGCTACTGTGCTGGATTGCATTACGTTGCAGGTGTTTTGTCAATCTATAACAAACAACCTGAACTTGCCATCTTAACGGATGTCAACATGTCAGATGTGTTCAGAAAGAACATGATCAGCTGCCGCCAGTCACAAAATCAATAAACTGCACAAACAGAGGAAGACATACATGGCAACAGCCTTGGAAAATAAACAGCAATTATTTCTGATGTTAGCATAGAGCAACGTGTGTTCACTCAACTGCGATTGTCTACAAAAAAGACAAAAGCAGTAAATGTTTGTCATTGAGAGAGAAAATAGAGAAGAAAATAACGGGACAGACTAAACACGTGTTTCCAAATCAGGTTTATGTTTACAGCCATTAATCACAGTTACAAGTTAAAAGGGAGACACAAACACAATGGTACGACACACTGTGATTGGCTGGTTGACAAAAAGTGACTGAAATCTAGAATTATTTCCTCATGAAATGTCTTAAAAGGCGAATAAAGAGCAGTGACATGCATAATTATACGGCAGTGCTATACTCTCCACTGTAAAATAACGAATGACAAAAATCATGCTCTTTCATTTCAAGCCTTCTTTAATGTTAGTGGATGTTGAAAAATTATAAGCTTGTTCGTCAGTGATATAAATTATTTTATTCTTACCTGTCACTTCATTTCATAGTAGTTGCCTGATAACTAACTGAACAACATACTTGACAACACTCTGTGCCCTCATTTGTTGCTATATTGTGAAATGTCTCCACTGCCTTTGATTAATGTCTTATGTCATGTTTCCCTAGTTGGAACAATTAAATATTCAGTGAACTGGATGGCCTGACGTTAATCAGGGCACCTCAGGGAGGCTCCAGGCTATAAAATCCAAGCAGAGTTACTGCAGGACAACAATTTATAATTACAATTACACACCACAGAATGTACACCAGCTTAGCTGCCAGGTGCAGCACTATGCCCTTTACATTTTAAAACTCAGTGTTGTAAAAGGTGACGCACAAATCAAGCAAAAAGAGGAAAACTTACATAGACCAAAACTAACAGCTGCAAATAAACAGTGAGGCTGTGGAGCCAGTGTCTGCTTTGGAGGCTAGGTGGTGTAGATTCAGGGAAAAATCCACTTTCAAGTCATCGGGGGAGTTTATTTATTTAGAATATATGTCCACAGATTCATAAAAGGTGAAGCATGTGGCTCTGGCTGAAGGGAATGCACATCAAAGGGGCTTCAATACTGGAAGCCATCATCTTATAACTAAGACAGATGCCTCAATACAATACAAAATGAGTATGAATAAAGCAAAACAAATTAACAATCAGTTTGTTAATTACCAGACTATTTGAACTTTTCTTTACCTCCTGTCTTAGCCTGGTAATGGAAACAGATTAATCTAGGTGGATGAACTACAGCAAAACATATCATTTGCCTTTGTAGCTAATCAATGAACACCCAAATATAACATCCCCATAAGCGGCCACCAGCTTCTGGCTAGTAGATGCAGCAGCAGAAGATGGATTGCTCTCTTATGGCTCACAGGAGGCCCAACTGTATAAAAGGTTTATTGCTTCAAATGCTTCAATCGGTTTGGCCTACTCAACAAACCACCATTTATTTTTCATGCTTTGTTGCTTTAAAAATAAATGTTTAAACAATATAATGGAAAATAACTCAAGAGTCTGAGACAAAAAATTAACTTGTTCAGTCGGTCAGTTATTATTCATTAATTAATTTAGCTATGTCTATTTCTTTAGTGTTGGGGTAGAGATGTATGACATGTATGACAGAGCGAATCAAAATGCATTGTACAGATGCCTCTTTTACACTAACCATAACATTTACATTTATATATATTAAGTAGGAATCTCCGTGTTTTTGGAAGTTTTTGGATTTTATTGATGTGTCAATGTGTCAGCATTTGTTAGCTGTCCCTCAAAACACAATTATATGAAACTGAAGAGCTTGTGTCATCTCTGCCTTGAGATTTATTTTCATGGATAGACACAGTTAGAAAAAATTGTGAAGAAATATGCAGACTGTTAATCAGACTTTCTTTATATCCACTCCACAGAGAGAAAGGATCCTCAACATTGAAAGAATCTGCAACCTGCTTCGCAAAGTGAGTAATAGTTGTTTTTCACCTGCTGCTGGGGGGTGACTCAAACAGGGGGGCTTCAGAATTGCATGACCATTTATCTTTCCAACCATTGTGAGGACTGTGACGCACACTGATTCATTTCACATGTAACCCTCCCCACGACCCCGTCATCTCTGTTCTGCAGACATGCAGAGATGGAGAACACTGAGACAGTCAAGAAGGTTGTTTTTTTTCAAATCTCAAGGCTTTCAGAAAGAGAAATCAGTATCCCTGAAATGTGACATGCTGTGGAGGCCATTTTGAACATGAGTGTGTTGGAAAATGTTCAATACTGGAATAAAGACATATGATACAACAAGAGCTTTCATTTATCAGGGAAGGCAGCATGGTAGCATGGTAGCTGTTCTATTAGGGCCCATGTATTTATGCAGAGATGATAATTTGAGCCATAATGTTTTTCACATCTGTGAAAAGATGTTTTTATGATTGAATGGACAGATAATCAGTTAAAAATGGGTTAAAAGGGGGGAAAATGCATGTTGGAGGTTGACTTGTATGTAGCTACTCATTCGCAGATGATTGCTTTTGACTGATCATTTGATTTATTGATTCATTATTTTACACAGTGGTGCACTGCAAGGAACCTAAGTGCCTCTGCTACATACCCACTCCATCACAATATAATTGAAAAAGAAATTAGATGAAACATATTTTTTAATGTTTTTGCTGTAGCGCAAATATAATTTCAAATGCCTTAAATTGTTGTAGACGGAGACATGGATTTATTTAGCTAAAACCATGAGGACACTCACAAATGTGGATGCAGTAAAAAAAAAAAAAATCTGGTTCCTAACCAATTTTCTAATACAAAGGTGATCATTCTAGCCTGGTAGTCAGACTGCACTGCCATTTTGGTTTCATGTCATTATTCAGTCTGACAGTGTTAATTCCAAAACTGCCCGGAGGATTATTTTCCCCCCCAAGTGGTGACAAACCTGTCCCATCAACAAAATCGACAGAGAAGCTGTAAAGATTGCTCAGAGAAATTATAGGTTGCTATGGCAAAGAAAAGGATATTTCGATTTAAAAATGATTTCTTTAAAGTGACTGTAATTAATATGTTTATTTTGACAATGGAATCAAATGACTACTAGTATGTAGTGATGAAGCTGTAGAGAATTATCAATCGACTCCGCAGTTTGTTTTTTGCTGCTTGGTTTAGTGTCATCATCTCCATAGCATTGTTTTGGGCTGCAGCAGGCAGCTGTTTCAATCAAAAAAATGACCCTACACTGTTAATTGTTTCAGCATCATTGCAACAATAGAAAAAGTTGGCGAGTAGCTCGTGAACATAGTGGAGCATTCAGCAGCTAAAGAGCCAGATATTTCCCTCAGGAGTTGGTGGAGACAAAAAAAACCTGAGAGTGACTATTGGACTTACATTTATCATTCATTCATTCAGAGAAGTCTCCAGATGGAGATTTTCTTTGTGTCAGCTGGATGTGCAAATAAGCAACTGTTTGCTAACAACTTAAAAGTTGGAGATATTTCAGTGTCGTGCTCACAGCTTGTTGATCCAGAGGTCTTGCAGGCCAGCCACCAATCTGAGCTGCCCGGACCATGCATGCCAAACTACATCGACTTCTGCTAACATCTACACACCAATCTACGTGCGTTTGAAACTATATTTGCACTCGTAACAGCAGTGAGCCACTCGTAACATTAACACCTTCTGTGTGAAAGTGTTTGCCTCGCAGTGCGATTTTGGTTCCATAGAATTGTGGTTATAATACAACATGCAGCACAGGAGTGTTTCAGTGTTGCAATGTCAAAACTTAATCATTTTAGTTTCTAAGTAACCTGACTCCCTGTGTCTGTTCTGGTTAGTTGGTGGTACCGGAGTACTCCATCCATGGGCTCTTCTGCCTGATGTTCATGTGTGCTGGAGAGTGGGTCACACTTGGCCTGAATATCCCGCTGCTCTTCTACCATCTGTGGAGGTACAGTCCCATAACAGATGTCTGATAAGCTTCTGTTGGTCTGATGCGAGAGTGAGCCAAACATCTTGCCTTTTCAGGTTTTTGCATCGGCCAGCTGATGGGTCAGAGGTCATGTATGATCCTGTCAGTGTGATGAATGCCGACATTCTCAATTATTGCCAGAAGGAGTCCTGGTGCAAGCTGGGCTTTTATCTGCTTTCTTTCTTCTATTATCTCTACAGGTAAGTGTAAATTCACAATCTTTTCCATACACTGCTGCTTGATGTACGTTTCAGATTTGTTGTGTATGACCTTGTACAAGGCGCAAGAAAGCAGTACAATTGTTGTTCTCTTTTTCTTCTTTTAAAAAAAAATTGGTCTATTTCCTGCTGAAGTATGGTCTACGCCTTGGTGAGCTTCTAACAGGCAGGAGATCTGGAGAAAGAAAAGGAAGTATATGTATGAAAGACACAGAGGAACAAATGGAGACATCAGCTCTTCCTCTCTTCATGTATCCTTCCATCACTGGCTTCTTGGGTTTTCAACAATCTAACCTTGGACAAAACAAGAGGACCAATCTGAGAGATATTATGAATGTAAAGGTGTTGCCTCCGCTCCATCATTGCTTTATCCAATATACTGCTGTCGGATGGCTGGACAAATCTTTGAAGGACTGAAAGGAAACAGAAGGAGGACGTGTATTGCCTTTGACCCATTATACGAATTAACAATACATTTCTGAAGGGCTGGACTTTTCCCATGCTGCTCTTAATGATCCAGTCGCTCAACTCACTGTGAATCTCCAAACACTTAGGGGCTGGAAAACTAAATACTACAACTAAATGTACTAAAAGCAGGATTGTATTGGTATCATTCCATGTATTCCAGACAACAGACACCTGTAATATCAAACCACTGCTTTGATTGTGTTACAGGTACATTAAACTGTAGGAAACTGGTTAAATTGTACAGGAGAGCCTTAAAGCACTGTAAGCAATGCAGAAGGCCTGGCAGGGAAATAACAGATTGGTGTGTGCACAGACACTTTTAACCAGGATGGAGACAGACCAACACAACATCTCCTTGATGCCAGCCTGCAACAAAAACAACAAGCTATCATCATAAGTTTGACTTCGAGGGTCAATGCTTGTAATGTGCATTCAAAATAAGTAGGTCCATAGCTGTAAGGATGTATTTTATGCTACATGCTATAAGTTCATGCTTTCCAAAGAGCGTAATGCTCAGACATATAATGCCAAAAGTTTATATCTAAAAGACATTGTGCCAAATTAAGAAGTCAGTTAGGAGGAGTGAAAAGAAATCGCTTATAGTGTCTTCATCTACATGCTAAGGCACTGTCAGGCCTTGGCTTTATTTTCACTTTCTTTAAGACACATTTGATTTTGGCACACTGTTTTTTTCTTGAAAAAATAGAAAGGAAAAAAAATGTAGTTCTGTTGTATTTTTTAGTGTGCAGGGAGCGCCTTATTTCTATTCCCAGTGAAGTTTACTCTTACTCATCTTCATCTATACTATAGTCATTTTAGCACAGCAACTTTTCTCTGATCTGAGGTAGAATCTAGAAATCTCATGTACAAAAAGCAATTAAAAACTAGCAATGTAATATGATTCATGAGACATATCGATGAAGTGTTATTCCGTGTATGTAATAACAGTGAGTGGGAGATGAGACATTGATGACTCTATGTTTCCGTTATTTCAGACGTGTAAAGATGGTGAAGTCATCTCAATACGTCTACAATCATACAGTTTCACAAGGGACAGATGTAAGATGTGAAATGTTGCTGATGACCAAGATTTGTAAACAGCAAAGCCTTTCCTCAGCTGGTGCTGCCTTTGCTATCATGTGTTCAGTAGTTTGAACTATTTGTAGATAATTGATGGTTTAAATGTGTGATTTTAACAACAGTAGAAAAACAGAAATGAGCCTGAGAATCAACAATCTGCGATGTTTGTCATACGCAGACTCCACGTGTAGACAATGGTGGTGATAACGCGTTTGGTCTATATACTGTGGGACCCACTTAGGAAAAAAATGTCTTGAATACCACAGCCTATTGAAGTAGTTTAAATTATGTCAATGATTTACATTGAAAATGGTAGTTGCGTCTCTGATCCATGATGACCAGTAATCTTCTTATAATTCTTTTTTTTTTCTCCATTATTTTCATAAACAAGTAAAATAACTTCTGGAAAATGAAATACAGAACACAATAGTAAATATTATTGTATTAATTTACTACACAAATACATTTGCTGTACATTTTGCGTATGTTAGTATATTTATAAAAGGTTTAACCACCTTTATAGATACTAATATTAATTAAATAGCAATACCTAGGATGAGGCTGACAAATTTCTATTTTTAATCATAGTCAACAAATCCCATGAAAAGACTAAAACCAACAATGTCTCAATATTTGCGACTTTCCTTTACAGTCTGTGGCATTCAGCCCCAAGAACATTAGTTTCTAGTGAAGATGTAAATCTTCAAAAACATGATACAAATATATTCCTTCATTTTTAAAACAGGCTAAATCATTTCCCAGCACAGCTGAGCACTGTTGATTTTATCAAATGTCACTCCAACAAGAGTAAATAGTGAATTTCTTGGGGACTATTTTGACCAGAGGATTAATTCACATTTGCAGCAGTATTTTCAGCAGCAGAATGTTTATGTGTATGTGGGATCGATCCAGAATAAACTACAGAGCCCATGTTAATCGTAATGAAGGGATATTTTACCCAGGTAACAGTGTCACTCACTGATATACGTTATTATTTTCTCCTACTGTGTTTATTGTTATGCATCAAAATGCCAAAGCAAATTCCTTGTATGTGAAATCGTACTTGGCAATTAACCCGCTGCTGATTCTTTAATAGTTAGAAGCTCTGTGGCAGAGAGGAATAAGCTAGATCAAGCTTTTGCTGTATGGGCATTGCTGGTTTTAGTCCTTTTTTGTTGACAATAAGAAAAATGCAGAATATCACTTCTCTTATCCTTTAAACACAATCCAAAACAGAATATTTTCCAGTTTAAAAAACATCCTGCGTCCTGCAACAATATGTCCAATGACTTTTTGATTGCTATAGAATGCCACCAATTAAGAACTTCTGCAGTAGAGCTTCACCACACACACACACACGCACGCACGCACGCACGCACGCACGCACGCACGCACGCACGCACACACACACACACACACACACACACACACACAAGCACCTCTTGTGTCAATCAGTCTATTTCATGTCATTTTGGTACTAATAAAGGGTTTAGAGGGAGCAACTCAAGCCGTTTGTATGATTTGAATTTCAACCAAATTGCAAGATTTACTAGACTGAAGCAACTTTAATATTCTGTCAATGTTCTTGAAGACACACAGCAGACAGACAGTGCATGTTGTGCCAAATAATGTTCCCACTGAAGTAATCACAGGACAGGACACCTCAAAACTCTGCCAACAATGTGAGTGTTTTGAGTCTGGACAATCACTATTAAAGCACAGGAACACCAGGAAAGGAGGAGAGCTTGGTTTGAAGTTATTATGTAGTTGCTCTAAACAAAGCATTTTAGAAAACTGTATTTAAGTATCTATTTGTATCTGTCTTTTATACATTTATCATCAATGTGCGCTACAGTAAATTTGGTGGATTACTTTATATTTATTAGGTTACACTATGATGTACAGTTAATGAACTGTGATTCTCATGCCATATTCTAATAAAACGGTAACTCCAAAATGATCATCTTCAAGTTTCCTATTTCTTGCCTGTTAAGGGTCAGTATTTTCTGTGATGCGTTTTGCAGACCTGATGCTCTGCCAAGACCAGAGATGTACCAAGGGAGAAAAATATAACTCTGAGGATGATGAGGGGGGAATTATAACCGAGGATACTGAGTGGTGCCTTAGATGGAGTATGGAAGACGAACTGCCACCCTGAAAGCTGTCAAAAAGCAGCTGCATTTAGAAGTGGTTTCCTCTTAAAAAGCACCAGAATAACTGAATTCCCTGAAAATGCCTCCCTGATGTGATAAGAGTTTCTACTGAAGAGGCAGCAAAGAGGATGATGGTCTTTCATAAATGTCTGTACCTCTAGAATACTAACATATCAAATTATAGAGCACTGGGTGGCTGTTGGATTGCATAACAAAACTAAGTTGATAATCTGCACAGTAAGAGACCACTGATGAAAATGTCACTGCAGCTGTAATACATTTAAAATGTTCTGACTTTGTCTTTTCTTCTGAAAGAAAAAAGAAACAACAGAAAATGAGAACATGTCTCTGAGCCGGCTCAGGGACTCATTTGCAGGGTGTGTATGGCTTTGCCAGGTTATTGCTTGTCTAAATAATGATTCAGACAAAAGACAGAGCAACAACCAAGCTTCAAGCTGGCGTTTTCCCTCTGTTTGAAAAGGACATATCATTCCCCGCTGTCACCATGGAAACTAAATTGTATTAGAGATTCCTGTTGACTCACTCTGAGGCTCAAAACACACATAAAAATACAATTCAGCCTGGTTCACACGCCTGGCAGCACTGCTTTTCTGCACAACACATTTTTTTCAAATTATATTCCCTCCTGTGCATATATAACAGCTTCATGTTTGTAGTCATGTAGTCATGATGACCCCACCCCCAATGACACCTGCTTATCCCAGTTATACGGATATGTAAACACACACACAAACAGCAACTTGCACGCACACACACAACACATGCATCTGTTTCTCGATCTGCCTCATCCCACGGTTCGCGCCGTTTCACACTCATCATCGCGGGCTTTTCCTTTTTCAGCACCCTTCACCATAATAATTGTCTCAACTCCGTTCCCCTCTCTCCTACGTCTGTGCTCTCAGAGAGGTGTTACCATGGAAACTGGCTACAACTGATGGGTCTGAAACATCATGATTGGCATACACAATTTGCACACACACACACACACACACACACACACGCACACACTAATTCTGCTCATTCATTGTTATGCAAGGCACTCGCAGATGTTGAATACTATTATACGCGCAGACATAGGAAAACCATAGGACACGCTGTATGTTAAGGTCTTGTGCTTGACAAATAAACATGTAATTGAAGCTTCTTGTTAAGCTTTCTTGGCAGAATGCCACAACATTAACAGTTACACGAAGACTATGGAGACTGTGAGGGAAAAGTGAAAGCATAGAAGCTCAGAGTGAACTATTTCATTAAAAAGAAGAGATGAATTGAAAGGGGAAAAGGAGAATGGAAAGAATAAATTGTGTTTATGTGGCACTTATTCCTGCTAAACACAGAACTTTTATTTAATCATTTCATACACAGACTTTCTTCTGGCAATTTTCCCCTGAAGACTGAAAAATGTGAAATAAAAATCACCACCTTAATCCCAAATCAACTGTAGTCATTAAATACATTTTGTTTGATTATTTTATAATTGGATCATTTTCATTTTCTCATTGCAACATTAAGATGTTGGGTTTGCTTTATTTCATCCTGAGAAAAAGGAAGGAGTACTTTCTTAACAGTGACTGTTTGTGTCCAAGAATGTGTCAGACCAGTTCGCACTTATGTTTTTATTTGGACTGCGGATCTTCTGTCCAGACTGAGACTTGAGCGTGACTCACTCTCTGTCAGCTGCTGTCTCATGTACAGTATAAAAATATCCATCGCTGTCATCTGAAACTGTAAATAGTGAGTTCATTATCAGTGAATTCCATCATTTATAAAATGTCATGACATTTCATTTGTCAATTATGTGCAAATAAGCAAATTAGAAAATGTGACCTTCAAAATGTATTTTGCTAAACATAAACTGTTAATCTGTGCTGGAATAAAAAATCCATATATATATGTATACATTTATTTTTTTGTCCAGTTAAGACTATATACGATGTAGGCACTAATGTAAGCACAATTGTAATTGTCCTTTAAATCTGACAGGTATCCTCACAACTAATTTTAAGATTCAATTTTAAGATCAAATCACAGTATATGTTTTATGAATGAGGCCTCGAGGCTTTTATATTTGAGGTTTCTTCTGTGCTCCTTTGCTCTTAGTAATGACCATGACAGTGTCTAATTTTACCCCTGACAGACAGACTACTGAAATATTGATCACAACGTAGGTTAAACACTTGGAAGATTGTTAGAGCTTTCTATGAGTAGGAAGCCCAAGAGCAACTTTTCTCAGCAAAAACACTAACTGATGTCTGCCAGAATGTCAAACTGAGACACATTTAGGCAGTTTAGACAACAGTGAACAGGTCTAGGCTGCATGGTCAGAAAATGTGAGTTTTTGTCTAAAATTCTATATTATCTTCGCTAAAGATAGATGAGGAGCAACAGTGTTTAGATCAGTGGAAAAAGGAAGTACTCAGATCTTTTACTTGAGTAAATGTACCAATACAACAATGTAAAAGTACTATTACAAGTATAAGTCATGCATTTTATAAAAAGTACAATAGTATTATGAGCAAAAAGGTGTCAAAGTACAAGCATGATTTCCGCAAAAAAAATGTCCCTTGACTTGTGATTACATTACTAGATATTGCTATTACTTTAGTATTACATTTTACTGTTGTAGCTTGTTTGATTGAACAACTTTATATATTTCGGTAGTTCATCCTAATCCTAATCATAGATTTTTGTTGTGAGATATTGATACCTTAAAACTGTACTTAAGTGCAAAACCTTTACATTAAATTTTTTTTTTTTTAACAGAATAAAGCGGCGCAAGAGCAATAAAATGAACAGAATCAGGGAAAAAATAAATGACACACAGAGCATACACATATACATACAATCTGAGAAGCTTATATTAATTCAGCATAAATTCATCCACGATGTCGACAACCGTGGCATTATGAAGGAGCACTCCTAATTACCACTTCGCATATGAAAAACAACAGAAAATAGCTTGAGTGCTGCGTAGGCGAGGACGGGGGCCAACTGTACTGTAAATGGGCTCAAAAGGTGAAAAATGAAGGTGTGCATCAGCAGAGCGCTCTGTCATCTGTACACATCTGTGTAAATGCAGGGTGATTTATAATTGAAAAGGGCAAATTTGATGCACATAATTTTTCCACAAACTGAATGGCCTGTGAATAGAATACAGGTATAAATCTGTTTGAAAAAGTGGCAGCAAAAAATCTGAACCAAGTTTCTAACAGGGTGGAAAAGATTATTAAAAACTGACACAGCTAATGGCAAATAGCTTTTCTGGTCATTCAGTTGTCTCCGTCATACTTGCAAAGGTGTAGACTCAAATCTTCAAAGGAATAATGCATTTTTACGTACATGTAGTATGTAAATGAATGATATTAGAGGTCTCAAACGTTGCTTGCTGTTGTTGTATTTGTTTATTTCAAATGTATTTCACAGATAACAATACACTTACAAACAAGAAGACATTGTAAAAACAGACACATTGTAAAAATACTGGGACCCTGTCTTTTTTATTAAAAAAAGGCACACTGCTGTCTATATGGAAATGGGTTTTTATTCGTTTTTTTAAGAAAAAACATTTTTGTGTTTTTTTTCAAATTTTTACAAGAACTTATCAGATTTTTATGAGAAAAAAAAATCACAAAGCCAACACTGTTTTTACTACAGCGTTAGCCTCTTCTGCTGCAGAAACACAGAACAAGACTAGTAATGCAGATGGTCTTTACCTATATCCGATTCCTGTGAGGTTTGGATTAGAAATATTGATCCATCAAACATCATGTTGTAGAATCAAAGCTGATAAAAACTGTGGGCTTCCTGCGGACTCCCAGTAGCGGCGCCAGTTATTACTGATCGGTCTGTGTAACTAAAAATGGATTTACATCTCAAGTTCGTGTGGACATCCTCCTTGGAAGAGTCACAAGGACACTGTGTGACACTTTTGGTCCCGTTGCACCCATCTGCTTTCCTTTTCAGTATATATAAGGGAAGATCCTGTAGGGGACACGCCGACAGTAGGTGTCCCACGCTAGTCCGTATTTGGCCCTACACTGTCTCTCATCGCGGGCCTCTCGATGAATCAGCAAGATGGTGAAATATATGACATAGAAGTAAGGCACAAGATGTGAGAATCCTAAAGAAAAGAGAAGCATAGACTGTAAGCAGGAGCAAACAAGTGTAAATTATAAAAAGCCATCCCTTTCTGACTCCTAGCACGTCAAATACAGCCGCTTGGTCAGAGGCTGTAAGCTTCAAACATTTCCTCAACCTAACCAAGTATTTTTGTTGTCTGAACCTATACAAACTGCGACCATTTTATAATGTTAACCACGTTTTTTTATTCACAATGAACAACATGATAATGAAGGTCACCTGACTATGATGAAATATTTCTCAGCAAGCTTTATTTTGCTAACTTGACCACGAATCCCTGGTGGTGCAAAACTGAGGCAAGAGGGTTACCCACAGTGTCATAGTTTGAAGCGTAGAGCCACAGACCAAGCGGCCCTATTTAAGACGTTGAGAGTGAGAACATGTTGAAAAAGCTCTGCAGTGAATACCAGTTTGATTAAGCTCATAATGTTCCAAGTGTTGATTCATTTCAATGGTAATTTTTTGACACCGCACTTTATAGTGTTTTTGAGCATGTACCTTTTTTGTCTGTCAGTCAGGGTCTGGATGTGATCACTGTTCCTTTTTGTCAGTGCAGCTTTCATCCGTGTGGAATATGCTGTCATGATTTCTTTTTTTTGAGCGCATAAATTAGCAGTTTGTGACTTCTGCGGCAGCAATTAAGGCAGAAACTACAGTACATCTCAATTACAAAGGCAGCTACACAGGCTGAGTCACATAAAGTCTGAATACCAATGAGCAGAATGTGTCAGCTGTAACAGAAGTCTGACAGTTCCTGTTTTAGGAAGCGAGATTTCAAGAGAAAATAAGGCAGCTTACAGAGGAACAAAGAGAACAGACTGTTGCTGCCTTTGTTGCTTCTGCATCAGATGCAAACATCACTATGGCTAAGCCTGGTCACCCTCAGTACTTTTTTGGTACAAACCAAAATGTCTCGATAGAACAAAGTATTAGAGACTGTCATACTGTTTGCGTTTTTTGGTCAGGTAGTTCTTGATTTCAAGTAGGGCAGGACAATAAAATAATAATGATAATTAACGCAATATAATTTTCCTCAATAACAATATATCGACATATGGTCAATAAATGTTTGATTTAATTCATCTGAATCACAATGAATTTGCACTTTTTTTTCTATTAATATATTATTTTGTTGAGGAAAAGGGAGTGAAAAAAGATTTTAGTCATGCATATTTTGTCAAAAAAGATTCTATTTTAATTGTTTTGAAAGTTCTACCTCAGATTTGTTAAGTGATCTGTTTGGCAAGTGTCATGTTCTGACCATAAAGAATAGTTTAACCACAATTAACCATCTGGTTTATTCAACTTTCACTGAGGAGCAAAAATCCGCCTTTGCTCGTAGGGACGAACCCACAGACCATTATGACATCATCCCACAGCTCAAAAATATCTATATGAGAGCCCTGTTTACCATTAATATTATAGCAGTGACATGAGATTTGATATGGTATCATTATTAGTAGTTGGAGTGTTAGTATATTGGTATTTTTGATAGTTTCTGTTTCGCTGGTCCCCACAATACATACACTATTAAATTTAATGTTCATTAGTAATAGTACTCCATAAAACTCCTACAAATCAGATATTTGTAAAATGTTTTCTGTTTCATAATTTGACACTTATTTATCAAAACTTTAACATATTTTGTCATACTTTTGTTCTAAGTACTATTTATAACGATAAAAAAAATTATTTTATACTACATTATGTTATGTTATCTTGGTATGGTCTCAACATAACAAATATTAAGGATTTGTTTATGTCATGCGTTTCTTAAAATAATGGGGGAAAAGAATATCAGCCGATTTATCGGCATATAGTACACATCTAGTTTAAATAAAACATTTTGCCAGGTTTAGGCTATTGTATCAATTATTATTATATTATTATTATTTAGTTATTATTTATTTATATATCATTATTATTGTGAAGATGAAACTTTCATAGTATCATCTACGCTGCTGTTTATATTCACACCAGATTCAAATTCAAAAAATACACTGCAGAATGTTCGGATGTAGATAGGTTTATGAATAACTGTATATATTGTTTTATTTTATATTTTACCATATTTTACATTAATTATATGTTGTGTGTAGCATGAAGGAACTACAAATTTTGTTTCGTTATCCAGCCTTGTGCTGTATAATGACAAATAAACAACCTTGTATCTTGTATTATTAAGTTATGTCATTCAAAAACCCAGAAAATATTGACATATAAGAAGCTGGAATTCTTAAAAAATTACTCAAACAAATTAATAGATTATCAAAATAGCTGGCGATTAATTTAATAGTTGACAACGAATCGATTAATTGTTGCAGCTCAAGTATTGATTACATATCCAGCTTTAACAATATGGCATTAGGAAAGCTATATAAGTGAAAACTGACTAAAATGTGAAATGATATGATTAATACTCAGCCTGATGCAAAACGTGTAAAAAGAGCCTTGTGGGGGCTTTTAAGCTGTCTTACCACATGGTAGGGACCACGCAAGGGCCATGAGGAGGTCACCGAGGTAATTCGGATGGCGTACGAGACCCCACCAACCGGACACCAGCAGCCGTTTCCCTGTTGCTGTGGCGATGGTCTCTAGTTCTGCATGGAGTCGTAGAAAATTTAGATAGTTCTGAGTAAAATGTGCTTGGCCCTTTAAAGATCAACCCCCTGTCTCCCACTTCAGTGATGAAAGAGGAAATGCATTTTCCTTCTCTTCATATATACAGCATGACTTGAGATACATTAGAAATAAGCTGTGAAAGAGTGTACTGAAAGGTATTTGTCTTGATTCGGAGAATTAACATTTAATGTTTCATTTAATGAAACAACATTTAATATTAAAAAGACTTCAGAGAAAATAAAAAAAAATAAAAAATGACTAACTTGCAACACTTGGATGTGTAGGGTCTCGTCTGAACTGGTTCTTCTGTGAGTTGGATTTTCTGAAAATATAATATCCAACACCTGATGGCAAAGACAAAAATGTCAACATCACCATCTCTTACCATGAGGCACAACACATTACATGCTAATGAAAAAGACCTGACACATGAATACCATTCAGTGCTATTATAGCTGCTGCTCCGAGTGAACTTAGGGCCTGTGGGTGCACCACCAGGAAGGCAGCCTGCAGGCTGTATGTGAAGGGAACCCAGGCCAGGTCCCCGAAGACCAACATGAAGCCAAAACCATCGTGCACAATGTCCATGGTTGTGAGAACTGCCTCCTGTTATACACACAACAAAGCATGACATTAAATAAAAAAAGATGCAGAGCTAAAAATAGTAGGCTTTTGGTGTGCCAATGTTGAAATGTGTCTGTAGGACTAAAATAAGAAGTATATATAGTATAATAGTAGGATCTACAGTACATCAGTAGCCTTTATTTCTGACTCTGTTGACCCCTCACCTCGTTCCACAGAGCATCTGACACATACAGCAGCTGGAAACTGTTGACCAGTATCATGGCGAGTGAGGGGGAACCACGAAGCTCCACCTCCTTCATCAGCATGCCGAAGTTTATGACCACCTGTGAGGAAAACAGGCGAATACTGATTAACAGCACTAGTTTATTCCCTGCACTTTCCAGGTATTGGTGGACGCATTCGTTTTACAATTAACTGGATCAGATCAGGTCACACATCAAACATCCAAAAATGTACCAGTCACAGCTGTGATGTGCGCATGATCAAAACCCAAATACTGAGGCTGCAATACTTTTCTGAGAACATGCTTAGGAAATAATCAGTGCTGCAGAGATAAAGTGGTTGCATTCATTCCAGATAATTGGCATTTACACTCAGTGGCCACCAAGATGATTGTTGGATTGTTTATTGTGTCAATAGAAGCATTTTTCTTCTGTTTGATTCATTGTATTGTGAAATATTGTTTTACATTAAATTTAAATAAAGACAAGTTTGTTTCTCTCTGAGTTTTAGACACAGAGCAGCATATCTTTCCATCCAAGGTAATAGTCACACAATCATTAACATCTGAATAGACTAAACATTTAATATTCTATTCATAAGAGGCCTGTTACTCTAACTGGGCTGTTGAAACTGAATTACCATGAATAATTTAAGAGACTTAGCCCTTAAAATGTTACATTTTTGGGACGTTAAGAGCAATTGTAATGATGTGGAAAGTCAAAAGTAAATAGTTTTAACATTCAACAGGAAGCAAATAACTCCCACACACTGTCTGTAGCCAGTTGGTGGGAGCTTTTTCTGTCCTCTCCTACGCACCTGGCTTTAAAACATTCAGATGTGCAAAGGTTTTACCGTTCATTCTGTAAATACGGTGGGGAAAAAAACGTAAATAAAAGACTATTACATCCACATTTTCCAGTATGACCCGATCCTTTGACTGTCTTTGTGTTTTTGTGAAATTTGTTTTATAGTGAAGATATGGAGAACCTTGTTGTATTTTTAGGAGTCTTATTTGTAATATTCACTGGCAAAACTATCTTTTGTCTTATGACTCAGACACAGATAACGATGCACATCCCTGTCCTCCAACAAATATCTCACTGGGTCAGGTCATCAGGGAGAGAAGTTTCTGAAAGATTCTGAAACTGCAAGTTATTGTGGAAGATCAGGGGAGAGCAACATCGCCACCTGTTGGTCTTGTTGGGTTCTCTAACAGAGATCGACATCAGTGTTAATTAATGTTTTCAATGGCGTATCTTGAACTACTCAGACTTACAAATAAAGTCAAACATTACAAAAGTATTTTGTTTTAAGCAGTGCACTCCTCACAACAGCTTTGTGTTTTAATACAAGTTTAAACACTTTGATTATGTCACATTTGTTGTAATGTTTGTTCTTCTCCTTTTAAATTAAATACTATTGTTTTACTGCATTATATTCACTGTATGAGAGAAATGAGAGCTAGAACTCATTATATTTTCTGTATTGAGTAAAATATAAATTGGAGGAAAATCAGTGAAGCACATTGCCGCTTAAAATGCCGTCTAAAACTGCCCTTTGCACTTTGCCAGTTACAGCTTCCTAATGTTTGACTTGAAATAGTATACAGTATATAGAAACCTCTTAACCTCAAAAAGTTTTGAATTGAAAGTGAATTGTTCACTCATGCAGGTTAACTCACCCAGCCAATGAGACCTGGTCTGAGCTCACAGAAATATTTAAGGTCAAAGTTTCCAATCCGGGGGTTTAGTTCCCGGCCAATGAAGAAGTCATATAGGGGATTTCCTGGACAGGACAGAGGGATGAATGCATTAAAAAAATCCACAAGAGGATTAGACACAATTCTGTGCTTTCAGTGTTTGCAGGTATATAATGTGACTAAAACATGTTTACAAGTGATCCGTAAAGCTGATGTCCTTCATGTTACTGACCCTTTTCATAAAAAATTATACTATAAATATTTGTACTCAAAAACTGAAAAACTGTTTTTATCTATTACTTTAATTTAATACACTCATATTGTTGAATACAATATTCCTTTTTCACAGCAAACATTTTGACATGCCATGGTAGGAAAAGCACAGCTGTAATCAACAACACAAAGTCATCTTTAGCACTATTAGTTCCTTCTGTGTTTTGATGTCAGCATTGTTCTTCATTTCCCAGAAAGGAGAATGAATTTGTTGCATTCTGTTGCTTCAGACTGTTAACGCATGTGTGCAGACAGATGAACAGTAATGGTGGACTGAGAGCTTCTGTAGTTGAGAAAAACTGTTTTCTCTTTGTTAAATTTTTGACAGAAACAAGAAGAGTCCAAAGCCACATTGTAGGTGTGTGCAGTGCTTTCAGCTAACGTCAGCACAATGACAATGCTAATTCTATATGCTGATGTTTAGCAGGTATAATATTTACCACATTCAAATGTAGTTTAGCATTTTATCACGCTAACTAACATCTGCTACTAACAATTAACTTTTTCTAATTAGACTACACACAAAATACAGTCGAGGCAGATGAGAATGTCATTTGTTTTTGAAGGAATGTTTTCTGCTAGCATGGCATCCATCTCTTTAACCACTTGCTTAGTTTATTTTGCTAAAAATTCATGTTGAATCAACAAGAAGGCTTTTTTAAAATTTGATTTTATGGCATGGCACTGGAAACAACATGTTGTTGCCTTGCTAACTTTTTTCTTTTCACAAACTCAGTGAGTAGAATCTGAACCACAACACTGGGTGCTCAGGTTTTTGCCTTCAGAAGCAGTTCTGCACAGCGTAGCCGCCGTAGCAGGGTCAGCTTACTTGAAAGAGAGTACTCACTTGATGCCTGATGCCTGTAGGCTCCTGAAGAGCTTGGCTGTTAGATTATTACTCACAGGAGTACCGAAAAATAAAAGACTCCTACAAAAGCACAGCATATCACCAGTAACTGTTTTTAAGTATTTCAGGATGGGTACATGGTGATGAACCTCAACTCTCACCTGTGTTGCCCCCCAAAGCGAGTGCATTAGAAGGAGCGAGAAATGAGCGGATGTAGAGGTAGGTGGACAACAGGAATGACACGGCTATTGCACACACTGCCAGAGGCAACAGCAGCTCAAACAGATACCCGAGAGGAGCCCCGAGCCCCAGAAACAACATCAGCAACACACCGCTGATGCACAGGCCATGAAAACCTGAGGGAGAGAAACAAAGTAAATGCTGTAGCCCGGGGACAGATGTACTGTAAGCAGACGGACAGAGGCTGCTATATAAATAGATAAAGTTGGAAGAGGTGGAACTTCAGGGTGCATAACTTAAGCAAACTTTAGCTCGAGGTCAGACACTATTTACTATATAATAAATAAAATGGCAGTTGCAGTATTAGATGTTCCAGAGCACAACTATGCGTTGTTACTCACAGTACAAACAAAGCTAGACATTGGTCAACAACATGTCACAAAATTTAACATATTTTAAAATAAATAATCACAAAAACTAAACATATGATGTGCTACAACTCTCAATTGTACTCCTTCCCCCCCAAAACACAACAATACCATTGATGGGATACTTGAGACGTGTTCCATCCCTCAGCACTAATCCTTCGGACACCTGCAGGTAAATACGCTCATTTTTTAATCTGAACATGTAAAACATATCCTGTGTTTACATTAATAATTGGAACAGAGTCATAGGCTCAGTCAAAGCATATAAGACTTTTCTGTATGGTGATAAAAAAGTCTTGTCTCTTTACTCTGCTAGCAGTGGATACAAAAGTCAACTAATCAAAATGCTATGGCTGGTGATACAGCTGACATTAGATCACTACAATAATATGCACTACAGAAATATGCAAAATCACATATAAAATTATGAATTTATGACTGATTAAATGAACTCACTTAAAGTGATACTATATTACTTTTGTAAGATGAAAAAACACATTCCTCCTCCTAACAAATTAAAAAAGGAAAATTAAATGCATTATTACTCAATTCATTACACTTACACTAGACATCTGACTTGTCTTGGTCTGGTGGTATAGCATGTGGTGGCTAATGTTTAAATCAATGTTTGACATGATTAAGCAATTTGCTGACTTTCTGTCTTTTTCTATCTTTTTTTTTGTAGTTGCTCATGCTCCTGTTACACTACATTTAGCATGTCAGGATAAACATGAAGATGTCATTAAAGGAATAGTTTGACATTTTGGGAAGTACACTTATTCCCTTTCTTGCAGAGAGTTAAGAAGATCAGTATCACTCCCAGATGTAACCTGCGAACTGCTCCAAGAACCGGGCCAAGAAACAGTCTGGCACATAACTTCCGGCAAGTGTCTTTATACTTCAGTTTTTGTACGGATTAAATAAACAAGATTTAATGTGTTCATTAAAAAGCTTTAGAGGTGCTAGTTGGGGGATTTTGGAACCTCTGAACAGCCAGGCTAGCTTTTTTCTTCTGTTTCCAGTCTTTATACTAAGCTACGCAAGCTGCTTAGGTTGCTGGCTGTAGCCTTATATGAAATTTATTTATTTATTTTTTTGTCTTTTTACTGTAAAGCACTTTGTGACCCCTCTTGTCTGTGGAAGGTGCTATATAAATAAAGCTTACCTACTTACTAAGAGTGGTATCAATCTTCTTATCAAAATCAGGGCAAGAAAGCCAAAAAGCGTATTTCCCGAAATTGTCTAACTCAGTGGTTCTCAAACTTTTTCACATCAAGGATCCCTAAATTGACAAAAGTTAGACCACAGATCCCCATTTGACAGGATTGTTGTCTTTTGATATTTTATTACACAAAGTGTATCAAACAAATGCAAGAATAGTCATATTTTTCCCAGACCCCACATTGAGAACCACTAGTCTAGCTATTGCTTTAAAGCAGCTGACTCAATAGAATAATGGGAAATGACGGTAAATTTAGTATTCACTGGGTATTTTGAAGTGAGGTACTTATCCATAGTTAGTGTATTACACCTACAGTAGACGGTGGTCAGCGCGCCCCCAGTTTGGAGAAGCAGATAGGAAGAATAGGAAAGAATCAATATCAGTTTATTGCACACTATATTAAGTAAAACACAAGCATGCACCATCTTTCAAAACTTGATAAACGTGAAGTTTGATTTCAGTCTGATCTCACAACTTTGACCCAAACAGCTGCTACATAAAAAGGCTGTCTGACAGCAAGGTAAAGTGGTGAAAATATTCTTAACATAGTGTACACTTAAATGGATACAGATTTTTTTGTGTGTCGCTAATACGTTTTTTTGCAACAGCACAGCACTGCTCTGCTTCCCCATACTCGGGGTGCGCTGACCACTGTCTACTGTAGGTAATACACTGACTATACATAAGTACCTCATACAACCTGACTTCAAAATACCCAAACAATCCCTTTAACAATTTCTTTCGTTGGTTTTTAATTACAGTTTGCTTGGATTCAGGGATAGGGAAATTTGTCAGTGACTGACAAATTGGAGCCATTTGGCCAATAGGTGGCGCTATAGCAGCAGCATTTAACTACAAAGGAAGGAACCCTTGTCTGTCGGTCTGTCGGTATGTGTGTATGTATGACTGTCCTTCACACATCTCGAGAACCGTTCATCCGATCGGCTTCACACTTGGCAGTTGAGTTGCTGAGGACCCAAAGGAGAGCAAAGGAGAGCATTGTCCAGTGTGGAGTCGATCGGATGAGTGTTTTCTCGAGAAAGCTGCAAGCTGTTCGTCACCACAGATGGTTTTAGTTTAACTTTGAACCAGGCGTTTCATACCTTTCCTAATGGCATCAAATAGAGGAGGGCATGAAGAGCGATCCATCCCAGCAGAACCACGAGGGCCAGAGGGTCCCACAGCTGGTCAGTGGATGGGAGGGAAGGGGGCCACTGGAGCACACTGGCCTCAGGGGATCGACTTACACTGATCAGGAACAGCACCGTCAATGGAAGAAAGATGGGAATACATATAGCACCTGAGAGATGATTACAGATAAAAGTGAGATAACCGGGTGTGTTTAGACAAACAACATTAATGAGCCAGAAGCACTGAAATTATAAAAAGAAGTGAAGCTGCATCGCAGGAGAAACTTAACACTCGACCAAAGAGATGATCTAATGTACCAGATTAATATAGCCAATGCATGTTGTAAATAATTACGCATGTTAAATATCTGCGTAATAGCATTACAATTAGATTAGTATGACAGTATGGGTAAAACAAAACGAGTGCTTTGCTTCAGTACTGTCAGATCTGTAGTCTGCAGAGAGCTGAGCAGTCGTGTTCAAAACATGATTTCACTTTAAGAACAACTGGAAAGCAAAGTGGATGTGATGCTCACATTAAGGAACACAACAGGATTTGAAGCACCATTAACACACACACACACACACACACACACACTGTGCCGTATTTGTCATTTTATGTCTACAATGACAAATCTTACTTGGGTAGTTGTGATGATTCTCAGTTGGAGCTATAATGAAGATTCCTGTTGTGATGGAGTTCCTGCTGTGAACTTTCAAGTGATCTTTACTGCAGCGAGTTTTGTCATCTAATTATTGCTATTATGGCAGCAGTTTTATAATCTACCAAAGAGGCTACTAAAGAAATACCTGATTTGAGCAGTTTTATGAAACAACAAATATCATTATGACAGTGTCTTGATATTCCAAAAAGTAAATTGGTATTTAATGCTCTTTTGTAAGTTGGCTGTTAAGATCACTGTCTTTTATTTCTTGCTTTCATAAAATCTGCTTTAGTATACGAGGAAACTCTTTAAGCTCTTAAACATGTTTCACTTGAGGTTCACCTTCAACGCACAGTAGTTGGCACAGACAAACAGTATTTACCTGTAAGCAACACAGTGTGAGGAAAATTATTTGCAAAAAAACTCACCCAGGGTTCCTCCAAATTCCCTCTCTGTGTCATCTGAGGATTTGGGCTTGAGGGCTTGACTGTTTGGCCTCATTATTGGTCTCCTGTGATAATATTAACGTAGATATATTTCAGTTAGTAAAACTGACAGGAGTAAGCCAAAGATTGAGATAAGTAAAATCAGATTTTGTAGTGTCAACCTTCCCCGACAATTACAATAATCCTTAGCATTATCTGCAGTAAAACATATTGACATTTCAAATTTTTTATTCCTCTTTAAACTGACAATAAATGGTTCAGCGTCACCACTGACCACTACAAGGATATTTCTTAATTTGTAATGAGGTTACACAGTCCTCATTACAAATTAAGAAAAAATCCATGTTAACAGCAGTGGTGCAAAGTAACTAAGCACATTTACCTTGAGTTCTGTACTAAAATACAACCATGAGGTATTTATGCTTTACTTAGGTATTTCCAATTTGTTATGTACTTTCTACTCCATTACATTTATCTAACAGCTAGAGTTACCTGTGACTTTGACTTTACATACACATCATATGACCAATGTGTAAACCATTGTGTGTCATTTAATATATAACACTTTGAAAGATGCCAAAGCATGCCTGTGTCAAGACAGGTTTTAAACGTTCTTGAAATACTTAAATCGGCTGTTATTTTGTATACTAGTGTTGTATTATAGCGATTGCAGTAAGAAATACAGAGTCAAAGTTCAGGTCAAACTGCAGTTAGTTCCTGTGTCCATGCAGTAACATTTTCATTATGAAACGTGAAACAGAAGGCCGTTTATCTGCTGGATTCCCTGCTGATGCCAAAATGACCTGAGCGCCAGACAAAGAAAGAGAGGCTTTGCAGAAAGAGTAAACACCATGCAGCTGTTTGTCTTGTAACGCAGTAAATACATTGTCTTACCGGTGTAAAGCACGGAGGTGAAGACGGGACTGTAACGTAATTCTAAAGCATCCATCCAGTAACCTGCAGATGGAAACGCCCCCGAAATACGTTTCACAGAGCGAAGTTGTCTCTCAGCCAATCAGATCCCTCCGGAGTCATCAGAAGAGGGTGGAGAGAAGAGGGTTCAGCCAATCAAAACAGCTCATCAGGTGGCGACAGTCAGCCGCATATTGGAGTAAGGAATGGGTGGCAAATGTTGTGAAACACACCTGAATTATAGCAATCTCTCGTTATATTGTGTACCTTTCTGTTAACAGTAGGGGGGAAAAAAATATTCTTTCTACATGTTTTTAAATTTGCCCGTTTTAGCAGGAGACTGTGTTGAATGTAAATTAAGACCACACATGTTGAGTCATACATTCATAGCTTTTATTCTGGACATAAACATTTAAATCACTCCAAAACATACCATCTATCTGTGGAAGACATGCACAGAAAACAGCATTAACTAGCCTGAAGGCAAGAGATACCATAAATACGATGTAGTTAGTTTAGTGTTAGATGTGAATTACATAATCAGATGACGTTCAGATTGCAAATTATTCAGCAAAAGGACACTAAAAGGATTTATTAATACATGAGAGTTCCACGGGACAAAACTTTTGTCTTAAGTCACTCAGATTTTGTATTCACATTAAACATGTTTTCCTTCAAGGGGAGCATTTACTCACTCTACTCTACTTTAGCTGGTATCATGGATAATTCATTTTGTTTCTGTCTCTGCAGATAGAAGAGATCAGAGGGGTATATCTTCTCATATCTTATGGTTTGTAAATTACTATTTTAATATTAAACCCAAAGCACTAGAGGCTCATGTACACTTTGTATGGGAAGTGCCTGGAATGTAATGTAGATCAATCCCCAAGTCACTTTCAGTCAGTGACTTAATCTTCTTTACAACATAACAGCCAAGTGTTGTTTCATTTCCTTTAGTGTTGGAAGATGTATTCATGTTTTTACAGTAGTAAAAGCGCTATTAATTCAACACAAGAGAAGAGACTGTTAATGCAGAGATTCATCACTTCTTCATTAAGGTCATCAGAGTTACGCTGACTTGTGAGCATTTACATCTTCACAAATGTTTGAGCATTAGTGCACAACATCATTTTTACAGTATATTTCAATCTGGATCAATAAATTTAACATTTAACAGTAATTATGTAACATGTTTAAATTTGGATGCATGATTCCAGTGTGTATTGTAATTCTGTTATTCTTTTTTGCGATACGTTGTTTGAGGCTGGCTGTGCTGCACAGCTTTAACCTCGTTCACAGATGACTTCGATCACACTCTGCTCCATCGGGGCAGGATCCAGGCAGCGGTGGGCGGAGCTCCCCACTATCTCATCCAGCAGGAAGTGTACAAGGTTCTCATCGGTGACGAACCGCCACAGGTACATCTGCAGGTAGTGGCAGTCAACCTGGATCTGCTGCAGCCCGTAACGGCCAAAGGTGCGCAGGCGGACACACTCCAGGAATGTCTTTAAACTGATTTTGATAATTCCTGTAATCACAGACACCTGGGACAGTAGAGGGGTGTGTGAGAGATGTTTTTCTAACGAAGACTACACTACATCATAACAAAGACCTGCACTCACCTTGTTGAACTCTACTGAGCTGAAGATGTCTATCCTCTCAGAAAACAGCTTGTGTATGTTGTTCAGCAGACTAGTATCCATGGGAGCACTGCAGGCAGACAAAAGACTAATCACTCAAGCTAATCCACAATTAAAACAACCTTTTTCTTACGATTAAAGACAACTCAGTAACAACTGTCTTACTTGAAGTGGAAGTAAAGGAGGTAATACAGATTAACTGCCTGTGTGTGTTTGTATGCCTGTCACACACAATATCTTACCAAGCCACTCCTACAGGTGCATTTCAGTTTCAATTTTTTTTTCTTTTCATAATTTAAACCCTAAAAGTGAAACTTTCATATATTCTAGATTCATTACACATGAAGTGAAATATTTCAGGCCTTTTTTTTGTTTTAAACTTGATGATTACAGCTTACAGCCATAGTCCTTAGTTTAAAAGCTACAACTCATGAAAATCAAAAATCCATCTTAAAATATTAGAATAAACAATGTATAATACAGACATGTCGACCTTCTGAAAAGTTCTAAAAAAAGGTTAATTTATGCATTGCTCGGGGCTCCTTTTGCATGAATTACTGCATCAACGCAGCGTGGCATGGAGGTAATCAGTCTTTGGCTCGGCTGAGGTGTTATGGTAGCTTTGATAGCGGCCTTCAGTTCGTCTGTTTTGTTAGTCTGGTGTCTCTCATTTTCCTCTTAACAATACACCATATATTCTCAATGAGGTTCAGGTCAAGTGAGTTGGCTGGCCAATCAAGCACAGTAATACCGTGGTCAGCAAACCAGTTACTGGTGGTTTTGGCCCTGTGGGCAGGTGCCAAGTTCTGCTGGAAAAGGAAATCAGCATCTCCATAAAGCTTGTCAACAGATATAAGCATGAAGTGCTCTAAAATCTCCTGGCAGACGGCTGCATCGACTCTTGATAAAACACAGTGGACCAACACCAGCAGATGACATGGCACCCCAAATCATCACTGACTGAAAATACTGGACTTCAAGCAACTTGGATTCTGCGCCTCCCCACTCATCCTCCAGACCTTGCTTTCCAAATGAAATGCAAAATTTACTTTCATATGATAAGAAGACTGTGGAACACTGAGCATTAGTCCAGTTCTGTTTCTCCTTAGCCCAGGTAAGACGCTTCTGACGTTGTCTCTGGTTCAGGAATGGGATGACACTAGGAATGCCACACTTGTAGCTTATTTCCTGGACCCATCTGTGTCTGGTGGCTCTTGATGTTCTGACCCCAGCCTCAGTCCCTCCTTGTGAAGCTCCCCCAAGTACTTGAACCAGCTTTGCTTGACAATACTCACAAGGCTGTGGTCGTACCTGTTGCTTGTGCTCCTTTTCCTACCACACTTTAACCTTCCACTCGAGTTTCCATGAATATGCTTTAATAGAGCACCTGTGAACAGCCAGCCCTTTCAGCAATGACCTTCTGTGGATTACCCTCCTTGTGGACGTCCCATGATTGTGATTGTGTGTACTGAACCAAAAGGCTCTTCTCAGGTCGACATGTCTGTGTTATACATTCTTTATTCTAATATTTTCAGATATGGATTTTTGATTTCCATGAGCTGTAAGCCATAATCATCAAGACTGAAACAAAAATATGGCTGAAATATTTCAGTTAATGTGTAATGAATCTGGAATATATGAAACTTTTTATATAAATTTACCAAAAAATGAACTTTTTCCACATCACAATATCATTTTCTGAGATGCACCTGTATGTGGACAGTTTATCATCTCTTAACTCACTTACTTCAGACTTTTCCCTCTTAAATTACGCCTCTTGTACATCAGAGTAATGACAAAAACTCACTAAATCCAAAACGTGCTCATTCAATCCCTGAGTCTGATATGCTAAATACGTTACAATAGGTTCATCAAACCAAAACTGCTAGAGGAGTGCACTTTATTTCATCAGTGTGTTTGCAGCCAATTTACCTTGGAGTGTAGCTAGCAGCATAGCGGGCTTGCTGCCTCGAGCTGCTGTAGACAGAGAAAGTCCTTTTGCTGGAGTCACTGCTGTGTGCCTTCCTCACACCTTCTTCATACAGAAGACCAACCTATGGTAGAGCACAGAGGGTTCACAAGACAGCCTACTCATACATGGTGATGGAAGCATAATGAGTGGACTTAATGAAGAGATTGTGATTATTCAACTCTGACCTGCACATCAATCGAGGTGGTGTCCTCTACCACTCTCTTCATCACAGCACGGACATTTCGTGGCTCGATGGTGTTAACCCAGTCTCGTGTTTCGACGCTCTTTCTTAACATTTGGGAGATGATCAGGCCCTGAACCTGCAAAAAATAAAAAATAAAAGTATTTTTCCTGCACTGCTGTCTCTGTTTTCCTCCAGTAAGAAAAGTAACACAGTGAATGTTTTAGGTGAAAACCTACCTTTACATAATGATTGAGTAGTTTCTGTGCCGCCTCCCTGGCTTCTGCACATAAAGTTGTGACAGGTGTTACGGGACTGTGGTGCTGAGAAAGTACAAGAATAAGAAGGCCTGTATTTAGATGGCAGTGTAACAGCTTAGATTTCAGGAGTGAAATAAGTTTATTTTAAGGTGGCTTAACAAAATACATTCAAAAACATTATAGATATGGTATATTTCTCAGGACTGATGCATTGAAATTCAACTTTCAAACACCTATCCGAAGTGAAATACTGTATTTTTACAGTGCAATATGGTCTTTTGTGCATGCTGCTGCATTTATAAGGTGAAATGCCATTTACCTGCACAAGGAACTGTTCATCTGTCAGAGTGAGTATGTAGGAGATAGTAGAGGTCTCATAGTCTAAGCAGAGGCGAGACAGCAGCAACAGGAGGGCCGGAGGAGTCGAACCTCCCTTGTCTCCCGCGCTCTCACAAAACTGCCGAGAAGACTGGCATACAAACTTTATGAAGCTCACCACCAAGCTCTCACGTACCCCCTGGCTGCAGAATTCACCCTACAAGGAGAAGACAGACAGAAACAGCTGTACAACTGCAGAAACAAAGAAATTATAGGAATAGGTCATACCAATATGAAGTCACAGTTGCTTTTATTTAATTACTTCCTGTGTGTTTCAGTCATGCTATGCTACTATGTAGCTCACGTAGGGTAGAGTAGAAAATAATTCTGGGGGGCAAACTGTGGATTTACTGGCAAATAAACAGAAAACTATTCACCTTAAAGTACGGCTTGTTGGAGAAAGTAATGTCCTTAGCTGTAAAGAGATGCACGGATGCCAACACTGACTTAATCTGATTGAGAATAGAGGCTGACAGAGAGGAGAGGAGCTCTGGCAGGCTGGTCGGAGCATCTCTGCCGGAGGCCGGCCCCCCCAGATGAGCTCCGCCTCCAGCCACTGAAGCACTGGCCACAGAGAGCCGAGGTGTCGCCAGGGCCTGCCTCACGTCTGTCAAGCTGTCCATGTAGAAGCTCTGCAGGGCGGAGAGGTACTGCTTGACTCGCTCTGTTGCTGCCCGTATCACAATCTCAGTCCCCTGATTTTGCACGGCGGAGCCTGGCAGCAGTTTGGCCACGGCCTGAAGTCTGCGGTGGAAGCGGTCGAGTGCGCGGACCAGGAGAGAGTTATCCGCGACCCCTTTCTCCTCTTGTATCCTCGCTCCACCAGCAAGAAATATCGAGCAGCCAGATCATCCACAAAGGCCTGCAACTTACCATTTGCCATCTGTGGAATATTTTTGGATGCTAGCTCGCCCGTCTGAGCATGGTTTATAAATAATTCTTGATAGGATGCAATTACTAAACATAAGCTGCTGACAAATTCATTGCAGCCTCTGTCGATGAATTCCAGTATGTCAGTGTTTGAGGTGGGAGAAGGTATAGTACTCGTTTTAGGGGAGTTATCAGTTGGAGATCCAGCGGCTGCAGTAGATGACAGCCTGTGTGCAGAAGCATCTTTCATGGCTGAGGCAGACGGGTACGGTCTTATCTCTGCTTCCAGACCCTGGAGGTCCAACTCAAGTCGAGACCGCGCATGGCTCAGGAATTTATCACAGAGCTCTTCCGCTGGCTCATCCAACTGCAGCAGCAGCTCCACACACTCTGACAAATCTTTGGAGCTGGACCCACCATCCCTGTAAGAAAACAAAAAAAACATTAGACACAAATAAATCTCTGAAATTCTAACAGCAAAAAGGATTTTCTACAGGCAATATTCATTTTATTTTATTTCTATGGTTGATAAAATCTGGGTGCACTCCTTAGTCGCATTTCTTTCTAGCAGGAAAGGTGACCTTCAGTGTTATGTTCCCTCACAGTGGCGTCTGTAATCTGAATATAGGTTAAGAGATTCCCACCTGAACTTCTGGCGAAGCTCCTGTGCCAGCTTGTCCATGATGGCGTGACAGTCGTCCTGAATTCCCTTGAAGGACGGCAGGTGGCTGTACTGCTGCAGCACACAGCGGGCACGGCGGTGGGATCTGACTGCCTGAGCGTAGGCCTGCAGCTCCAGACACTTATTTAATCTAGCAGGCAGTTCAAACAAAACTGCAGTTTCCTTAACAGAGTGTGAACCCCTGAGGAGAAACACGGCAAGACACAAATGTGAAAATAATCATCATGAAGTCCCCCACAACGATTCAACAAAACAAGCTGACAAGGTGTTTGGGTCTCACCTGAGAGTTTTGTAATCTGCGCATGCTGGTCTTGAAGAGTACCACTGATACGAGCACTGAACTCAGTGATTGCTGCCATGTTAGCGGACAGGCAATCCATTTCATCCTCCATCTTTTTGAAATCATTCTTCATCTTTCTTATTGTGTCTGGAAAAGACAAGGAAAGACGGTTCAACTATCCGATATGTGCAGTTCAACAAAACCTCACAACTTTTCAGCAGTAATTTAACAGCGAGTGAGACGTCCCCTCACCTGTGGCAGATATGAACTTGTTGTAGTTTTCATACACCAATGTCTGCATGTCACTGTCTAAAGAGCGGATCTGCTTGACCATGCAGGTTTCCTGGTCCATCAACTCTGCAAGGGAGCACTCTCTTCTGAGCTGCACAAAACACACAGTCAAACTTAAAAACAATACATGTAAAAACACAAGGTCAAATGGCTCACTCGAGTATATATTTGTTATTCATGAAGTAGCTTGCTGCTAGTAAATGTGAATACATACAATCACTACCATTCTCCAGCAAACAGCTGTGAGAACAGAGTGAAATATGTGTTATAGAAGTTTCTGTATTTTACTGGTGATTTGCTGTATACTGTGGTTAAAATGTCCAGTCCACTTAATTCTTTTCCATCTCCATGAGGTGTAATAACAGTTGAATGAGTGCCGGTTACTGAATGCATTGTTTGGTAATGGAAAACTGAAAAAAAATGCCAGTCGGATTTGTGCTAGTGTATCTTTTATTCTAAGACCTCAAATCAGATCACAACTGCCTGCATTTTTACAGGTGTCCATATTCCCAGGCACACTGAAGGATACCTTCTGGTGTGTCATCGCTTTAAACTGCCTGCTGGTGATCGTTGTGATGGGAGACACTTAGATTTACTTTCAATCAAATATTATCATAATTTTTAATCCTCTTATTTATAGGATATAGAAAAGGTACCAGGCCTAGACATTTAGCAGCTCCAGATTACACTGATATTGACAGCTGCAACAACATGCAGTGTGGAGGCCATTATGTCAGTTGTATCACTGTGGAAACGGTTCACATCACAGCAGTGGTCCCAAACCTTGTTGAGGAAGTGCTCGGGGTCAAAATGCGGCCCGTTGATGTCGCAGGGATCCAAGGACTCCGGCTGCTCCTCGGGCTTTCCCTCCTCGTTCAGACCGTAATAGAGCTTCAGCATGCCGTGCACCCTACGCCTCCTGCCGGGGCCGGAGTCCTCCGACACCGACACCGAGTCGTCCGCCTCTCCGTCCATACTGTACGCCGGCCAGCTAAGAAATGTACAAATGAAACGACGATAAACAAAGATGACGAGCGTCCAGCTGGCACGAGAAAACTGACAACCACTGCCTAAAAATGTTAATTTCTTGCTTCAAAGAGACTGATATTCGCGTAGCTTAGCTGGCTACTCTTAATAAGACAGCTTTTCAAAATATTTAATTACAGAAGGTTATTTTTCTCCTTAAACACAAGCGCCTAGCTAAGCTAGCTTGACAACGTTACAATTTCCGGGTTTGCAGCCTATCCGGTGCTACGTCGTCAAAGAGCGTGTGTGTAGTCAAGAGAGTTGCCTACTTGCGTATCGGATCATTTTTATAGATTGTCAGAATGTATGCTGTTTCAATGAAATTATAATCGTAATTCCTCATTGTGCATGAAAAACCTTTATTTGATTCACATGTTTGAAATAATAAAGTTAATTAGTTTGGTCTTCTTAATGATTTGGATGACCATTTTGTCCTTGATAAATATGGGGGAGGGTTGAACAATGCTGGCATAAGTTACTATGAAAACTGCTGAAACCTGGAAAGCTTTGCACATTTAGTATGATCTTCCAGACTGCTGCTGAAAACCAACCATGAATTCCTGACACTAAATTGTGGCTGATATGAAGCAAAGACAAAGACTGTCTTTGCAAGACAATAAAACCCTGAAATGCTGAAGAGGAATCAAGAAAAGGTGAGACCTCTGAAGACAGAAAAGTGCAACAGGCTTGTTCAAAGAAAACACTTTTAATTTTATTGGTCAAAAGTCTGACAAAATAATATATATTGCATCATGGACAATAATGTAAATGGAATAATATCCAGTGAATCGCTTCAGGTATTTGAAAGTTATTAGTCATTATTTATAGCAAATACAGTTTTTACGTGCATGTTAAACCATTTCCACAGGAGTAATCAAAAAGTAATGGTCTAAATATGCATTAACAGTGTTATATCACTTTTAAAAAATGAACATTTAACACTAGAATGCATTTCCAACCCTTATTACATGCACCTAGTGAAAGTACAGGAGGTCTAAGCAGTGAGTTGCTTTCATTGTAAAATAAATGTACAGTATCTGAGCAGTGCACATGGCTAAATAAAGGGTTGCAAGTCAAAATGTAGTTACAAAACATGCATTGCCAAATAAAAACCTACAAATCCCTCACACAAGGTAACAGTTTGTGTTAGTGAAAAAAAGTATGGCTTCAGTACGCTCAGGCTGTAGGTAGTGAAGAAGTAAACACGCGTGTTAACAGATATTTTCAGAGAAATGGGCCAGCTTCGCATGTGTTTATTTAAAAAAGCATGTCAGACATATTTAATGAAGGCAGAATTGACCACTCCACTGAGGGTAACCACAATACACTGTTCAGTAGCAGCTCTGTGTAGCTATCCAGTATATCAATACACTCACATAAGCTAGGAAAGGTGAAATGCATTGTCTAGTTGAAAATGTAGGAAATATTTTACAAAACACAATTCAATATCTAAACCATAGCAATAACAAAAAAATATCTAATCCTGGTTTCCAAGCACCACAACACTCATTCAGATGCCAACTCAGTACAAACAAAAAGGCACTTAATGTTTCTGCAAAGTGATTGTTTGATAAGATAATGCTTAAAATCACCTACTTCTTCATTTCACTCATGTGTACAAAGTTTATGAAAATGAAAGTAAAAAGATTTTCTCATAAAATCTAACAAACAATAAAAAATATTTATATAGAACAGCATATTAGTATCAATAGTGCAGTATCACATGATGCGTCGTCTGTCGGAATGCCTATTCTACAATGTGACATGCATAGTGTAAGTTAGCAACAATATATCGGACTGCTGCAGTGAGTTTACAGACAGTAGCTGACATACAAGTCAAAGCATAGAAAAGTGAAAACATTCTGCAGTTTGCATGCTCAGCAGCTCAAATTTGGACATTTAAGTTCAAGTGGAAGGCAGTATCATAATGAAGATGAACACCTTCGCTCATGGCTCTCGTTAGTGAGGTGAGCTTGTTAAATGTACGGCAAAGACAGGAACTGCCTGTATCAGCATTAGGGTGAAGGTCAGAGACACACCTGGTGGAGACTGGAGTCCGTCTCTGGAACATTAAGGTAGCATACTGTTTCGCAGCATGTTAGATAGGCTTGCTTTGGTGTACAGACTGAGATTTCAACAGTAGAGTCCCAAAGGTCTTGGTCAATTGGTGTGTGCAATATGCACAGAGCACATTTTGAGAAACATGTGAAAACCAATTTTTCAGATACACTAAAGCATTTAATGTTCCTTTATGGGTTAAGAAAATTGTCCTATTTTTAAACTAAATAACCCATAATAAACCCATTAAACAGAGTGTTCAAAAATGCACAGTTACAAAGCTGCAAACAGGCTTCAACGACACTTTTGTACAAATATAGTGTCTTCCGTCTTCTTTCAACTAATGCCAGCTATGACCGTGTTTGCAAAAACAATCCTTTCATATGGCTAAGCAAAACTTTGAGTTTGTCAGTCATTTATGAGTCAGTAGGTTAACGTAGTGCTGATAACGGCTAAACAGGAAGGTTTATTTTATTTTAGTCTCTCTTGTGTCAGAGGTTGCACAAGTATAGCATTGCATCAGTTTTCCTTTGCTAATCAGGTCTGACAAAGCAAGTAATAGTCAAGTCAAGACCTGTGCACGATGTCATTCATACGGACGGTGCCGATTTGAAAGTTAAACTTGTGACATGCAAACTAGACCATAACTGAAGACCATTCGGTAGCAGGAACAACAGCGTGGTACGGTGCATTCATTTCTTAGGAGGCTTTTATTAGATTTATTTAGCCTTTTTCTTACTAACTTAGTGGTTTGGATGGTTTTTGACTCAAATTAGATTATTTTACTGGCATAAACCAATTCAAGCTCCCCAACCAGCACTTCTGGGTGTGTAACTTTAGCTTCTACAGCTGGATGCTGTAAAAATGCTTTACATGTTTACACTAAATTCACATGATTTTTTCTTTTTTTAGCTGACATCAGACAAATAAAAATCAATGGCAAAATTGATTTCAGAAAGTGGAGATGTGCCACTTGCGCTTTCTTTCCACGAAAACCAGCAAATATTAATCATGTCAAATTCTGGTACTTACAAGAAACTTCCACAACACAGAAAATGTGCTCCCATCCCATTATGATCAGTAACACCAACCACTAAACCTTTCTACCGGTACTTTTCTAAAGTGTCTTTACCCTTTCATGAGAACAAGGCACTGGCTGTTAGAAAAAGCAATAGTGGGAACACGCCCTTAGATCGTCCCCTGAATGTTTTTGTCATGCTGACTGTAAAGTCTTGGTGGTAACTCTTAACAGTTTTGAGGAAGAGTTACAAAATGTTTAATGTTATATGGGGTTATATTGCAATGCAATAAGAGTTAAAGTAAAAAGAGGTAATGCAGTGGTTATAATCCGATGAGGCTTAACCATTTTAACAACACAGCTCCAGAGTGCTGCAGAAAGGTAAAAAAAGTCTTGAGATATCATACAGTCATTGATTGGAGGGTTTTTCTAAGGCTCGTCTCAGACTCATGAAGGAGGTCCATCATTGGGTGCTCAGAGAACGCCATATTTTCTTTATGTAAGGCCATCTAATGAATAGCCACTTCAGTTTAACCTTGGAAGCATCACTGTTATTAGATTTTGTTTTTCACATTACTGTCCTCTCTTAATATACACAACTTCAAAAGATAAATATTGTCACTCACACTTAGATCCCTCGCTTGGTCCTTTGCATGTTCATATATTTTCAGTTAAATGTCTTTTCTTTAAATCTCAGTGTAAAATGTTCAGGTTTGGTCTCTGAGAGGCATTGGAACAGAGCTGATCAGGGAGTTTAACCCTGCTCCAGACCCTCGGCCACTTGCACAGCAGAGTACGTGGGTGCAGACGCCTGTCGGGTGAAAAAGGATGCAGCTCTTTTCGGCTTCAAGCGTTTGATTTCTTTTCCTGAAAGACAACAATGGACAAATATTGAACAACTACTCCGACTGCAGTTACTACATGGAAACTGTCTTGCATTATAAGTAGCTCACCCCAGACAGATTACACTGTAAGAAGGCCACTAACCATTACACTCACCATTGTCCACGTAGCTGATAGTGTTAAGTGAATGGACCCGGCTGCATACAACACTGCTTTGCCTTTGCAGCATCCCGCGCCGCCCCCCGCGTCCGTTCTTGTTCCTGCCATCTTGCCCGGCAGACTGCTGAGACAGACTGACCTCACCGTCCACGTCGGCTGCAGCTCCACCCTCAGACGCTGACTTTAACTCCACACAGAACTCAATGAAGCCGCTCATTAGCTCTGCCTGGTCGACAGAGAAGAACCCAACTAATTATTAAGTCTGATCCTCAGAAGTATAGATAATAAACAGCTGTACTTTGACTTTTGATGGTCCATTAGTGAACCACAGGCATATAAAGGGTGGGTCACATTGCCAGCCTTGGATTAGGCCCTGCTGTGATTATGTATTACTGCATCTACCCTTATATAACATATCTTCACCATCTGGTAGCTACAACCCTCCTTTTCAATTCAACAATCATTGAGTAAGGACATGAGTGCAGAACATTATTTTAGATCTCTTATGTTTCCATACTAATATTAAGTGTTATGCTCCTCTAAGAACAAATGGGCATGGCAGCTGCACCCGATCCTGAAGCGCTCAAAAACACCAGGTGCTGCGCGATCTCTAGAGATGGCTGCTGCATATCCCCTCTCCTTGTTGAAACCATTTGAAGTGAGACACACATAAGAGGACTACATCTGTCACCCTCTCCAGCAGCAAGACACTTTTAAATTGAGGTTCTAACTACAGTGGAGATGGCAGGGTTGTCAACCACGACAGGTGCGACCCAAAAATAGCCAATCAACACAACACACTCTGAGGCCATGACACTCTATCACACAGGTGTTAAATGTATGTACAGGTGTAAAATATAATCTTATCAGATGATTTGTGAATTTAATCGAATTTCTTACTTGTTTGGAGTAGATCTTTAGCAACTTGTTGACAGGAGTGCCGTCTTCCTCTCCATCAAACTCCAGCCACAGGATGTGCGAGTCCCCCTCCTCCTCAGGGTAGCTGTGGTCCCAGGAAAGCTCATTGAAACGCAGGCCAAGCAGCACATGCTGAGAAGTCAGGAAAGTTTCATGAAGAGAAATGAAAACTGCTTTCAACATTTGTGTGCACAATAATACAAATATGCACACAAGCGCACAAAGTGAGAAACACTGTGTTGTTGTTTTACAGAGCCGACAACCAAGGACAATCCAGTGCTCACCTTCTCTTTGACATCCATCACATAAACTCCCTCCAGGCAGATCCCAACGTTGACTGCTTTGCGTTTTCCCCTTTGGAGAATCCCTTGCGCTGGTTTGTCAATCTCCCCAAGGAAGAAAGCGCACCTGTTTGTGTAGGTAATGTTAATTAAAACCTGATAAATATGAAGTGTTTGGAGATATGTGAATTATGTGAGGTAAAACAAACTATTGTATTTAAATATAGTGAGTACGAATAGCTCATTACACAAACTCTCACCCATAATAAGGCAGAGTGTGACATGTGTTGAGGTACTGGTGTAGGAGCTGTGTGGGCTCAGGAGAGTTTCCAGCAGATGTGCTGATCTTTCTGTACGCCTCTAAGAGGTTCTGCTCCAGTCCTGCCTGACGGCTCGACTTCCCTCTCAGAGTCGAGAGCAAACCTCCACTTCCTATGGTAACATGTGCAGGCAGAAACGAAGACAGCTTCTTCTCTCTGTGGAGAGCAGAAAAGAGAAGTTTGCATTGTACATTTAGTGAGTCTTATCTGTGCAACTCATGCTGTCCTTTGCTTTCAGTTCCTTTGTCTGTATGATTAACAGGATGCTGAAACAACCTATTCCACCTATTTAATCTACTTTCTTGTGCTACTGTACTACGCCATTATGACCGTGCGGGTTGCATTGTAATAAATTTCATACTCATCCCATTTAAATGTCCATCCTAATATATTTTATGATGACGTGGATGAAGGCCACCAGTCAAATCTCTCTGGTCTAAAAAAGTTCTATATAGTACAAGTACTGCTGGAGTTTTGACCTCCTTTCCTCCATTATTACCACTCTACTACTGACATAAAAAAAAATCTCTTTAAGTAGGACAACGTCTGTTCTATAGCGTCATAAAAGACGTCAGCTGAAGATTACAGAGAGATCCTATGAAAAGAACCTCTTGGTCTAAAACATAAGCTGCAGCCAGTAATTATATTAAAAAGCGTGGTTCGATCAGGGGATAAAGATTATGACACTAATAGTTGTTCTCCTCCTCAATGGCACAATCATGTCATATCTTGAGGATTTGATTAAACTGTATTTAGGACATGTTAAACATGATGTCATCTACGTGTAGAGGAGAGAGGTGTCTCCTCTGTTGTTGGGAAAGATTGGAACATTATGTTCAGCTTCATGACAGAAAACAAGAAGTGATTTTTGGACTCTGGGAAAAAGGTCCTAATGTTTGCTTTGATGCATTGCGTAACTTGAATTGTGTATTTAATTTTAATAATCATTAAAAACCAAATAAAAGAAGATTGTTTACAGTATGAAGATGTAAAGCAGTTAAAGGGAAGTAGAACACTGTAAGTAAACAAAGACTTCCTCATAAATATCCATCCAGAAGATACTACTAACTGTAGGTGGCCGAACGTGTGTCATGAATACCTAAAAAAAGAACAGTGACTACACTCCTTTAGTACTGCAGTATTATACGTGCAGTGACATATAGGATCTGTCAAGTACCTTCAATTCACAGCCCTTTAATCACAATTAAGTCTCAAAAGGCTTTCCAAAGATAAAAAGGCTCACATTCCTGTGATCATCCCATCCAATCACAAATGTCATTGTGTGCATTCTTGCACTTACAAACAACAAGTAACCGGAAAACACTGCTGTTGCACAATAGTGTTATCAACATAAAGAAAAATCTGAGCCCCTTCAAACAAAAAAGTACTGTTGACATTTTTCACAATTCCTGTAGATATTCATCGGATTGCAACGTTTAGTCACTGATTGTGCTGAAGTATCAAGAGCTGCTCAATTTGCCCAGTGGCCCTTTAGAACATGCAGGTTGAGGGACAGGAGTTTGGTTGTGCTTTTTCCCCCCAGTACATTAAGCTGAAGCAAGGAAAAATTAACAGCAGGGGCCATTACATACTTTTTTTACATACATTTTCTCAAAAGGCAAACTTAAACCAAGACTTCAAGTTGTTTATTTAAGTGCTGGAGTCAAAGAACAGAAAGCCAAGTAGGATCATGTGTTGAAAGTGTTTTGCAAAGTTTTGATTATCTAATCAGAAACTTTCAAGTTAACAGTGTATGTGTATATGGTTACACCACAGTTGTGTGTTTAAATGAATTCATGTTTTTCAAAACAGTTTCTATTTCAATAATAGGTTTCAATGCTTTCTGCTCTCTCGCTTTCTGCCTTAATGGAAATATTCAAGCTAACAGCGTATGAGCAGTCTGCATTTCAGTCATGCTCGTTGGTGTAGCCTGATGAAGACAGACTAAATTATGCACACACAAAAGACAAACTACTCTTTTATCATGTGGACATGACTGATTTACTCCTATTTTAGCTTTACTCCTATTTTAGCTTCATTACACTCGCTCCCAGTGTGTTTTAGAATTGACTTTAAAATTTTATTGATCACTTTTAAAGCTCTTCATGGCCTCTCGCCATGTTATATTTCTGAACTTTTAGTCCTATACGCACCAGCACGTACCTTGAGATCCTCGGGCAGAGGTCTGCTGTCTGTTCCAGAGTCTCGACTGAAAACTAAAGGGGACAGAGCGTTTGCTGTCAGGGCCCCGAGGCTCTGGAACAGCCTGCCCGAGGAAATCAGGTCGGCTGAGTCAGTGAACTCTTTTAAGTCCCTTCTTAAAACATACTTTTATAGGAGAGCCTTTCCCGATCTTATTTGACTTTATTTTATCCCTTTTATTTTATTCTATTTTACTAATTTTATATTTATCTTAAACGTGTATTTTAGTCTTTTCAATGTTTTCATGCTTTTATCTTGTATTGTTTTTGTATTATTGTCTTTTGGGTATTATTGTCTTTACGCTTGTTAAAGCACTTTGTAACTTGTTTTTGAAAAGTGCTCAACAAATAAAGATTATTATTATTCTTATTATTTAATAATTCAACCACAGACTGTTACTAGAATTATTTCAGATGGTCTTTCAGGTAAAGGTAAAGAAGTAAACATACACTTGTATTTATTTGTGATGAAGTTACATGTAATCATCTCTTGATTAGATAACCTGACACATTTACACCAGGACATATTCCTCTGTGTATCCATCCATCAAGTATGATTTAATCTAGCACTTCAATAAGTAAAGATTGTTTGAAAATATAAATTATTTTCTAGTTGTCTCCAATATTAAATCATGATTTGGCATACAAATCAAATTAGGAGATAATTGTGTGATATTTGATAATTTATTAAATACATGTGTGTTCGCTTCACGTGATCTTCCTCAGGTAAAAGTGAATATCTATACCACTCAATGAAGATCTTCTCATGATTTTTTTGGTGAAAAATCGAATAAGAGTGTTTTCCCACAATGTCTACATCCAGAATTTCATCTAATGTTTATTTAACCAAGCCGTCTAACTTACCTTATAGTAGTAGTAAATTGCTGGCTGTCAAGACCAGTTCCCTCATCAAGAGCAAGAGACAAAGCTCCGAGAGCCATCCAGTGCTCGGGATCGCATGGGTATCGACCCGAGAGAATGTTGTTCCTGGCCTCCTCATAAAGAAGCCTCAAAACTCCCTCATCATTTATCTGCACAGGAGTGAGACAGTGACAACAATTATTAGTGTGTTAGTCTGTTAGTATAAACAGAATTTTCAGATATTAAACAAATATCTTCATTAAAGCTCACTCAGCATTTTGCGAGTCAGCAGGTTTAACAACGCAATGATATTGAAGTGTTTGCAGAGAATTAGGGTTAGTAGTACCTGCAGCTCTTTAGATTTAGGATAAAACACGTTCCGACGGAACTGGAGATATGGTTCATCTGAAGAAAAGCAGAGGACAATGACACATTAGAGTAACATCTGTGTTTTCAGTTCGTCCAGTCAACACTGGGTGATATTGGACAAGTGAGGGTATAGAGACAAAGACTGAGACTCTCTCAAGCCCACTCAAGCCCCCTCCAACCCACTCAGCTCCGGCTCATCATCCCGTATTGTGGGTGGAAGACCCATCTACTCCACAAAAAAAGCAGCATTTAAGTTGTTATGCAATAAATTTGTGTTGCGATACATTTTTGCTTAATTAGTGGTAAGCTGTCACTGTTGTATTGTGACAGCAGTGTCCCCTGTTCTTCCAAAAGGACCTGCCACGCCACAAACAAACAAGCCTGGGCTGTTCTACTTCGACTATCAAAGTAAAGACAAATAACACCAGACTTTGAGTCAGTGCCTGACACCTCATTTACAACTTATTAAAATTGTGTTACAGTTCAGCAGAAGTCCATTTATATGACATGCTACACCAATAATACGATTATGAAAGGATTATGTATCTGTAACACTTTATCGATACAAGACGATTCATCAAGCTGTAACACACTTACAGGATAGTGCTTCCTAACAAATTCCGACTGTTTCCTTTACCAGCTTCCTGGTTGAGCTGTAGAAGAGGAATAGTAACACAAAGAGGGAATTTTGCAGTAGACTGTAACTTTGATACCCACTTCATTTGTCTAACACAAACTGCTGAAGCCTCATATCAGCTTAAGCTCAACTTCAGAAAGCAGTTTTAGGACTGTGGACCCCCCCCCCCCCCATCAGTTACATTGGAATCACATTAGGAGGGAATTTCGCAGTCCGTATGAACAGGAGGAACAATTACAGCGACAAAAAATGTTTCACTGTAATGTATCTGCTGGTAAAAACATCAAGATGGTAACATCTTCAAAATGTGGGACTGTCATTTGGACAAAAGAAGCAATATGAAGATGTCACTTTGGAGTCTGGGAGATTGTGATGATATTGTGATTTTCCACAATTCTTTGCAATTTTACATATTTAACAATTAATTGTAAAAATAATCTGCAGTTGCAGTCCTAGTATAATATGAAAGATTTAAGGGTAAAGATAATAAAATAATAATATCTATGCTGTTCCGTTATATTATTTTAATAGGAAATATTCACTAAAATGTTGCAACTGTAATCTTTTCACGCTTCTGAGACTTCACTTCGCTTGTTCAACCATAGGTGTTTATTGCTACAAATAATGCTCTTTATTTTCCATTGCTTTGCAACCCTTGTCCTGAGTCTTCATCATGCACAAGTCTTGTAAGTCTGTTAGAAACCTGGTTGAATGAATGCTCCGTACTTGTGTAGCGCCTTTCTTGTCTTTTTGACCACTCACACTACATCTGCATTCACCAGTCACACACATTCATACACTGGCGGAATAGCCGCCAGGGCACTGGGACACTTCGACACGCAACCAGGGGGAGCCAGGGATTGAACCGCCGACCTTCCGATTAACGGCCAACCCGCTCTACCTCCTGAGCCGCCCCAAAGTTCAGTGCGTACAAGGCCAAGAAATCAAGTGTCTCAAGCAGAAACCTGGCTTTATAAAGATTAAAGAAACCAGGTTTCTTGTTCAAATGTCACCCAAATAAAAAGTGCTAATTGAGGAAAGCTTATAATGCCGTTACTTAGTGCATGTAAACACACCGAGATACAGACACGAAACTCTCACCTTGCGAGATGTCTTCCTCTGAGGCCAAAGTGAAGCGATACAACAAGTCCTGCCACTGCCGACACAGTTTGTATGGTTGATGCCTTGCCTTTAACTGCAAATCTGAGGAGTAAGGAGGAGGCAAATGGAACGCAATGAAATGTGCCCGTTTTCCTGTTCTGATTCTTATGCTATTTGCTACGTGGTACTGGAGCTGCTGACATTGAAGTAAGGTAGAATTAATTTAAAGAGAAAATGGCTATTTCACAGGAAAGCCACAAAGCACAAACAAGTCATTTTCTGTGACTGACCTGATTTTTAAAACTTAATTTTTCCTGCTGTATACAGTTGACTACATAAATAAAAACATACTGTGTTGAACCATTGCTGAACCATGCGTGTACCCTTTTATTCCTAACTCAAGCAATGCAGCACTGTATAAAGGCCAAGCACTTTGTCCAGTTCGGTTTGCTCAGGCATCGCATATCCTTCCAAAAATAATGTAATATTTTATGGCAATATATGATCTTTTTTGAGAGAGAAGCATACACATACAACTTTCTCGTACAATAGCATACCCAGATAAAGAGTCAAAGGATTTATGAGTGTAAAAAGTGTGGGGGAAAAAAGTTCTTACCGAGCAGTGGGGAACAGAGCCAGAAGGCAAAAGCCTCCTGTGCAAACTCAGGAATATGGAGAGCCTCACGAACACTGCGGCCCAACTCCTGCACAGTGACGCTGCCGAGTCCTTCTACCGATAAGTGTACTGCGCTGTCACCAAACACATATATAAGCACATCTTGAGCTGTGTGAACAAACACAAACAAAACAAAAATAAACAAAATTACAAATACAAGTTAGTCAAAGAGATACAATATTAGATAAAAAATTAAACTATGCTACAAATAAAAACAGTGCAGAAAAACACTGAGGAGTGATTTTATCCTCTGTTAGTCTTGTGAATATTTTCTGCGCCGTACCACGGGAAAGTGTTGCAGACGAAGCGACACTTCCTCTCTGCGAGTGATCATCCGCTGAATCTGGAGGAAAACTGCAATCATCTCCTTCCATTTCTAATCTGAAACACAGTGACCAAACTCAAAATCCATCACAATATATATACAGTAACATAACAGAGGCCTGGAGTGGACTGGAAAAGAAGTCAATGCTGATATATATTTCACATGAAAACTAAACATATGTAGCAGTATGTGTCACTTAAAGTACATGATGCACAACTGCCATCATGGGCAGCATGTTTGCAGCTCCTTCCTATCTAGCCTGCAGAATGCATTAGACCATGCTTCCTTGATTGCATGATAACCTGGAGGAACTCCCTTGATCTTGATCTACATGTGTGATGGGATGGGCCTCCTACAAAAATGTAGCAATTTGTCAACATAGAACCTCATGATTTCTTAAAATCCAAGTTATCTATATACAGCCATAGACTGTATTTAAAGTGTACAGCTTTAGAGCAGCCAGTATGTGAGGGTATGTGTATGTGGTGCTAATTCTAACCCTATATACCTCATATACCTTCAAATCAAGGCCTAAAAACTGCTTCTGTGAGGACTAGGCATTTATTAGCAATAGTAGACGGTGGGCCTTCCTCACTGACATATGCTACTTCATCCACTCCCCTTAGTCATGTTTTAATAAACAAGCAATCAGGCTAATTTAGCCCAGGTCTCACTATGAACCAGCGCCACCATGTGGTGTTAGACTGAAGAAGACCCTGTACAATTAGAACATCCCAGTCGACTGCTGTTGACCTCACCCTTTTAAACTAGAATAATCGTTTGAGCCACACATGTCACTGTTATTCAGTCCCATTTATATGGTATTTAAGAAGACTTTAAGCATTGATCGAATAGCCTAAATACAGAGAAGAACTAACGTTCGTTAAATACAGAGACATAACGGCAATATCCACAGGCCCGTTGGACAAGGCTAGCTAGCTACCCAGGTTTAGGTGGACTGTCCTATAAATTTGTTACGCCTAAAACAAACCCAAACAATGGTTGATATATCCCAGGTAAGTTATTCAAATTTTTATTTCGTTAGCTAAGAAAGAATCGAGCCTGCTAACGTTAAGTTAGCTATTGACGTATTGAGACTCTCACTAAACCTCACTTTAGCGACTTTTTAATACATTTTCAGTCATGGCTTGACCCAGGTTTTCTGAGTGGTTAAGTTAGTTAGCTATCTGTTGGTGTTTTGCTCAACAGTCTGACATTATGTTAATAGCAACTGAAGGAACGAAATGTAACGTTAACGTAATCTGTTGTCCACCTACCTGCCAGTTCTGGTAAATGTTCCTTCACTTGCTGCTTATGATCTGGATGGGATCCTGTTAATTTTATAAATACTGTAGCTAAATACATTAGTTAGTCGCGAGTCCCTGCTATTCCCTTGGCTACGGCTAGCCAGTTGTCTGAAACTAGCTTTCCGGGCAGCTGCAACAGTTTGAGTGAGCGAGCGGTGAATGATTCGCTTATTCTGAACCGCTCGTTACAGGGTGTGACGGCCACTCTGGAAGATTTGAAACCACACTTTGAATGGAGTATTAATGCGTGAAGGGGCCATTAAAACAGATAAGAGTAAATATTCCAAAGCGTTCGTCGTGAGATCACTTGACAGAGCACTGGCTGACAGTTTCTGTACACATTGAACTCTTTTATGAGGGACAGGTTCAAAAAGATCCGATCATGACAGTGAGTCGAAGAATGATTCAAATGTTAGAGAGCGCGTCGTCTTTGGTCACGTGACTAACACGTCATCGCATCTGTATCTATCTGCGGACCCAGATCACACCCAAAGAATATGCCATTGTTTTTGATGCTATTCCTGCAGGTCCTCTTCAATTTTTGAGAAATGTTAATAATACAGAAAAAACATTGATTCTAATATGTTTTTATAGCAGGAATTATTATATTATATGAGAATAAGTCGTGCAGTAACAAACATATAAGGAATGTTTTGGACTATACCATGCTCTTGGCAGCAAAGTTCCTTTGGTGAGTGATTTACAGTGGAAAAGGGCATGTAATATTCTTAACAAATATTGTATTAATAATAAGGTAAAAGAAGTGAACTTTAAGATATTACATCGTATTTACCCCCCCAAAGTGTTACAAAGATTTAAACTTAACATCCCCAGATAGCAAACATTGAAACTATGTTGAATCAGCATTCTGCTCTCAACGCTAATATCATTGAATCAACATCAGACTCTGATGTTGATTTATTATCATTTTGCATCATTTTAATATTGAAACAATGTTGAAATGATAGCCTAACTAAAAATCAACGTGACTTCAATGTTATTTCAACCAATATTAAACCACAGAAAAGAGACTATAATATATTAAAAATGTATAAATGACAGTGGACAATTTAATCAGTTAAAAAATACAAGTTTATTTGTGGAATAAAAAAAATTATTCACTACTCCTGTTCTTCTCTGTCCACCCATCAGATCTGGAGCATAGGAAGCCACTTTTGTGCTGCCTGGGCAGTCAAAGACTTCTGTCCCCATTGGTTCAGTCATGGCATCTATAACAGAAAACATACAAACAAAACAACTTTCAGTAGTGAAAAGGAGGTGAAGATGAACAATGTCTGTCGGGCTGAATTGGTGCTATGTTATTATATAGATATATTTAATTAATATATATATATATATATATATATATATATATATTCACTAACGTTACCAATTCGCCAGTTTATTGTAGATGTAGACTGCCTGGCTGTGGTGGAATCCACTGACGTTTATAGTTTAAGGTTATTTAAATTGTCTAACATTAACACACACCTGTTGCCAATCCTCATCTACGCCTGGCTTTAAGATGTGGGGCTCCCTGAGACTCATCGCCAGATTATTCCTAGCCATCGCATGGTTGAGTACTTCAGGCCTGTTTAGTTACTTGAGCATTGAGTTTGTTTCTAGTGTGTTCTCTGCCTGGACCCAGACTACGTTCTTTTGTCTTTCTCCTTTTTCAAGTTACCGCATCCGGTGTGTTTTTGTCCTGCTTGGAGGATCTTTAGGAGTGCTGATTGCCACTGCCCAGGACGGCCTGACCCTGCTCACATCTCCCCTACTACCACTCTGTACTACTAGTTCCTCAGTTCTTTGTAAATAAACTCTTTACTTTACTGGCCTTGAGTGTTCTGTATCCGCACCCTGGTCCTCAGTCTTACAAAACTTACAAAACGATGGTCTCATGGTCAAAAATACTGCATTGACTTTTCAATCATGTTTCCCGGTCAACTATAAATCAATGGCTTTTCAATCATGTAATTTCTGGTCAACCATAAATAGATGATTTTTAAACGTTGTTGTCAACTACAAATCAATGCTTAATAAAGTATAATCGGGACAACTATAAATCAATATGATTCCAATGTCACGCTCATACATGGTTGTTTTTCATCAGTATTGTAATACTGAATCAACATTTATTTAGGGTTGAGATTTCAATCTGGTTGAGATTTCAATCTCAACCATTCTGATGATTCAGATGGAAAATCATTATTTATTCAATGTAGTCTTGCTATCTGGATCGATTATAACTGTGATTTTTGCAATTTTGAAAGAGAAACTATATTTCATCTTTTTTACCACTGTGAACATACACAGTATTAACTTTGTTGTGCAGCTCCTCATCATACTTGGAAAATTCCACATCCACAAAATGGACTGGATCCAAACCCTGCTTCAATGGAGTTGAACTGAAGCACTACTGAACCTTAATAGAACTCTGGCAATGTAAAATGTAATGGATTTTCTGGATCTTTTACATTTTTGTTACTGTAATGAACTATGCATCAATAAAAATTTTAAAAAAGAGAGAAAGGAGAAATAGTTTTTTTTGTTATTATTGAAGAATACAAATTTAACAAACAGTAACTTCCAAGAAAAGCACTACAGTAGGTTTAGGACTGAACAAACACAATCAAGATGAAAATTACGCAGGAGGAAAGTCCTACAATGTTTGTATCAGAAGTAGCGTTAATTGTAAAACATTTAAAACATGTTTTTTTGTGTGTTTTTCTAATATCATCATATCCCAATCCACCTTGATTGTGCTTCAAGAAACGTAAAACGTGTGGGGAAAAATAAAGTCATTACCAAAAAAAAAGACCCAGATTCATTTTATTTATCGGCTCTGGGTTGTTGCCCTGGTTGTTTTTGATATCCATTCACAAACAACAGTTTACAGCAAATGTTTTTATTCAAATTTGACTATCATACTGTCAATAAACAAATTCACTTTATGCCTTGCTGTGAAATAACAAAATCTTCTGTATAGCCCTTCACTAGGCCTACTTATGCACTGCAAGTAGTATTCAGATCTTAGGTAAATGTACAAATACATTAATGTAAACATAAGCTACTCCTTTCCAAGTCAAAAGTCCTGCACTCAAAAGTATGGCAAGCTGTTTTAACATTTATTCCTTAAAACTTATTAGTCGTTATTTAAAAGCTACTAGTACTTATTTATTAGTTACTTGTAACTATTCCTGTTTTACTAATATCTATTATTTATATACTAGTACCTATTCATGGTTACCAGTAATTATTCAAATAGCTAATAACTATTTCCACTTTAGTAGTATCTCTAATTTAGATACTAGTACCTATTCATTAGTTACTAGTAACTATTCCAAAAGATACTACTAACATTTGAATAGTTACTAGTAAATTTTCTTTCATTCATTAATGACTAGTAAAATGGCTTGTTGATAGTAACATTTTAATTGTTACAGAATGAAATAGTTACCGGTAACTAAAAAATAAGCACTAGTATCTAAGTAATAGACACAAGTAAAACAGAAATGGTTATTGGTAAGTATTCGAACAGTTACTAGAAACTAATGAACAGGTGATATCTGAACTGCAGAGCCCTACTGATTTCAATGGAAAATATGTGCTATTAGTAATTTTATTTTTGCAATAGTTATTTGTAACTAATGGAATAGTTGATAACATAACAACATAACATGGTGATGATAGTGAAGTGTCAAAGACACATGCCTTTGGTGTGAGAGACCAGGGTTCAATTCCCCACAGTGACTCATGTGAGTAGGTGGGTGGTCAAACAGAATGGGGTTTGGTTTACTTATGACGCATGCATTAGGCCTACGTGTCACGTAATGTAGGCCTACTTATTTTAACCGAAACCAGGGAACCACTCAGTACTGTAGCCTACTTACATAGTTGACCATGCCAGAATGGTAAGGCATATTGAATAAATTAGGCACAGTTCACCTGCTTCAGCAATTTCGCTTCTCTCATCTCATGTGTTACATACACACCAAAGGGATCACAAGATAAATTTGACAGTCCGTAAGATGATTAATGGGAGAGGAAACTCTTTCTTTGCTTTTGTGAACATTTGAACCGTTATTGAAATGAAACCATCTGAGAAGTTTAAATGGGAAATGTCTCTTTGATGGAACTGCCAAAAACTCATAGACATCTGAAACATGCCAAGAATCCCCAACTAGACACTGATTTCAGAACCCAATAAGGTTGGGAACAACTGGTTCAATCTTTAACAAAGTGTTGTATGTTATTAGCTTATCATATGTTTTATTTCTTTTGAAATAAAATTGAGAAAAAGCCTGTGAAATGTTGTGAAGAAGAAGTATTAGCAGCATAAAGTAGCGTAAAATGGAAGTTAAGTTCAATTACCTCAAATTTGTACGTAAGAGAAAATGTATTAGTTATTTCCCACCACTGTAATACTGTAATAGACTTAAGTCCATTGAGTCATTAATCAGTTCTATCGTAATGTTCGAAACCAGTGGATTAGGTGTTTTACCATATAACATGTTTGTTGTGAACAAACAAAAACTGTACACTAACTTTCACAAATGTATTATTTATTGCATGGCTCTAACTTACAGTAGGTTTAATGTTTTATTCTATATAGTTAAATAACAGGTTTACAACCTGCCACCATTTGCCAAGTGTGAGGCATCACTTTTGATAATGGTAATTAATGACTCATACTGTATAATCTACAGTATAACCTACTGACATGATGGAAATATTTGAGGTAAGCATAAACAATTTAAAAAAGACAAAATAAATTATAGTTACAAACCAGAGACACATGATCATAACCAATACTGATTATTACAATTGCATTAGAAGATGTCCAGATTGGAGCTTTTGCAATGGGAATACATGGGAAACCTCTGAGATCTTTGGGCCACCCAAATATGTTTAAAAAGTTTACCTCTTCATAGCAGTGCTACTTGTCAGAAAATCACTCAACACACAGTCATGTTTTTAATAGGACCTTTAATAAAGCTATTCACATGGGTTAACATTACAAATAGATTCCAGATATGAACCAGTCTTTTGTTTCTGGTAATAAAGAGAGTGGAATCATTCTCTTTTGTATTTAATGAACTTCAGTGACTTGGGTAAATAACTCTCCACACTGTATCTGTAGTTGAAAAGTTATATCTCAATATCATTATTAGGTAGTATGCAGATTTTTATTAGCAAACAAAGCCTTGGCATAGTTCACTCTGCATTTAACATCCATCTGACGCAGGCATCTAACTGCAGGGGCAGCAGGTTGAGTATTAACAAATGGGATTAAAAGCTTTAACAAAGGTGTCAGAACAGAGGACACACTTGATGGCTTTCACTGCATTACTGACAGAGATTAATCAATCTTCATAATCCTATTCCTTTCACTGACAGGGCGAAGAGAGGCAGGGAGAAATAAGCAACTTGGAGCACCTGTTATGGAGGGTGACATCTGACATGTGAAGAGTTATAATCTCAGCATGTACTGTAATTGCATTAGAAAAACAAGCAATATGTGACTCCACTACATAAGGCAATTATTAACTTTCCAAATTTAATAAGTCATCTGTTTGTATTATGCCATAGTTCTGTTGCACAGCAGAGCATTGTGCCTCATGTCTCTCTACACACAGCTTTACATCCTTTTTAACATCGTTTTTGTAAGACCAAAAATCTTTTTTGTACACTGCCTCGTGAATTAGCAAGAAAGTGATTTTGTGTATTTGTGGAACTGTGAACAAATGTAACAATAAGGTGTTTATCAATCATGTAAATAACAGGAAAAAAAATAAAAAACTGGGAAATAATAGGATAAACGTAAATCATTGGTTTACAATAACTGTGGATATCTTTCCTGATATCTGTAATACAGTACTGTATGTGGTTAATGAAGTGGGGGAATCAGTTCAGCATATGGAATTTGAATGGAAAGCACAGTTATACATATAGTATACATTTATTTTACCTGTAATGGTCATCAAACAATAAAAAATACTATCCCTAAATCTGCGAAATTCATAGAAATGTGTGATTAATACTCTGTTTTCAAATTTAAATAATCATCCATTAATTGCCCTTTCTGTGTAAAAATTATTTACATGTGTATACATTGTTTGTAGTTAGGTGGCAGCAGCTGGGGCAGCAGCTGGGGTGCCCTCTTCCACCTGGTTTTTAAGCAGGAGGAACTTCAGCACAGGGTCAATGTACTCCATGATGGTCTCTTTCACTCCTTTCTCCAGCAAGTACCCTTCTGTCTCAATCTCTGTATTTTCCTTCCCTGCCACTGCCTCCATGGAGGTCTGCAGGAACCGCAGGCTCACCAGCACAGAGCCCTGGGGAAGAGGGAGCAGGCAAAATGGTGGAGGGAGTTAGATACTGAGCAGATTCCACAGAGAGCGTCATCAAGCATCTGCATAGACTTGGAAGTGGCGATTGATGGATATTGCATCAAGTGTTCACAGCAGACACAAAGAATGAATGAGGAATCAATGAATGTCCACTTTCAATCAAGTTAGGATTCTTATTAACGAAATATTTCAGTTACACAATTGCAAAAATTGCATGTTTAACTTTGCATTCAGCCCTTCATATGTTTACTGTATTCAATTCAATACAATAGAACTTTAGTAATCCACAAAGGTAATTTGATTTTGGGAATAAGTAAGAATAGACAGGAAACATATGGACAGCGTATATATAAAAGGGTGGGACATTGACGCACAATTTTTCACATGCTTGTAAATACGTGACACAATGTTAAATTTAGTGTTTTTAACACCTTGGCAGCTCTACCAATCAATAAAAACAATGTCATGGCTTGAATATCCTCCAAATTAAAAGCTCACCTTAGTACCAACCACTCTGGCTGACTGTAAAACCACTGTAATTATAACAGTATACCTGTAAGAGGAAGACTGATAGTACTCCAGTTCCAATGGTGTTCATCAGGCTCATGTAGTAGTTGGTCAGGGCCTCTCTGCAGCCCCTGAGGTAGATGTTGAGCTCCTCAGTTTCGTATTCATAGTTGTAGTGCGCTGAGTTGTTTGTGAGCTGATACTGGATGCATGGCCGTGGGGAGCTTGGGTTGCAGCAGCTGAACGGGACTCCATCTAGCAAGTAACGGCCATCCACATTGCTCTTGATCCGGCTAAAGAAACGAATGAGAGATATGTTTCAGATCACTAACATGTTACTGTTGATCTTCAGGTATGTTACTGCAACCTAGTGGTTCTGAAACTAGGGGGGGTTCAGCTTCTGAAGGGGGCGTGACTGAAATAGTTTAAGAACCACTGCTGTGACCACGTCCTTGTTTTTCCATAACTATTCACAGATGTGAAACCCACTATACTCTATATATTGCCCGCAACTTACTCTTTCACTTCCTTAGAGTTGAAATCAAGGTAGCGGTTGCTGATCCACTGGACCTCAAACCAGTCCCTGAAGTCATTGTTTCCACAACACTGAAACTCCATCTGCAGGCGATCGATGTTCTGTTTCTGGAAGCAGCGACCTGGGGTGTCTGTGTCCTTGTAGAAGCGGATGCCATTCCTCAGGCCAGCCTTCAGAGAAGACTCCAGGCTACCCTTCATTGCATAGCTCATGATGACAGCTAGCAGCATGAGGACAGTGAAGAAACAAGAGATGGCAAAATAGGGCTTCAGGAAGTTTTTCCAGCGAGGAAATCGCCCGGCATCCAGAGCATCTTGACAGATCTTTGAAGCAAAGTAGTTGATACCCAAGGAAGCCAGACCAACAATCATGAGGGTATTGGGCACAACATGTATGTCACTGTTTTCCATTACCTGTAAGTCACACGTACAAGCAATTTTATTTATTATTTGTTTGCTGTAAGGAAACAAGGGAAACATACATCAGAATATTCCTAGTTAAAATGGATGGAAATATTCTGTATTAAAAAATATAATACCTGACAGAAGTTATACAGTTATTTGCCTCAAATTACCGGAAAAAACAGGAAATATATGTTGAAAATCAACTTCCAAACACACAAACAATCAAAGCTCTACTATATGTTATGTGTTCTTCTATACGTTGCTGGTAATCAATAAAATATCCCCACCCGGTTACAATTAAAGAGATATTGTGCCTCATTTTATAAACATATCCAACTACTTCAGCTTGACGTTACAATCTTTAATTCAAAGTTCTGTGGGTTTCAATAATGCATCAACACGCAAAATGTGTGTAGATGAAAAGTTCAAAATTTTTTGAATAAAGGGGAGCTCTCCTAAAAGCATGTATAATGATCATCATCAGCATTACGTTCAGTCACATAATAATTCAGTTTAATTAGAGTCTACTGAGCTCTGAGCAGCTCACTTTAAGCCGTTGAGTCTCAGCTGTGTTGCTCAAGGGCACCTACAGTAACTGTAGTGCTGAGGAGGTGTAGGGCACATCCTTCACTCAGTCAGCCCAAGTCTGTCTGGAAATGCTCATGCAAAGCGACATGCAAATGGTCATTTTGAAAGATTGCTTTTAGGATAATAGTTAATAAGCATGTGTAGTTAAGTATTTGTGAAAAGGCCCTTTTTGTTGTAGGGAGGACACCCAAAGAAGAAGAATTTGGTGGGCTTTATCAATGTCTTACATTCAATTGCATAAATTTTCTGTAAACAATAATGGGATGAAAATTAGTGATATGAACCACAGTGTAATATACATGAATGACAGCATTGTGGTAAACCGCAGATAGTGTAATTTATTTATTTACTTACTGTATGTTTTTCATTTTTCCTTTTTCTTTTCCCATTCATCATTTCCATTTACACTGTTCACAGCTAACCCCGGTTTTTATAGGATTAAACATTCAAAAGAGATCAAATTCTTATAATTAAAAATAGATATTTTTGAACTTTTAAAAAGACCTGGAATAGCAAAGTTGTGCAAAGCCTTCAGAAGTAGGGATTAAGGTGATTAAGACTGACAGAGCCTGGTTTATTAAGTGATGAGTCAGGATCCAAAGTGGATCATAGGAATAGCTACCTCTTGTTTGTCGAGGACGTTTCTTTGACAGTATCAGATTAAATTGATCCTTTCAAGATGCTTTTTTCCCATTTTCATGTTTTCTCCCAAACAGATTGTGCAAACAGTTTCAAAGTAAGACACACATGAATATCATCTGTCAGGGATACTTGGTATAATTAATGTAAATCAGTATATTAGTGTGTAATCAACTGTATAACCTTACAACATGTACCAAATACACTGTCCCTCAGTGTAGATATTTACTGAACAACTTAGAATTACTGGTATTAACAGTTTATGTTTTCTCTATCTCAAGTATAATCAAAGGATAATCAAAGGCAACTTTATTGATTTTGTTTTCCATTACGAACATAGTTGGACAACACACTACTGTATAGTTACACTGAGAGACATAATTACATGCCACTCACTTCCGCAATGAAAGTATAAGTAATTACATTATCGATTGTTATCATTTGTTGGAAACTTAAAAAGGAAAGAAAAACGATAAAGCTTTGGAATTTAAAGTATTATTATTATTATTATTATTATTAATGTTATGAAGTAAGCATTTGAAAGTTTAAAAGTACCTCTGCCCTCCTGCGGAGCTCTATCTTGAGGATGCACCCCAGGCTGAAGGTGAGAGCCCCAGCCACTGTGGCACACCAGGAGAGGATCCACAGTCCCTGGGCTAGCTTCACCCTTTTCTGAAAGGGGAACTTCATCTTCATCACCACCATGGTTGCAGAGAGAGATTCTCAGTCTTACCGGGGGGGAATAGGGGAAGGAGAACGACGAGGCAGCGAAGGACGATGCTGTGTTTTGTCTGTGAGGAAGAAGGAGAGGTGAGAGGCCTGACGCTGAAGGCTCAGAGATGAAGATGACAAAACTGAAATTAAACACTGAATTTGAAAAATAAGCCCGTGGCAACAGAGCAATTAAAAACACAATGATAAAAGTTTTGTGAGAGCAAACTTTTATCCAAGAACGAAAAGTCAAGAGAGAGTAGTGTAAAATCCCTGGAGAGTTTCGATCTTCACATCTCAAGTGGTGCGTCTCTAGTTAAACAGATGATAGTGCATCAAAGTTCACCTTATTTTATTCTCCAAAACGTGCTGAAAAAAGTCCAGTTATCTCCACTGACCACTGTGTACTCTCCAGTGTGCCACACAGTGGATTTGGCACACTGGATTTGGCAAACCTGGATGCCGGGAGCGTCTTACCACTAATGACTGCCTATCCTATTAAACTGGTCTGTGAATCCAGGCCATTGTCTGCTCAGCACCCATCACGCATACAGGGTGACATGGATGACAAAACAAATTGAACATGACAGGGAGATGGATATTATTATGAGGCATTAACTGAGTAACACTCATCCTCACGACACAACTTCAAGTGAACACATGAACTCGAATACATTTGAAAAGAAAATGAGCCATGTATTCAGATAAATAAAGATTTTGTATTAATGTTTAATCAGAATCACTTTATTTTTAAACTATTTATTTATTTCCCATTTCTGCTTCTTATAGACATGTGGATTTTAAAGGAAGAGTTGAAAGTAAAAAAACTAAAACACATTCATGCCAGTGAAATAAATTAAATCCACAGTAATTAAATTTTTCTAGGAGTTCAGAGGGATACGGTTGGGCTGTTTGCAGAATTTAAGGCAAAATCAAAACAGCAGAGAGAGGCGCTTTGTGCCACCCTGAAACTGGAGCTACCTTCACAACAAGGTACAGCAGGATCCATCATTTAATTTTCTTACTCCTTATCCAGGTCAGGGTCACAACAGGGCAGCTCCCTTTAGCCAGCTGGGAGATGTAGTCCAGGTTCTGGATCTGGCCCAGAAACACTAGAGATAGTGGTGGAAATCAAGTTCACTTTGCAGATTTGAATCACTTCCTTCAGGTTAATTCAGATTCGTAGTCACTACGTAGTTTGTACACTTTGCCTTTTCTGAAGACTGTGTTCAAGGGCGTCACTTTGTGTTGAAACGTGATGGGGACATAGGGGTTCAGATTAGGGGTCTGAGGAGACACTTAATTTGCTAGATATCACGATACATGATATTAGGTTCACCAGAACGTGACGAAAAGATTCTTAAACAGTGTTTTAAAGATATCCTCAATGCCAAGAAATATGATGGGGGGGTCTGGGGGGATCTCCCCAAGGAAATTTTGATCATTAAACACTTAATTTCCTGCATTCTGGTAAAAGTTTCTGCACCAATTTATGGTGGAAATGTTCTTATTTCTTTAAAAGGAAATATAAAATAAATATAATAGAATATACTGCAGTGCAGCACTCAGGCATTCTGTGTTGCTTTCAGACGTGTTTCTCCTGGAGATCAACTTTTGTCATGTAATATCATCCATGCTTGAGGCAACACATATGTAGGCATGATTTAGTCTTCCTTCCTCTTTTGTCACATTGACAGGGAGAGAACAGAAGACTTGGCCAAAAAGAAACTGTGTCAAGAATTTGTTAAAGTTACTGATTGGTGAATGCATGTTTTTGTGTCATTTTATAATCAGTAGCTTGTTTTTTTTTTTGCTTAAGTTACTTTTTTGGCAATGCGCATTTGTTTCTTCTGTATTTTAATTGCATTGCATGTTTTCTTAATGTGCAAATAAACATTTCTAAAGGCATTTTCATTTGTTATTTAACTTGCAAGCTATATTTCAGAACATGTTTTAACAAATTATGCTTTAAAAAATCAGCCATTTCAAAAAGTGGTGGGCACATGTCCCCAGCGTCCCCAGTGTAAACGACACCTATGACTCTTACCTTGGCTTTCATTAGCCAGTTTGTACCAAATTTTACAGCAATCCAGTTAATAGTTGTTGTGATATTTCAATCTTAACCACACCTTATGACACTACTAGAGGAAAAGCCAGGGGATCATCCACTTCATAAGGATTCATCCTCTGGGCACCATGAATGTACAACATGTCATGGTATTTCATCATCCAGTGGTGGTCCAAACTGACAGACTCTGCCATAGAGCTTTCAGTGTCGAAAAACATACAAATTGTCACAAGGGCACAGTTTGTGGTTTGACTAATGACTGAGCAGCACATTAATAATTGCTATATTTTAATAACAATAATAACAATAATTATTGCATTCCTATTTTCCTGTAAAACACATGCATAACAGAGTAGCCAACTCTTGTGACCCCTTGATTATCTGTGAAACAGCAAAGTGCTGGACCACTGCCCTGAAACCTGGATAATATCACGTCCTGAGGCTGGACAAATCCTGACATCCTACCCAGCTACAATCTCAATGACCTCCTTTAAAGATATGGGCTCAGATTTTCCAGACTCTTTCAGTTCTGCCTGCTGGACAAGTGGTGTGTCTAGTCATGTCAACTATATTTATACAGCCTGTCATCAACAAAAAATGTTTAAAAGAACACCCGGCATGTTCAACAAAATATCTCCTCATCTTTCTAACAGTGTCCTTGGTTACTCTGTCTTTCATTCGCTTTAACTTTCCAGAACTTCTCGTATGTAGCTAAACTTAGAGCGACTCCCCCCGGATCTGTATTTATCTGTATCTATCCCTTCTGAAGGAAAGTTAGTCAGAAATAAGTCTCATTGTTTCTTCATTTGCTTTATTAATTGTTACATTAAGAGTTACAGAGATGCTATTTACACAAGCTTGGGAAGTTTCTTCAATAGTAAGCATTTTTTATGGCTGGATAATTATTGTAACCAGAGGAATTAAATGTTTTACACAAAGACAAGACAATAATTTTGCATATACACATATTTGAAGCTGTTTCATAACTGTATTGTGACTGTAAATATTCATTATGTTATATAGGACATGCCTACCAAGACTACCTTTTAACAGGGAAATTGATTAAAGGAAAAACACTGGAAAAAAACCAATCTTTTAGGATGTTATTAGACTGCAGTATATGACATTAAACCATGCATTCAACAATGTATAATTATGGCTACCTACACAAGAAGTACACCTTCTATGGATACATAATGTTTCATGCAATAACGCAGACAGATAAACAGAATAACTACCTTTTGTATTCCACAGAGATGAAAGAGGAAAGGAAATGCCTGTATCTGCATTTATACAACAAAAATACACATTTACATTTTACCATCGAATTACCAAATCTATGCTGCAGAGAATATTTCAAGGTGAAGAAAAATATAGTTTATGTTTAATACTTATATCACTCATCTGCCTGTGTCCATCTGGTGTGTTGATCTATTTTTTCATAGGTTTGGTTAAAACTGTGAACAAGTGGTAAATGTATGTAGCAGCAATATTTATTTGAGTAGATTCATATTGAGAAATTCATGAGGGAGCCCAATGTGCTGTCTGAAAAGTGTCAGGTTATCAAAGTAAATCCAGTAAGTCTCACAGTTTGAATTCAAAGGATAAATTTCCTCAAACTACATGTTAATTAGTGGGACTTAACCGCTGAGCCACTGAAAAAAAAAAAGAGCCTCATTAAACTTTTCATAGTAAATAAAGATCAAAGTAAATTATGATTTCAGACACAGTGACAAGTGCATTTATGTTTCTGTCACAGTTGTGTTCGCTCCCCTCTCAGCACCTTGTCTGGAATCCCTCCTGTCCAGCCATGCACCTCAGCCCTGCCCTGACTTGTTCCTTCACCTGGCTGCGGTTCACACATGAAGTGGTTGAGCATCCGCTCGGCTGCCTGCAGGCTGGCCAGGCTGCTATCTGCCTCTGACATCCTGCTTTCTAATGGCCTCCCTTTAGCTGCGTCCCTGTCGTTGCTTGCTCTCCAGTGATGGATGATCTCATTATCTAAATCATCGATAGTTTCCTCCCCTCTGTGGAGGTCCATCATGGCCTCCGTGCCTCTTAGCTCCTTCTGCATGTGATGGTGTGCCAGAGGGATTTCCTCCAGGCTAGCTGACCGGACCAGGATGGCCGAGCCAAGGGTTGAACTTGTGGTGATCCTGTAAGTGCCCTCACCTGTCATGCCATCAGACAGACTCTCATTGTGAATAGTGAATTGGAGATGCGGTATGTGCATTGGGCATGGAGAGTGGCGTCTGGGCATTTCCTCACTCCCTGACTCACTGTCTTTGTCCACGTCACCTTCCCGGTGTCTCCATGCTTGACCTCTGTTTGATCCTGTCAGTATAAATCGTGGGGTCTCCTCTCCCATCTCTGACCAGTCAGATTCCTCCTCCTCTGGAACTGACCCTAGAGGCTGCTCATGCCCGCCGGCTTTGGCTTTTCCATAGGTTTGGCTGTCCATGAACTGAGCCGGTGGGGGAGTGATGGGGAGAACCACCTGATTAATGGCATCATCTGACTGAAAATGGAGGTCGGTTCTGTGTAGCACTGATGTTACCTACAGTAGTAAGTATAGGGTTACAAATTGATCAGTCTACTGATTTAATGATGCATTGTCAAATAATGCAAAACAGCATACTGAATGCTGTATGTGTACTAAACTATTTGATAGAGGTATATCAATATTTCATTTATATTTCTTGGTCGGCCTTCTCTTGCCTGTAGAACAAGGCAAGAAACAGAAACAGAATATTTTTCTGTCATTGTGGTGTTGCCCTTTTCCTCCCCTATCTCTGGGTGTGTTTTTGATGCCACTGTCTGCCTAGAATTTAAGAGGGAGATAAAGATCTTACATTGAATGTTTCCACACTGTTGGCAAATTTTGCATCTGCAAGCTTCTCCATCAGTACTGAAATACGCCGGTTCAGCATCTCACGTTCTTCATCCATACTCTGAGCCTGGCACAAAAAGCACAGGAAGCATGAAATAATTACAAATATACCTTCAGTAAGTGTCAAACATATGTCCCAGTGTCCCCTCTCAAGACTTTGGACAAAGAAAAAGTTTCTTACATCAAGACTTGTTTCTATCACAATTTCCATGTTTCTAATAATTTAGGCTTCAACATGAGAAACACAGAAATGCTTCCACTCTCACCACTGAATGAAGCTTTTGCTCTAGAAGACAGTTACTCTGTTGTGTGGAAGAGCAGTTGTCGTGTAGTCTAAAATAAGACCCAGAGAGAGAAAGAGAGAAGTTACTCAACAATATTACAATGTATTGCAGTACACATGCATTATCCCACATTCTGAGATTAAGTAATGGAGCCTATCCTTAGCAACTATCATCATAGGTCTAAAAGCTGAGACAGATAGTAAAAACAGAGATCAAATTTAATTTCAAAGCTTATCTTTTCAAGGGCAACAGATCAGGGTCGGCAGATTGAGCCTTGTTCGCATTGATTAGACTGAATTACACTTTCAGGTCTATTTCCATTGCATAGATAAATACATTCAGATTGCAAAGGTAATCTAAACACATGCTCCAAAGACAAACACACACAATGTTTTTATATCGACGTGACTTAAATGATCTGTGTATTATGTATAGTGACTGGAGGAGGTGTTTTCTGTGCATTTTTTACCTCTTAAACCTCTCGGTGAGGTTACTAAGTTCGATACGTGTCCTCTGGAGTTCTGCCTCTAAAAGCTTTTGGCTGCTCATGAACTCCTCTCCTAAACACTCCATCCTCACTGCTGTATTCAGCAGACTTTGAGGCAGACCATCATTCTGCTCCTGTACTATCCTATCAGGACAGAACATTGAGTGAGACAAAGTACCTGAGCATTTATTTAACACATTCTGTCATTACTCTCATTTTACACATTGGGTGTAAAAGTCCACAGGTCAGTGTTATTCAGAATGTGAAACAAGTTAATCTATGTACAATATTACGGTCATGGTTGTTACTTGGACTATAACTTATCAACTAACAAACCCAAAAGAATTATATCACACTTACATGATTCTACCCATCTCATGTGGCTTTTCCTGTATAAAAGAAAGACAAATTACATTCAGAAATATTAATGATGCACAAAGAATAAAGTGAAAAAGTTAGCTGAAAAATTAAAGCAACAAAAAACATCAATTGTGAATATAAATCTGATTACCATTAATTGGGCATGATAACCAATATATTGTTCTGTGATAACTACTACTAGTGTCTACATTGACATGCACACTAGTGCCCAAAGCAAAAGGCAAAAAAAACCGAGTGGAACATTATTACATAAGCAGTTAATCAAGCATGTATAACAGGGGTAACTACTGACATAACAATAATTAGTTTATGGACATACTGTCATAAATGATTTCATGAATAAATGTAGACTTAACCCCAAGAGAAATGTCGTACTTTATGTAATGATGAGCCGGTGAAGCTGGTCTGTTCCTCTTCCTGACTGAAGGGGCTAATATTCCCAAACTCCAGCTTCCTGTGTGACGGCGGACTACCAGCAGAACGCCCCTTTAAATTAGTGTTGTGGTCATCGTCACCATCATTGTTTTTGGACTGAGCCTGGTTGAGATACGATTCAGGGTGAGGCCCTTTTGGATGAGATGTACTATAGGAATCTCCATGGTGATGGTGATGGTCTGGACTATGATGGTCTCCATGTTTATGATGATGGTCTGGGTTGTGGTGGTCTCCATGGTGATGGTGATGGTCTGGACTACGGTGGTCTCCATGGTGATGGTGATGGTGATGGTCGGGACTATGGTGGTCTCCATGGTGATGGTGAACTGTTGGACTGTGGTGGTCTCCATGGTGATGGTCTTGACTGTGGTGGTCTCCATGGTGATGGTGATGGTCTGGACTATGGTGGCCTCCATGGTGATGGTGAACTGTTGGACTGTGGTGGTCTATATGGTGATGGTCTTGACTGTGGTGGTCTCCATGGTGATGGTCTGAACTATGGTGGTCTCTGTGGTGATGGTGATCGTCTGGGTTGTGGTGGCCTCCATGGTGATGGTGATGCTCTGGACTATGGTGGTCTCCATGGTGATGGTCTGGACTATGGTGGTCTCCATGGTGATGGTCTGATGGTGGTCTCTGTGGTGATGGTGATGGGTTGTGGTGGCCTCCATGGTGATGGTGATGCTCTGGACTATGGTGGTCTCCATGGTGATGGTCTGGACTATGGTGGTCTCCATGGTGATGGTCTGAACTATGGTGGTCTCTGTGGTGATGGTGATCGTCTGGGTTGTGGTGGCCTCCATGGTGATGGTGATGCTCTGGACTATGGTGGTCTCCATGGTGATGTTCTTGACTGTGGTGGTCTCCATGGTGATGGTCTGGACTGTAGTGGTCTCCATGGTGATGGTCTGGACTAGGGTGGTCTCCATGGGGATGGTCTGGACTGTGGTGGTCTCCATGGTGATGGTCTGGGTTAGGGTGGTCTCCATGGTGATGGTGAACTGTTGGACTGGGGTGGTCTCCATGGTGATGGTCTTGACTGTGGTGGTCTCTGTGGTGGTGGTGATGATGATGGTCTGGACTGTGGTGGTCTCCATGGTGATGGTGATGGTCTGGACTGTGGTGGTCTCTGTGGTGATGGTCTGGACTGTGGTGGTCTCCATGGTGATGGTCTGGATTAGGGTGGTCTCCATGGTGATGGTGAACTGTTGGGCTGTGGTGGTCTCCATGGTGATGGTCTTGACTGTGGTGGCCTCCATGGTGATGGTGATGGTCTGGACTGTGGTGGTCTCCATGATGATGATGGTCTGGACTGTGGTGGTCTTCATGGTGATGGTGATGGTCTGGACTGTGGTGGTCTCCATGGTGATGGTCTGGACTATGGTGGTCTCCATGCTGATGATGATGGTCTGGACTGTGGTGGTCTCCATGGTGATGTTGATGGTCTGGGTTGTGGTGGTCTCCATGGTGATGACGATGGTCTGGACTATGGTGGTCTTGATGGTGATGTTCTGGGTTATGGTCTCCATGGTGATGGTGAACTGTTGGACTGTGGTGGTCTCCATGATGATGGTCTGGGTTATGGTGGTCTCCATGGTGATGGTCTGAACTGTGGTGGTCTCCATGGTGACTATGATGGTCTGGGTTGTGGTGGTCTCCATGGTGATGACGATCACAAATGCCGGTTAGGCTGTGGTGTCCACGGTGACGTGGTGTAGTAAGGTGCTCAGTGTTTGGGTGGTTGCTATGCCGGTGGTGACCCTCACAATGATGAGTTGTGTTGTGGTGGTCTCCGTGGTGATGATGATGACCTCGTCTAGGATGATCCCCATGGTGACGAGCATGGCCGTGGTGGTCTCCATGACGATGGTGACGAGCAGGGCTGTGACGATCCCTATAGTGATGGTCTCCATAGTGATCTTGATGGGGTGTGTTGTCTTGGTAATGAGAAGGCTCGTGTTGGTCACCATGGTAATAAGTGGGACTTGTATTGTGGTGTCCATGGCAATGGTGATACCTTGGGCTCTTGCGGTCACCATGGTGATGATGATGAGTAGAAGTGTGATGGTCTCCTTGGTGATGGTGGTGATGGTGTTTATGAGAAGGTGAATAGGAGTGATGCTCAGGAGGAGACCGTGACTGACGTCTTTTCAGACAGCTAATATCCGTGCAACTTCTGGGCCTGTGACACCTGTGATTGGGTGAGTCTGCAGAACGGTGACTGTGAGGGTGGTGGAAAGATCTAGAGTGAGACATTCGAGAAGAGTGCTTGCTGGTATGGGAGTACTTGCTAGAGCTAACTGAGTCTACACTGGCAGGCCGACTCCTCTGCTGTCTGACCTTTTCAGTGCTGCTGTCTAACTTACTGGATCTAACAGAGGACTGCCCCGAGCTGCAAGGTCTTTGAGCATCTGTAACCCCAAGAGTGGTGAGTCTCATTGGGCTGAGCACCTGCCGAGTGATCTCATTAAGGAAGGCAGAGAACTTCATTTTTTCTTTCGTTAAATTCTTCCTGCCTTCACCTTTCCGCCTCTCTGGTTCATTTTCATCTTTATTTCCACACCATTCTCTTTCTTTGGGTCTAGTGAGAGCCTCCATTGATTTGGCTTTGCGGAAACTTCCTTCGTTTCCCAAGCCTCTTGTGATCCTCTTTGTGTTCTTTAGGGTGCCCTGGCTGGGGCCACTGTGGGAGCATTTGCCTTTCTCTTGATCCTGTTTGGCAGGGAGCCTGTTTAGATAACGTTTTTTATCTATCAAAGGGGCGGTGTCGTCACCTTCTTCAAAGTACCTTTGTTTTCTGGAAATGTCCGTACAGGACTGTGAATGCTGGGCCTTCTTAAGTGGAACACTATCTGAACACTCACTGCTGCTCTCAGAGGACAGGCTGGAGGAAGAGGAAGACTTTGAAGAGGTAGAAGAAAAGGAAGAGGAGGAGGAAGAAGAGGTAGAGGAGGAGGATGTTGATGAAGAGGAAGAAGAAGAAGAAGAGGAGGATGAAGAGGAACCAGATGAGGAACTCAAAAGAGTTTCTGAATGAGAAACATGCCGTTGGTTTTGCTTGTGATGGTACTGGTGAGAGTGAGAATGATGTTGATGGTCAGGGTGATGATCACTGAAAATACTGTCCTCTGCGGTTGAATTGGTGCTATTTTAAAAAGAAAACATCTGTGTTAAAGATGCACTGGATACCAATGATAATGCCAATCATTTTTGTAATAACAGAGCACATTTATGAATCAAAATTCTATAACAAATGAACTGAGATGGACATACAGTGCTGCTACTTTAATGTTTCTTATGTAAAAAATAAAACAAAGTAAACACACAGAGTTGAAATATCTGAGTCTATTTAAAAATTAAGCAGAGACTCTATACATACATCTGTGGAAGAGAAGTGATGTCCAAACTTACCCATGGCTATCATTATCGTCCAACTCATGTAACCTTTGCTGGTCGTGGTGATGATGATGGCCTTGATTTTGGTGATGGTGCTTCATTTGCCGAGATTTTGAGTTAGCAGTGTTCCTGTGCTTGTGGTCTTTTTCAGGAGGATCACACATTTTGGATTTATGATCTTTGACGCCTCTGGTGTCCTGATGAGGGTGTAAAGGTCTGAAATATTTTTCCATCAACTCGTGCTGCAGCTGAGAGTCGTCCTCAAACACTGGCAAGATGTTGATCCCTGGGGAATTCTTTATCTTCTTTACATCTTTGTTACATAATTCAGCCTGCGGTGACAATTATTTTACAATCAATTCAGAAAATCCCCCCAAAACATGGTAAATTTTGGTTCATAGTATTATTTCAGTAAATGAGTTAAACATGATAATAATGAAAATGTCACTATGATACTCACTAAACTATTTTCTTGTGAATCAGAATTAATGCAGTGCTGCATGCAGTGAAAAGGCAACACAAAAAGCAAGACATGAAAAATTCAGCTTTGTAAAGTTTCAAGCAACACTATAAAACATTTAATGTTATCTCATGAAGGTAATTGTAATTCAGAGAACAGCTACAGCGAAGGTAATTCAAATATTTTATTGTGATCTACCATACAGCCAAAATCTGTACTTACGTTCTCAAAGAGGCTCAGGAATGACACAGGCAGTGGTGTTCATTGAAACACAATGATTCTCTCTCAGCGATGCACCATCTAATTGAATTGGGAAGCACATTGAAAACCCACACACACTCACACATCAATATATACTCCTGTGCCATCCAATGACAGAAGGGCCAGTTATTGCATGCAGCTATTTTATTAAACTCTATTGTATACTGTGCCTGTATTTTAAAGATACCAGCATGAATGAGTAACATGCTATACTGTACATATACAGCATAACTTCAAACACAACAGACAGACAATCAGTGCATACTGCACGTGTATAAATTATATATATAAAGTTTCCTCTATTGTCATTGTTGCACATAATTCTATTTTAAAAAAGCAAAATATGTTGATTTCTTTTCATGGATTTTCAGATTTTGTTTAATAAGCTACTCAAACGGTCAAACATTAATGTAATAACACATTTTCTGCAGTTTTTATTTGGAGATACCCTGAGCACATAGTGATATATGGATGTCTTAGGATCTGAGTCACTGTACAAGCCAAACAACACGGCTTCCAGCATTCATTCCTCAACAGTACAGGGATCCTGTAAGTGTGACACATCAAGAGTAGTAACAACAGAGAAAAAAGAGTCAAAGGTAAACCCTGCTGGATAACCTGAGGCATGTAAGTGGGTGGGTGTCAGATGTCACCCATAATTTAGTTTTTAAAACATTCATAAACACTAAAATACTCTCTCAGTAGTCAGAATATGTCAGTGCTTGCTTTGTTAATGTGAAAACATTCCCGTGAAAAGGCAGAGTGATGAACCATAAAACTCTGAAGTTGAAAGGCACAAACAATATCACTCCAGAGGTCAACAGCTCATTACAAAGATCATTTTCTCAGTGAGGACTGTCATCATGAGAGCAGGGCAGAAGCACAGAAAAAACGTGCTGCTTACAGTATGCATGTTAACTACAAAGTGTCATGTTATTGATCAGGATGTCCCTATTGTGTCAGTGCAATGGGCAATCTAATAACTCACTTACTAGGAAATACATTGAACTCCAATAGAGTGACAGGCAATTACACATCACAAGCTATCATGATGTTATATTAAACCACTCATGGCTTATACCATTTTCATATGTCAAGAAATATATCAGACAATACTACACACAGCTTTGTGGTGTGTACAAGTGCCAGATCTGTCATCCTTGTAGTAATTTTGCAGCACATATCTTCATTGCCGCTGGCAGTTTTCCCTCACTCAATGTAATATGGCTCAGATCCACTGACAATCAATGGCAAAGCTACACTGCTGTGACTGTTTGGCAAATGCAATGGAAAGTTAGATGAGGCAACTAATGTTCACATGCAAACACATGGTGAATATTTGTAACACTGATATCTACACTTGACAGGGGTTATTACGAGGATTCCCAAGGACAGCATGTGACAAAGTTATATCATACATGTTGTCATCATAGGCCTAATAAGGAATGCAGTACTCTCCACCATGAACTACATGTACTTGTACATGTATACCCCCATGGGGTAAAGTTAAAATAAAATAAAATAAATTAAAGACACAAACATAAATTCTAAAAGTCATTCACAAGAAAGATTGCATGTTGAGTAGTAGCAACAAGATTCTATTTCTAATAGAATGAATGTGACAATATAAAATTAAGAATTAGTGAATTAGTAAAATATAATTTTGGTTCCTAATTTGAACACCCAACTCCTGAACTAATTATCTTATATAACAAATGATGTATGATATATAGCCATTTTAAGTTTGAATTGACAAACAATGATATTTAGTTTTTATGCAGTAGTTTATAGTGCAGAGAACTGAATTGCACTGGGAGCCGCAGCCCTTACAGTGAAGCCGCAGAGGTGGTTCTGAAAAGAGCCTGTTTACAGACTGGACCCCGGTGTGTCCTGTCACTTTGCTCGCTGCCAAGGGACGTTATTGTGGAGGGCCTGAGTTGGATGCACCACCAGGGGGGAGTAGTGTGCAAATTATTTGTAGAGTAGTAGTGTCATGGTTGAGGACCACAGTGAGTCCATTTCTCAGGGGGCAGGTGTGCCTGCACCTTCTCAGAGTGGATGTAAAAAAAAGTACATGATGTTCAGCACAAGGTTGGGGTATGGGTTAGGTTTCTCCCCCAAACAATAACTGGACATGAGCCCTTTGTGTGAGAATTGTTTAAATCTGAGATAATACACTTTCAATGAAGTTCGTTGTCTGCACAAAAGATAGGCTTTTTTTAAATCTTATTTCCGTCTTTGCTTTCTGAATTTCACCACTGCGTCTTATGTCAATGTTGACAATCTGAACATCTAAAAATATCTTCTAAAAAATACATTTCAGCGTTTCAAATGCTGTCTTTCCTCAAAACAGAACTTCCCCAAGGTTATTCAAAACATATCATCCCAGAAATTAATGCCAGTCACGTACTGTATACACACAAAACTACACTGTATATCAGCTCATATTTACAGCACGGCATTGTGGTTCTTCAAAGGTGGTCTGAGCTTAAACCTTCCCTTTTACCTGCAACCTACTGAAATAAGGTACAAACCACATTATGTACGAATGTTTTTTTTTTTTTTTAATGACATACACAGTGTCTTGCCACAGCGATAAATTGAAGGACAGCAAGTATTACTGGCTGTCACGCCTTCAGTTCTTTTGTTTTTTGTATTATTCTTAGTGTTGTCAATTTAGTGCAAATATTGCTTCAAAAAGAAGAGCAACAACTTACAGTGTAGTACACAAGGGAGCCTAACACTGCAATCTATTGTGTGGGATGTTATTTACATATCATGAATAGTCTGTGATAGAATCAATATGCTGATTACAGCCTGCAGCTGCTTCATGAGAACTGGGCGATGGACTAACAACATTTTTATCTGAACTTCTGCACTCACATGTACAATAAAAATATATTTCTTATAATGTTTAAAGACATTATTCATTCTCATGAACTAACATTTTATAAATTCTTCACTCTTGATTTTGCCAATGCAGAGCTGTAGATAATGGACACGATTCATGGACTTTAAAAACAAAAACATTATAATACTGAAATTCTGTAGTATCCCCATTTAATATACAGTCAAAAAAACATCAGGAAAATGTACATACAGTTATGTATGGCAAATCTAAAACCAATGCACTTAATTTCAGAAGGAATGCAGACACCCATGAATAGTTATGTATTAATTACGTGTGGGCAATATTTGATTCCAGTTCTGAGGGCCACATCTTCTCTAAAAGAGAAATGCAAATGTCCACTCAAATCAAATCAGTAAGTGGAGTCAGTTTATAAACGTGTAGACGTTATTGAAGGTTGCGTTGCTGATTATATACATTATGAATTTTCTGCCAGCAAAAGATGTTCTTTCAATATCAACAGTGTTTATTTAGTTTCTACTGAACTTTAAAAGAAATCAACTTACAAAGATCACTGACAAATGTTAGCTGGAATTATAAATATAAATATTACCCCGTCCTCATCATTAGCTTTTCAAAGAACAATTATTGGATCGTTCCTCAATATGCACCGGCATTGGTCAGCTTTGGAGTTTGTGGGTTGCTTTGCTTGGAACATAGAAATCTCCTGAATGTTGAGAGATTTTTTTATGGTCTGTAAAGGGCCGTGGCCTGATGTAAATGAATGTGGCCAGAGATTGCCTGCATTTCTAAAGGAGGTGCAGTGTCTCTTTCTCTTTTCCATTCAAGGTAAACGGCCCCCTCTGTTGGGCTAACCATGTATTGGAAAGTCCCATTTCTGCTCGTTATACACAGACTTATATTGTGTAACACAGAAGGAAGAGAAGAAATCAATGCGTTATCAGTTTTTCCCCACGCGGATGTTGGGATTAAGAAGAGGATCTAAATTGGGGTCTGAGCCAGCAGAGGCACGTCCAACTTTAGCCATGATGATTATCAATGTAAAGAATCCCAGAACTCCGACCAGAAGCAGCATGAAGACACGCTGTTTCCAGGACAGAGATGTCCGCTTTCCACCTGTGCGATTTCTGAAAACATAAAATGTGTAAAAAAAAATTATTTTTTTTAAAATTATTTTTTATACATACATATTTTTTTTCAAATCAGACATCACAACGACATTTGTATAGTGAGTTATTCCTAAAGACAAAGCAACAAGATACTAACTTGAGAATTTGAGCAAACCAACTTAACGCTGGTCGTCGCCGATACTTGTCATCGTCAAAGTCAATCTGTGTGACAGAGCTGTGACCAATGTCTCGTGTGTCGTAGATCTTTCTTGGTGACGATGCTGGAGGATAAGAACAAGTCAGTCTGTTAATCTTTTAACACAGAAAGCAACACCACATGTTAAACGTGTTTGCGCACAAAGCTGAAAAAAAAAAAAAAAGCATAAAGAAAGACACAGCTGTAAAGCAGTCAGAGAGAGTAAATACACAGGGCTTTTTATTGCTTTACCTGTGTGTAATGTAATTGTATCATGTGTAGTGGCAGTAGTTAAGTTTATCACAGCGTGCTCCTGCGTATTTGGATCTCCATTTTTACGGGGACCTCCAAGGTCTTCCTGTGCTGGATGTGAGACAGGATTTGGTAGTGGGCTGTTGTAGGAGTGGTTGGGGTAAATGTTTTTTTGTTCTTGTACTATTGAAAGAAAAAAAGGACAGAGTTTGAGACTGTGTAGACACCTACAAAACAGTCTATGATAAATATACATATATTGTTATGTACTTAAAAGTAACATCAAGGCTCACCGTCAAATGTTGACCAGTCAGTATAATCACTGACATCATTAGCTGTGGTCGCCTCATGGACCTCACTGGGCTCTTCAATCTTTCAGTCAAAGATGACATTTTATTAATATCTTTAACATCAAATCTATAAAATTTACAAGTACAATCAGAAAATACACCGAGATCAAACGAGGGATTTAGCAACAATAGGCTCTTACCAGCGGCAGCCCTAAACCAGCTCTAGCCCAGTTAACAGATGACAGCTGTTCTTTCAGCACATCAGCAATTGGGCTGGCAAGGTTGGAAGGGGGAAACACTGGACCCTGACAGGTGGGACACTGGTATCCCGCTGGAGCCGTATGGAGGGGCAGCCGAGATGCCAAGTTATTAAGACAGGACCAATGAAATACGTCTGTGGAAGGAGAAAACAGTTTCATGTGACAGCAACAGGGGTGGAATGTCATTTTTCCAATACTGCGAGTACAACAAACAGAACTCCATTCATCTCTATTGTTTTGCATTTCTAGATATTACTAGAGGTAAGTGGAAAAATATGTTTTTGGAAATTTGGTTACAAACATGCATTCTCCGTAAACAGAAACTTGATAATCTTACCATAGCAGACCAGTCGGACAGTGTCTTGAGCAGTCAGTATATTATTACACAGAGTACAGTTGGGGTTGTAATCACTGTCCTGGAGCCATTGCAAATATGACTGAACGATACACTGAAGGGCAGCAAGTGGAAATACAGAATTTTAATGTGATGTTACAAGTTTGCACAAGCATACATCGCGTGACACTTGGTTCACCCACTGACCTTGTTGTGGTTGGAGACAAGGCAATGCTCGCACACATTTACCCGATGCTCAAAGCAGAATAAATTGGTCACTTTTCTCTTCGGACACTTGCAGAGACCCATAGCCACCCGCGCTGTGTTGAGAACACACAGACAAATGCAGGTTTGTTAAGGATCTATCCAGCAAACATTCCTCACTAAGGATCCTAGTTCTCGTCATTCTGTATGTTATAAAGTGTCTATTTAGTACGACTAGAACCTAGAAGCAAGAAGAATGTGTATAAAAATGTCTGTCTCCTGTCTAGCTATTATCAAACTAACAGTTTCTCTACTGATTTTAGCTACGAATGGACCTCATCTTGATAAACTGCATTACTGCGATACAAAGTCACTGTGATAGAGGACTTTAGCCCTATTTGCCCGCTCCTCTGTTAGTATCTCCAGGGATTTTTGTCATCACAATATTAGCCTATATGTTGTCTTTTCCTGAGCTTACAGACTTGTTACACTTTTCTAACATTTTCTGAGGTTTTTGTTGTAGCTTGCTGCGTGTTCATCATATCTACTTTACTAATGACCTTATTGTCAGATCACAAGTAGTGGGTGGGTCGGCAGTCCCAAACATCCCAAGATTTTAAGAGCCGCGATTTTGACAGTGGTATCATAATCTATAACCTTTCTATTACATTATCTGTGACGATATCGCCATGCAATTGGATTAATAGGCCGTGTAATTTACTTATTAGCTGGTTATCACTGACCCCAGCACCAACAGATGCAAACGTTACTCATATTGTTTTTAGACGGATTTTTACTTCTTTAACGTTAACTGTAACGTTATAAAGGTAAAGTGGTTGCACGTCGAGTGTTTTGATCGTACAAATTTCGCGATGACATGTGTCAGTTTTTCTTTTCAACTTAATGTTTCAACATAAACTAAAACGTCTTGTCAGCGATATAGCTAACATTAGCTGCTACCTTAGCTTGAAGTTATCAGGTGAGCTAACCTAGCTAACGTTAGCTGGTGAAGTTGAGGAAGTCACAACGCAAATACAAATAGTTACATGTTACCTCTCACACAGACTTTTAATCAAGTCCCGTTCGCTTCAGGTAATGTGGTACGACTGTCATTAAAGCTTCCTTGTCAAATTCACATGTAAGGCGGCTCCGGGGCTGTCATCAGTAAACTTGACTGCTGCTAGCTTGTTCCTTCCTCTCTCTGTTTATGTGCCACGTCTCTTCCGCTTCTGCGTCTTCTTCGTGTCTTTTTGTTGCAAACCAACATGTGCGTTCTGCCCATACAGTCTATGGTTCTGCCATCTGCTGAGCCGGAGTGCATGCTACTTTAAATCCTTTTTTAAATAGACGATTTGTTTTCAATTAGCTAATTCGCGGTATATACATAGAAAAGGGCACCGCTACAAAATAACTTAGACATATGGCGCACGGTTTAGCTATATGTACAGTTTGTAGGAAGGTAGCTGTTTGTTTATCATCTCCACACCGCCATTTTATTTTTTCCTTCTTCTCCTGTATGCTAAATGAGTTTGAAAAAGCATGCCCCTCATTACTGTACTGGAGGATGCTCTTTTTTTATTTAACACGCACAGGTGTCTGATATCATCCAAACTGTTTGTGCAAGACATACACTGACGTGTGAATTATATGAATTACCATAAAATGTGACCTCATATATATGTCTTCCAGTTTCTCTTAGAATCACAACCAATCTATCTTCAATCTATTTTACATTGTATAGCTATCCAAAGAGATTTATTAATAAAATATGGTTTATTTGCATGGAATATTTATCACTGGACATTATCACACCACATCTCTCGTTTGAGATTCTCACTTCATGATTCTAGTGTATGCTACCTTATGATTTACACACATTTAAATTGTCATTACTTTACATAAAAAAAAGGCTACTTTACATTTAGACTATTAGCACATTTGACAATTCGACAACTGTAGGGATACTTATATAATTAAATTGTAATCCAACACAGTTAGACAGTTGACTCTTCCTTAAATTTGACTCCATATCACTACTTTGTGTGTGTGTGTGTGTGTGTGTGTGTGTGTGTGTGGTTTTCCTGCATCCTTTTTGCTGTGAAGTTTGGGAAAAGATGGATTTTATAACGTAATCCTAAACTCTTTATTTTGAATACATTTGATTAAATTAACTTAGATAAATTAAATTAACTTAACTGATTGATTGTATACAGTAGGAAGGAAGAACAAATCCATATAGCATAGTAACCTTTGAAACTAGAATATGTTTAAATTTATGAGCATCTACTATATACAATATATAACAAGAGGAATTTATATATCTATCTATCTGTATTATATATATATATATAATACAAACGTATATATATATATATATACACATGTTTGTATTTCCATAGAAGTAAATAATACCTAAGTATCAAAGTGATAAAACTAAACTTTAATTAATTTAGTGTAAAAGCAAAAAAGGCTCCCTGTTTTGCTGGGCTTTTGTCTTTTTGTACTTGGCAGGTAGGCATCAGATTGCAGTTAGTGTGTTTAGTCAGCAGATGGTGTACAAACTGATAGCCAGTGAAGTATTGGCTATTATCGGAGTACACAGAATACTGGAATAAATCATTCACCAGTCAGCAGTGGCTGGGCAGATAAAGATATCAATCTTTCATCAGCAGAACAGACCCCTGGTTTCGCAGACATAGATTATTGATCTTTATGTGTATGAGTGGATCTTTTAAATAGATGATCAATGATTGCAAAGGCCTGAGATCATAAGCTTGTGAATTATTGCAATGACTTAATTAAAAGAAGAAAAAGAACTGTTGTCTCAATGAGCAACATTTTGAGTCATTCTACTGTAGAATGTCTACCAAATGTCATGAAGGTAAATGTAAATGGATGTAAAGTAAGTAAGTAAAAGTTGTAAGGGACTGTAAATGTAGGAAAAAACATAAAAAACTTCGCCATCCCTGATAGACATCATCAGGGTTACAAAAATTCAGAACACCTTGCACATGTCAGCCATGATAGCTCTCAATCCTGCTATGACAAGCGATTTTTTAAATGCAAGGTAATGACATCGATGTGTGCGTGCTGCTGTCTGTTCATGCATAATAATGTCTTTTTGTCTCTATAGTATGCATGTATGCTTGTGTGTGTAAATGACCGTGCATGTATTTGAGAATGAGGGTACAAATCTTGTGCTTCACAGTTCACTGCACATGTGAATTGCCTGTGGAGGGAGGCAATGAGAGTAAAATGCGAAAATGAAAAAGCCACAGAAAAAACAGCTTCAAAGGAAGGAGTCAGAGATGTTCTGTACATCTTACAAGGTCTAAAGCACTGAATGTAATTATGCTGCATTAAATAAAAGTGGCTTAATGCAGCACTGAGTGTAAAAATCCTTCTTGAAATTTTGCTTAGCAGTGAAAAACATGTAGATTTACAAATTAATTAACTTGCTCTAATTATTTTAATAAAGTTAAATTATGTAGCTTATATCAGTGCAGGGGCAAATTAGTCTCATCCACCTTGTTACAAGACATTTCTGTGTATAGGCAATTCTTTAAACAGCATGCCTAAACAACTCTGCATGCATGTGTGATCATCTCACCCCAGTGCCAAACTGTCTGACTTATTTGAAGAAAAAAACAAATATCAGACTAAAATGACTTTGTGCAAATGAGCACAGTCCTGTAGCGTCCTCAGTGATGACCAGGCTCATATATAAATCACTGACATGTGGAAAGGGCATTTGAAAAGCACTGGGGCTATCAGATGGAAGGGAAATCTAAAGACAAATGACAGCAGCAATGGAGGACAAATCAGCCCTGGAGCTGAGGCAGCTGGGTCTGAAGCGACCGAAGAAGTTGTCTGGGGGGGGCGGGGGGCAATGATTGATTGAGTCTGGCAACTATTGATCAGCTATCAGCTCTATCTGTGAGGGAAAATGTTAAGATTCAGGCACGGCTTGTATAATGAATAGGTTCCCTTATGTTAGTGTGAAGGGATTGGCCCTAAATCAGAGGGGTGGTGAAAATCCAGATAGTCTCTGGTGGCTGTTTGTAGCTGCTTACTGGAGTTATGACATGTTGGTGTGTAATACCTTTAAAACATGTTGCATTTACAATACTGAAAAAGAAGACAGTACTGTTTACAATCACAGGCTGGTATCCTTGTGACAGTTTCTCGAACTGTGACAAGGATCATTTTCTAAAGATATAATAAAGATAATTTTCTACATATCATGTCACGTTTACAAATCTAACCTTATTTACATGTCTTGCACATCTGCTGATGACTATCATATTGCACTTATTTTCTACACATCTGTCCAATGTAACTTGTGCTGTAAAAAAATGTATTTGTTTAATTTCTTATTTTAGACTGAGGTTCCAGTTACATTTGTTTAATTTCACAAGAACCAGTTCTTGTTTCCAAAACTGTTCTGGCTACTGTCTACATCAGCTTTGCGCACCAGTTCATTTCATGTAAAACACAAACATTTTGTTACTGTTCATGTTTATCCTATGCTAATGACAAATGGTGATCTATTGTTGATAGCATTGCACAGATCATGTCTTTTGTCCTTCAACAAACTTTTCTTTACAAAACATAGTGGCACATCTTCAGTGTGAAGAATATCAGAGAATATGGAACAAGAACAAATCTTGGACATGCTGCATGTAGCAAATAAAAATTAATAAAATCATTCCAAAAGTCCCCTTTTATAGCTAGACATGAATAGCTTTCAGTACCTTTGTATTTGAATTTTCAATATTTTTATGTGTTCTAAATGTGTTTTATTCTTATTCCATAAATGTCTCCAGTGCCTGAAACAATCTTGTGCCCCTCTGGGGGTCCCACTCTCCAGAATGAAAACTACTGTGTTTACCTCATTTCGCAGTGAGCTTCAGCGATGAAGTGTTTTTCCTTCTGATTGTATTTGTTTGTATGCGTTATGTCGTTGCTCTTGTATATTTGTGTGATAACTGAAAATGAAGCAAAATCAAATCCATGGTCATAACCACATCATTTCATTTAGAATGTAATTACACTGTGGATGCTGTTACTTTATCAGGAAGGTGGCTCACAGGCTTTGCTCTGAATGAAATTGGATTGACTGATTGATTTATGTATGTCAAGTCAAGGGCAAAGAGACGGACAAAAAGAAACCACAGAGTGTGAGAGTGGATCAGGGAGGGAGTTGCAGATATATGGACGAAGCATGGCCCCCTGATGGGGGAAGGAGAGTATTGAATCAGACAGAGACAAATGGAGTGTGAGAGACAAAGAGAAAGAAATTCAGACATATGCCTGCTGACCTCAACTCTTTTTTCTCAACTAATCAATACAGGGAAATGCATGTGTGTGTGTGTGTGTGTGTGTGTGTGTGCTTGTTTGGAGGGAGGGAGTGAGGGAGGTTTTGTCTGTGTCGCTCCCAATAAAGATCAGAAACACAGTGACATTACCTCGGCCCTGTCTGACTTATCCCTGGCCTTCCAACCTTTGCACATGCCTCTATTTAATTTTGGACCCTGTAATTCTATAAAAGACTGCGAGGTCTGGAGCACTTAGACTGTCCTCGTCATTGAGCTCGGTGAGGAAAGTGGGCAAAAGCATAAAACATCATGCTGCACAAATGACATATACATCCTCAGGTTGTGCATATAACATGCATTATGAAGTGTATTTGTGCAAATGCTGGTGTTTAATTTGGTCTAACAAATAGACAGAGCTTCATTTGCACACAAAAATATCAATAACAAAGAATCACGATGAATGGTTGTTGGTTAGGCGCTTTTTGTCTGGCTGCCAGACTCTTCGCAGTCACTCACACAGACACAGATTGGCTGACAGAGAAAAGACATCCGCATTTTCTATGGAATATTTTCTTTGACAGATGCCTGCTGTAAACTGTTGCCCTGAGCATTTTCCCAGCAGAAAATTCTGCAAAGTTTCTATTAATCAGCTAGAATGTGTTGTATTCCACCCAGGATTCACCCCCCATCAGCCTTATTATTAGTTCCTCCTGCCGTTTAAGACATAAACATCTTCAGCCAATTAGGGAGAAGCCCCAGCGTGGCTTTATTCAAATCCAAATTGTGTAACGACCAGATCGACCCCAACGTTTAATTATCCAAACTTCTTGAAATGAAAAGGTGAAGATGCAGTTCTGCAGGTAAAAAAAGAAAATAATTCCTCCTGTCCCTTCTGTGACCGGGGACAACAGAATAGCAGACGAAACAGTGCCTGGTGTTTACAGTGGACCCGTAAAGGCATGCAGGCAAGGATCAAGTACTCTGGGAGTGAATGTGTAAAGAGGATGAAGGTACCCGCCCCATCCCAGCACGCAGCTATTATTGGTTCTCAGGATGGCCTGCAATCACTGTTTAAGTCTCAAAGGGTGCCACTTTACGAGACAGTAAATTACACTGACACTCCCCAATGTGAGATCCTCAGTACAGTCAGTACAAGATGAAGCTCCCGTGTGGATCTCATGAATGACAAAGAAATGTTAGAAACCTTGTGTAGGGTGTCACAGAGTGGGATCCACTGCAAATGTGATTAATTGCTAACAGAACAGAACATAAATAAAAACACAATAAAAAAACAGTTGGTTGAAACACTGGTGCAGGGCATTATCAGTGACTCTCTAACCATTGTTCACTGAGGTAATTATAACAAACCACAGTAGCAGCTGTTGCTGTAGACACCGTGATGCTAACTTCAGCATGCTAACATGCACACAGGACTTGCTGAAACTCACCAAAAAGATCGCCAAGTTTGCATTTGTTGTTGTGTGCGAGTTAATTAGACCAGATGAATCACATTTTGTATCTCTGTATCTAGCTGCTGAGCACGTAACATGAAATCTTCATGGCTTGCAAGCACATGCATAGAAGCCAATCACTGCTATCAAAGAAGACGTTTTTATTCACAAAAAAACACACAATTAATACACAGTTGCTTGTTTCCAAATGTTTTGTTTAGCCATCCTTACGTTTCACTGAGACAGTCAACAGACAGAATAGGTTATCCATGTGTTATTATGCTGTTGTTCAATGTGTGTACTGACCCTCTGGAAACCTGCGTGCTTGATAAAATCAGATCCTGAGCTATCAGCATCCTTGGCCCACTGCTGGCTGCGGCTACCTCTGAAACACTGCTGACTAACAGCTTGACCCCAGTTTAGCAGATCCCTCACCACAAGTGCTGCTTATAAGTGAAGATGAAGAACAGTGGTAGATCCAACTGATCCATGGTTAGTACACTGATAGCTTTGTGCATCTTCCTACAGGGGACAGGAGGAGAATGCAGGACTTTGCAGGCTGTGATTTGGGAACTCGCTGGTTTGATGAAGTGTCCAGCAGCCGCCTGAGAGTTAGTGAGCCATCTGTGACTCGCCTCACCCAGTGGCTCTGCTAAGCCCTGTTTAACCAAGCTTAAATTGCACTTGACCGTTCAATGTCAAAGTATAGTTAACACCAAAGATGTCATGCTAAACCTCTTTTTTTGTTTACTGTATGTCCAATACGCATCCTTCTCCTTCATGGGAAGTGGATAGAGAAAAGGATGGGAGACAAAACCAAGGTATCCAGTTGGCTACACCTGTTTTTAGCGCAGCAGATGACAAGTATTTGATCAGTGTAATGGATATGTTACAGTCAGAGCGGAGGGAGATGGAGCATTAAAGTGATGTGTCAGTACTACCTACCTTTGAAGTGTTTGATCACAATGGTTTAGTCGACAATATTAGAGCAGCGCTCAAGTCTCAAATGATTAAAAGTGAACACTCCACTGGATCTGACGCAGAGAGAAAATAACTGATATAAAGATGAGTAGTCACTGTGAATTTGTCATAACTGTTTCTCTGACTCTGGCCTGTCGTTAGATTATCCACTGAGATTTCTGAAAAATAAAACTGTTGACAGACAGACCTACGCAAGAGTCAGTGTGACAGACCAGATTTGGATTGCACAAAGTGGGCCAGTGGCTAAAGAGTTGTTCAAATGAATTACTTTTAGGGTCTGTGTCAGTCATGATAGATGTTGTTACCTCTAGGACCAGATGTGATATGCTTACAACACAGCTTCACAGATGCTCTTCATCTTAGGAGCTTATTACTCTTTTTGCTGTCTTACAAACACATGCGACCAGCATTTTTCAGTAGCCACTTCTTCCATTGTTGAATTTGAATTGGCCTGAATAGAGACAATCTGATTTTAGTATATGAAAATGTGTACGGCGTAATTAATGTAGCAAGACAGGCATATGAGAAGGGTTAGCCTACTTATATTTGAGTTTGGTGGTGGAGGTAGGGGAGTTGGAATGATCTCAGCAGCTGGGGAGACTAGTGGGAGAATATAGCTAGGGAAATCAATTATTCTCATAGATGCATCCAGGGTGCTTCCAGTATTTTCTTTTCAGGAATTCATCTATGCAAAGACAAAATAAACAAGAAACATGCTGATGAAAACGTTGATCATAAAGCTACTTATAAAACAACAGATTGCTATATTTAGCATATTACTGTATAATAATAAACTGAATCAAATCATTAAAGTCTAAACAAGTCTACAGCCATTATAGTGGCTCTATGAGGCAGTACTTAGGAACAGCAGTGCTTTGAGCTAAATGCTAACATCAGCGTGCTAACATGCTCACAATGACAATGCTAACATGCTGATGTTTAGCATTGGTAAGTATAACGTTTACCATGTTCACCATCATAGTTTCACTTGTTAGCATGCTAACAATAGCTAATTAGCCCGGAACACAAACCAGCCAACAGCGTAGGCTGATGGAGTAGTTAGTAGTTATAATATAATAGTTTTGCAAGTATTTAGTCATAAACCAAAGTATTGGACACATTTAAATACTGACTAAAAGTTGTAATATCCAAAAATTCTTTCTCTAATCTAATCTTTTATGCATGTTCCATTATTACTATTATATACTGTTCATGCCTTATATATGTTGATTTTATCATTAACCTTTTCTTATTATTGTACTCTTTATATTAGTCTGTCAACAGATGTAGAGTTTAGGTCAGAGCTTTGAGATTGTTTAGTGTTTTCCTTTCTTGCTGTTCCTCCCCTCTCCTTGAATGTGCCTTCAAGGCCGGGAGAGGATCTCTGTTCCCCAAAACGTAAAAACCTAGACTGTGTAAATCATTATGCATACCTTTGCTCTGGGCCAGCTGATTTTCTGTTGCAGTACTTCTCTGTCTTGCACATAATTCAGGTGGGGCAAAAAATGTTGTTTTCCACGAGTCTCGCACATGGCTGTGGCAAAATGGCTCGGTAGCGACCCCCACAGAGCAGCTTGAGGCCAAAGTTTCACCTATGTGTACGAAAATTCTGCGGTACATGTATCATGTCCAGATGCACAAAAAAGCCTCATGGAGCGATGCCCTACACCCAACAGGAAGTCAGTCATTTTCGATTTAATGGTCACTTTTGGCGATTTACACACTCCTCCTAGAGAAATCCGATCAACTTCAAATTTTCACTGTGCGGTCTAAACCCATTGCCGATTAAAAGTTGTACAAACGGTGAGTTTTCATCCACGAGCGTTCCCATGGCGTCCAAAATCGACAATTCACCAAGAAACAGGAAGTTGTTACAATAAACATGCTCATATCTGTACCAAATTTGATAAGTATAATTATAGTTCAGCCCTGAACACATCCATATGCCAATATTCACTCAAAGTCATAGCGCCACCTGCTGGCAACAGGAAATGACTCGTTTTATGCTGTAATGTACTACTCCTTGCAGGTTGGCCATATCAACTTCAAAACTGTCCCAGAAAACCCTTAACACATTGATGAAGCCAAGTTGCAAAATTTGTGAGTTTGCAGTTAACAGTGTGGCGATGGTGTGGCGGCGAAGTTCCAGGCTTTGACCTTCACGTGTGTTAATGTTCATTGACACTCAATGTGCCGGTTGTACAAACGGTGAGTTTTCATGGAACGGCGTGCCCGTGGTGTGGCGTTCAAAATCACTGATTCAACATGAAACAGGAAGATGTTGTAACTTCAGTGTACATGCTCACATCTGCACAAAACTTTACATATGTGGTGAGACCTAACATTTAGATACCGGGTGCTATGTAGCGCAACATAGGTGACATAGGAAGTGATGTTTAAGTCCTCTGTGTTCGAAGCCTGTGACAATTCAGAGCTGCATCGGCAGAGCTCCGGAATATACAGTGCGACTGTATATTAAACTTTGACCGTGCTTACAGTAATTAAAAAAGTCCATCTTCAACTGTTCCTTCTGTCCTAGAGCTCACATTTAATCATATAGCAAAGAGACATAATTTCTACTAAATGTTTATTTTCCCTCTCAGTCCAACAAAATAAGACTGTGATCTTTCAGAGGCAGTCATTTACAAAAACTTGCCTTTTTTCCCCAAGTGTGAAGAAAAACAGATACTCCTGCTTGAAAAGCTTTCTGACTGAAAACTGAAATTATACTCCCATGCCAGTTTGGCAGTGGGAAGATGTGATGATACCACTGGTGAGCACAGTTTTCTTAGAAATCTTGACAGAATTTTAACAGATTTCAGCTGCATGTTTCCAGCAGGCAAATTTGAGCATGGATACACACACACACACACACACACACACACAAAATCACAGACCACCACCCATATGCCCACACCTGCTAACTGCTGATCCAGTACCTGTGATTGTAACATCAGGTGCTTTGTACAGAAATACTTAGAACTTCAAGTGGCCAAGTTGTACATATTCTGCCAGCATGCACATAAGCTTTTTCTTAAGGGTATTTGTTTTATTAAGTTACTCCTATAGAATGTACACTGTCTGAGCCCAACCAGAACAACTGCGTAGTATATCCCGCTGATCTAATTGTAAAAACAGCTAGGCTAAATTGGTTTGCAAAATGTAATTTTATTCCAGTCTGGAGCACCACCCCAGTAATTTGAGTCACATCATGGTGATTACTACCACTTCAGAATAAATAGCACACTTCATACAGATGTCAGGCTACCTACAGTGGATTTGTGCTGCAACAAATTTGTCTTTGGTGTTACTCTGCTTCAATCAACTCTTGGAGAAAATGTCTCACACCTACGCAAAAAGTCTGTCTCCATTATTCTTCTCCTACATTAACTAATTAAATAAAGAATGCAAGCATTATAGTAGTAAATCAAGAAAACAACACAGTATGTCTGCAGGTTAAAGCTGAACATATTTCCAAAAATCTTGGATGAGACAATAATAATAACAGTGGGCTTTTATTACTCTAGGATCATTGTGCAGAAATAAAATTTCTGAAGGCAAGAAATCCTGGCAGATAAATGTTGAGGTATCACTTTAAGATGGCAAAGTCAAAGGCTCAAATAAATAAGTAATGTACATACTAAACTAAAAACTAAAACAGTTTTTAAGATCACTTCCATCTGGGCAACTATATGGTTTTACTATTTTACCAACATATCACTCTAATACTTAAAGCTCAAGACAGGTTTAAGAACATATACTCTAATCCCAATATATAGCACTGAGGTCCACTCCATGCCACAGTCAAACCAGTGAGCTCCAGCTAACAAGCTCTTCTACGTCTCTCAGGGACGGGATTATGTCCAATAGAGGAACATTTAAGTATTTCTAGTGCTATTGTTATGACTGGTCTTTCCCTCTGTACAGCAACACAACACATCCTGGTCCATTATAATCAGGTTCCTCCTGATGCAGAGAGTACCGAATGTTCTTCACCTTTGTATTTATATCTCTCATGTATCTGTGCGATCACCTCCCTGCATACAACATTGTGGCACAGAGGGTATTTTTAAGACCTTGGACTGTTTTCTTTATTTATACTGCAGAACTCTGAGTTCTTAGATTATATTTTGTGTTTACAGATGAAGCAAAAAGGGAAATAAAAGGTCTTTACCTGATCTGTGGTAATGAGTTGCAGCTACTTCTTTGAGGTCCAGGATTGTTCTACTGTGCTCTACTATACTGGGATGACTATGTTGCTTACCCTGCAGAGAACTACCAGTACAGTTTGTCTCTCCACTTTGAGCAATTATGTTGTGAGTGTAGCCACTGCAGTCTCCTGCTTAAGGGCTCAGACAAAGCGTTCCTTACAAAATCCATGTAGTATATTACGCTTATCCAAGATGATCAGACTGCAAGCTTATCAACCCTTAACTGTGGAAATCTTGGAAAAACATTATTAAACCATCTTTGTTAGAAACCAAGCAAGCCCATCTGCTATGAGACTCAACGGCTCCCTTCGCCAACATCTCCACAATCCCTTTCTTTGCAATATCAACTCTTTGGCCTCATTTCCAATATCGTATTTCTCATATTTCATCCCCCTCACCTTTTATCTCGCTGCACAATGAGATTTACAGGGGACAGTCTTAAATCGTGCAGGAGCGAGGCAAGAAATAGGTTACTGCCCCACCTTCAGGTCACAGTTATTTAAGTTGATCCAGCTGACCATGACATTAGGATACTCTTTTATCTCTGTGAGCACAATAGGTGCTCGAGAGGGGTGTCTCAAGACCTGCGACATATGTACTGCTGGCAGTGAAGTCCTCCTTGTTGACCATGATGTCAGAGAGGGATTTTCTTTAGACAAAGGCTGCAATAAGCAAAGAAGGATGTTTCTTAACCATCTTTCTTGATGCAATCCCAGTTTACATTCTCTCCCTACTGACTGTTCGCTGTAATACCATTGATTTGTGATAGTAGCAACTTCATGCCCAAGGTGGCGTTGCTCTACATAAGCCTCTTCTCAATTTTTTAAACTTTTAACAATAAATTCTGTTTTAGTGAGACAACTACATAACATTACCCACAGGCAGTGCAATGATCCCAAGAAGATCCCAAGGTTCAAACCCCAGATGTCCCGGCCTTTCTGGAGTTGGTCCCGGGCGCTGCACAGTGGCTTCCCACTACTCCCTGAAGGGATGGGTTAAATGCAGAGAATGAATTTTGCTACGTGTATATGACAATAAAAGTACAATAATGTATCCTTCTAAGCTGAACACCGGGGGTAGAGATGAGGAGTGGGCTGGAGAGGTCTGGTAAAAACTTTTTTCTAACTCCACATTTTTTTTCACTTTCAAACTTGTAGTCTTCAGCCCCAACCGATGCTGACTCAAGTGACATCACTTGAGGACATTTATCAGGCTTGATGCAGCTCCACAAAAGGCTTTATACTTTTTTCACATATGCAGTAGTAATCCTTAAGACCTGTAAACAGACTTGGATGGAGTTCACATTTAAAACCAGACCAAACTGGATGAGACCTGCAGATTGTAAATGCATTCATGTGCTTTTTCATTTACTTCAACCATACCTGGCGCAAGCCAATAGAAATGCTGGAGAAGTAAATTAAAGATGTGATGAGGTGCTTTCAGATGTTTCATTCAGAGTCTGCGAGGTATATGACCTTTATTTATTGTTATCCCCTTTGAAATTAATTAACTTGTGTTGGGTTGACTTATAGCTCCGGCATGTTGAAGTGGGGATAATCCAATCAACTTCTGTTGCTCTGCATGGGGAATTCAACTGCCATTACAAACTGCACAATGCTTTGCAACAGCAGTTACATTGTTGATCTGTGCTGATACTCATTAAATCTCTCACAGCCCTACCACACTCCCATGGGCATAGACAGTAAACAAATGAAAGCACATTGCGGTTCTATTGCAATCAAAATGTGTGATGCCAAGAAATTCAAGTTGCATTTGAGAAATTTGAGTTTCAATATTTTCTAAATTTCTACTCAATCAACATTCACTGTTTCCACCGAAAGTAGTTAAATGTGAGTTTCTGTGTCTACAGCTTGCAGTTATGTAACTGATATCATTTTTTTCCAGCACAACTGTGACAGCGCCAAACCAATTTAAAATGAGTGATTGAAATTTGCAAAGACAAATGTGAGGTTTTGTATATTGGTTTGCTGAAAGAGTAGCATGAAAGTCCTTTTTTCTGACCAGTGGTTGAACTTATTAAATTGCTCCAGCTGGGTTGAGTTGTTGTGCGTGGTTACACACACCTCTCCTCTCCCTTCTAAACACTAGCTACCCTCCAGGCAGTCAGTGGACATGAAGTTGTTACTGGGATGTAGAGACAGAGCTCAGTTAAAACTTTATGGATGAAAGACACTTTTGCTACAGATTAATAACTCACCACTCTGAAACTCTTGCTCCAGTCCATGTTGCCAAGCTGGTCGGCAACATGTAGCCTACAGCTGAATCGCAGCTGTTTACCGTCTTTTCGCTGACCCGCCTTTCTCTGCTTCTGATTGGCCATTACGGGCCTTTTGCTGACCTGCCCTTCTCTGCTCCGATTGGCTAGTAGTCCTTAACTAGGAACTGTGCATGTGCAACTCCCAACAAAGATTATTTAGAGACAAGATGTATCACTCCATAGCTAAAACCTGTTCTGGTACAACCCCTAAATAAGATATTGAACCTGAAAATGAGCATAATACCACCTCTTTAACTGACTTGTACTCACATGTGTTGCAAATGCAACAACTTTACTAAATTAGAAAGTGGCTTTGTTATAGGTGGAGGAAATTCAGAAAACAGAAGGCTATCCAGCTGATGCACAGGCACAGTCCTTTAAACAAAGTGAAATTTTAACGGAGTAAGGCTGATTCCATCTGAAGTGTTTTGATGAAGTTGTTCATTTGGAGTTGGGGTTATTCAGCTTCGTGGAGGTCCAGGCTGCATATCACTATTAAGTCACTGATGGGAGCAGCCTGTTGACTCTTCCAAGCTCCATCTTATAATCTCAGCTGGTTCCAAGTGGCTGGCCTCGGGCTGTAGTTGGCACTGTTTTATCCCAGTGCTGTGCACTCAGATCCTTCATCAAATGAAAACAATATGTAGGTCATTTTTTGGCATTAAAGCCTACTTCTTGTCCCCTACTAATACCTCTATTGTATGAGTTATAAAAATATTGTCTCCTTAGGCATGATATGAAATGACAGGTTGCAGTAATAACAAGATTATAAAACGTTTTATTGATCCCCCCTGAAGATGAATTTATAAAGCAAATTCCACACATATCTCAGATATATCTCACATATTTTTTTTACGCAAAGTTATGGCACCATTACTTTCTATAATTTCACCAGAAAAAATATTCATGTGGCTGTCCATGGTTTTATTTATACAAATGATGAGGAAGTACGTGTCTTGAATAGACCCACTGTAAAATAGCAAGTACACTATATCAACATCCCCCAAAACAGACTTAGCCAGGCCAGTAAGATGTAATTTGTTTAAGTCAGTGATATAGGGTGCAAGATAAAATATACATTCCACTGACATATTGTCTGACACTGTTGTAAAACTCTAGCGGACAGAACAGTCAAGGAAGCACAATTGGTTTCCCCTTTGGAAGCAACACAGTGGTAAACAACTGATGGACAATATTAAACCCAAGGGGAGAAGCTGAGTATGACAAACAGATTTATGCATGAGTGAACTCCACCGTGCCAGAGCCATCAATTCCGCATTTTTCTCGGTGCCTGGAGATGTTTCTTTACCCTCCGTCTCCCCATGTCTGTCATAACATTTATCCCTGTTCTCTGCTAAGTGCTAATACATTTACATTTTTAGTGCTGCTCAGTAATAAAAGAGGTGGAATGAGTGGAGGCCTTTCACCATTGCTAAAACAAACATCAGTGAACTCACGTCACTGAGGAGTCCCCCCACCTCCAAACTCCCCCACCAGTCCATCCACCCACCTACAGCTTGGCCGCTACTCCACAGTGCAGGTCAACAGTGTTGCGGTTTGAGTCTCCTCAGTTTCACTCATAGTCCTTGCCCTCATTTCTTGTGTTCCCTCACAAGAGTCCGCCTCACACAGGAGGCTCCACATTAGTATTTTGTCTGTTCTGGATTCCCTGTGAACACCGTCACTGCTTAAAGAATGTGGAGGAAACATTTTATAACCAAAACCTACCAGCTGAAGTCACAGGTTAAGCACACAGGCAATATATGGGAGAAGAGGGATTGAGGTTGATCTCTATCGTCTCAGTGGACTGACATGCTAGTCTTTGGGTGGGGTCTAATTTTCCTTTTACATATAATAACTAGTCTCACTCCAGAATCCACTCTGCTGCGTTTCAGAACACATGAACCTGGAATCAGCCATCAGGATATTTTCTTCACTTCTCTTTTTTTGTTTTTTAGATGAAACAAATCCACTGTCTTCATCAAAGCTGAGTTTCATCAGTAATGAAAAAAAGCTATTTTAGCAGAGACAAAAACCATCACATGAGGAACAAAATAAATAAAGAGAGCTGTGCAGGATTTGATTACAAAACAAACCACTGATAAAAATAGCAAAGCATTTTTCAAACACAGCCCAGTCGGTATCTAAGTAAATTATCTACACGCTCGTGTTGCATCTCATCCTATGCAACACTACAATACTGATCTTAGGTGAATGACCTCGAGAGGTATAACCAAGGCTGACCAGCCCTGATAAGATCTTCACCCAGCCAACTACTGAATAAGGTAATAACAAGCCTACTTTAAGACACGTGGTTATTGGGTCGTTTGAAATTGAACAATTCACAGCTTTACAAAGCCCTTTCCTTGGATAGCTGGTAGGGCACATCAATATAGTTGAGGCATTTGGAACAATGAGTTGATAAGACTACATACTGTGTATGACCGGTGAGCAGGAAAAGAGTACCAAAAATGTCAGTTTCTCATCATGTCTTAATCCATTTTCAATTGACTGCTGTGGCTCCTGTGCGTGAAAGAGAAACTCTACCTGGACCTATGCTCATTTTGACCTTTCCACAATGTATACATTCTTTGCTTACATGTCACAGGGAAAGAGCAGAAAAAAAACATACACAGGCCATTACTAAGATGGTGAAGAAACAGTCAGCTGTGCATTTACACCTGGGCACTGGCTACTGCTTCCTGCAGTGAACTGTTCCCATATGGTTTTGGTAGTTCCAGTTAATCACATACTGTACTTTCAGTGCAGTGAACAGCAGGTCATTTGGAATGGGAAACCAGAAGAAGAAGGCACAGAGGGGTGCTTCAGAAGTGTCCATGCGAAGGGAAATTGTGCATCTATACAGTTTACCAATAACACTGTGAACAGGATCTGGTACAGTACATCATGTGTAACAGTAGTCTATATCTGGGATTCCTCCTTCTCTATAGCCGCGGTTGGTGCCATGTCCTGCATTAGAAACATGGTTGGCACCTTTGTACAGGCCAGTGCCATTGGAGGGATATATGGTATGAATGATGTAATCCTCTCGTAGGGGTTTAGGCTGCATTGGCTGGCAAGCTGCCATAGGCGTCATCTGGAACCCTGGACCACGGATCTCCAAGATGGTATTGTCCTTCTTGGTGCCTGACTCAATGTAATCATCGTAGGTCTTGTTTTTTCGAGAGCTGCTGCGAGTATAGTGGTCACGGGGACACAAATGTCCAGTCCTATGTCCATACCAACAGAAGACGCCAAAAATAAGAGCCAAAGATACAATAGTGGCAGCCCCACCAATAATCACTGCCAGGGGCAGTGCTGTCATCTGCTGTGAGTCTTCCTCCTTCTCCTCCTCCTCCAATGGGCTGACGTCTGACGTTTCTGCTTTTGCACACACCAGAGCTTCATCAGAGTCAGCATCTCCAGAAATCGCCCCTTTGCTTTCTGAACTGGCAGAAAGGGGCACCATGCAGATGATGTAGCTGGAGCGTGGTTGCAGGGAAGTAAGCAGATACTCCCGACGGTCACCACGGACCAGAGTCTCTGTAATTGATCCCATGGCGTTCCCAGTACCCAGTCGGAGCCAGCTCAGCCTGAAGGAGGAGCTGGGCTGGGCCACGCTCCAGGTCACACGAATGCTGTTGTGTGAGAGAGGCTTCACATTGAGAGCCAAGCTCTTCCCCACACCGCTGCTGCTAAGAGTGTAGTCTAAGCCAGAGTCAGGAAGCCCTAGGCCCGGTCGCTTTGAGCGGAGGGTGAAGAGCGAGCCCTGTGGAGGGGTGTGAGTGGTAGAGCTATCAACCCCACCTCTGTCTCTGGTCCCTGCTGTCCTCACCACCTCACATTCTTCCATCTCGCTGGTCAGGTCTATCAAGGCCATATCTCGCACCCTGTCAGGCCCATGGCAAGTGAGACCTCTGACAGTGATGGAGTTACCACGGGCATTTAGCCAGTCATACAGCCAGCGCAGGTTGCAGCCACAGTGCCAAGGATTACCTCGCACCAGCAGCTGACCCAGGCTGTCCAGATCTTTGAACAGTCCCCTCGGCAGGGTGGTCAGGTTGTTCCCTGACAGGTCCAGCCTCTGCAGCCTGCGCATACCATCCAAGGAACCACGTGGCATATGAGTCAGGGCATTGTCCTGCAGAGACAGGCGCTGCAGATGGGCACTGGGCAGGTTGACAGGTGGGGTCTGGAGGGAGTTACGGACTAGGGACAACTCTGTCAAATTGGAAAGGCGGGAGAATGTGTCATCTGCAATGCGCTGGTTTGCCAAAAGGTTCCCATCCAGGACAAGACATCTTAGTGAGGTGAGGCCTCGGAAGGCATGGGTTGGGATAGTGGAGATTCGGTTGTCATCCAGACGGAGTTCCTCCAGAGAGGCAGGAAGCCCTGAAGGGATACTAGAGAGGTGGTTGCGTGAAAGGAAAAGTAGGCGCAACCGTGGGTTGTCAGCAAATGCCTGGTCCTCAATGCTGACAGTGGAAATAGAGTTATCATCCAAGTGGAGCTTCTCTAGCAAAGGCATCCGAGCCAGTGCACTACGAGGAATAGTGCGTATGTTGTTGTCCTGCAAATGGAGTTCACGGACGGATGGTGGCAGGTGCATGGGGAATTCATCCAGTTCATTATCATAGAGGTAGACCACACGGACGGCAAGATGGTGCTCCAAGGAGGTGGGCAAGCCTGGGTTGTTAATGTGGTTGTTCTGAAGGTACAGGACGGATGCCGAAGGAGGCAGTGACGGGATGGAGCTCAGGCCACGATCATTACAGTAGATAAAGTCCTCATCGCACCTGCATACAGATGGGCATATCATGTCTCTATCTCCAATGTACCCTTGTATCGTGGCTGTAGCAAACTGAAGCATGCCAGCATGTAGTGTCAAGCAAAGAAACAGCAGAAAGAGCCCAGCCCGCAGTTTAGCCACACCTACAGGCGCCATTATGGTGAACATAAGCACTGTCTCTCTTTCCCAGGTCTGTTGTTAATCTTCAAATAGTTGCGCAGAGCTGGAATCCTCTGACCTCCACCCTGAGAAAGAAAGAAAAATTACAGTCAGCACTGTTGCACAAATTATTTAGTTAATGGCCACAGGTGACAAGACAACTAAAAGACTTTTAGTTCAACTTCATGAGCTCAGCTTCACACAACACTTTCATTATCTCATGTCTTAACAATATTATAATCTGTGAACATGCTACAATTATCATATCTAAACAAAAGCTAGAGAGACATCTTGCATTCAATAACAAGATTGTTTTTTTTAGAATTAATAATCATATTATCAGGGAGATATGCACACATGGATGGATCTGTGAGGATTCCCATCACAGCCTCACACATTCTGCCATCGATTCAAAGCCAAAGAGACACAAAGACTGCACAGCAAACAATTATTTGTTGAATTAGCAACAGTAATCCAAGAATACAGACATTTAAATGGTCAAAGCAGACTGAATATAGTCTTATGAAAAGCAACTCTCAAATTGATTCATCCAATCCTACATTTAGACTTAAGCCTTGTGCATAAATATGAAGGCTTGAGAATATTCTGTACTTCTAAATTATTAAAGAGATCTTGAGAGGTTCCATAACTCCATTAGGAGTTGCCAGCAGATGGCTGCATTAGCCAGACAGAGCTGAAGATACTTTTCATTATCAAGTAGGAACATAGGAACATGTTGTAGCTCAGAGCTATCGTCTTCAAGAGCTAAATTCTCATCCGGCAGTCAAGATGGCACTGGGCAGTATAAAACTTCATAAAAACTTCCACACAAATCACATCTCCTTAATTTGGTTGTATCAAATGTATTAAGTACAATAAAATAGTTATGGAAAGATCAAATCTGCAGCAGAATGCAGATGATGTGACAACTAGTTAACTATTTGTAGTCACCACAATTGTGTTGTGGGAGTCTTCATGAGCTGGTTTCAGAACTTGATTGGCATCATGATTTGTTGTTGTTACTGATTAAATGAGAGATGTCATAACAGTAAGTATAGTATTGACTACAGATATTTGAAAACATGTAAATTGCGCACAGTGACAACTTAAGCCAATCGCAGTCTTCAATAACCAAGGCCATTAGTCAAACTGTTAAGGCCCACACAGCAGCAAACATAGTCAGGCTGTAGTATTGATTTTCTCACAAATCCAAGGTGATCTGCCAGAGCCAGTCGGCTCTCATGGAGATTACAGAATTCCCAGGAGTGTAAGTTAGACAGTACAATAATTAACCAAATAAATGACAACTCTGCTGGGAGTTGACGTTGCTCAACATATATTTGCAAACATTATTCTGTATATGCTTATTCATTACCAGAATATTGAAAATGATGACAAACTTTGTTGACATTTCACAAATATTCAAGTGTAATGAATCACAATAAACAACACCAAATACTCAAACGGTTGTTCAGCCATGGCTTCATCTCAAACATGGTTACAACTGTAAATTCTTCTGCACTTATTCTCCAATGAGAGTTAACTTGAGCACGGTTTTATGACCATCTTACTTACCATTGCATTAGGTTTGATTTGGACTTCAGGGTCTATTATCAAACCTATCCGGAAATTTAAAGCTGCCAGTATGCTTCTGGTTATTGTAATTGGAGGGGGTGGGGGGGTGAGGGCTGTGTCCAACAATTTCTATTACTTTCCAAACCATCAATCACCAAACATTTTCACTCACTTTGCGGAGTGATTGGCAAGATGTGTGAACGTCTAATGCAATGAGCGCCTTCCACGAGAGAGTGTCGTTATTCCCATGTGTATGACTTTTCAACCCACCTTCAAGGTGACAGTCAAAACAACAATAAACACTTTTGGCTTCCTTCGAGACAAAACATTGGTCATGACCAGCGTTTGGGGGCAACGGGTTAACGCCTTACTGTAATCAAATTACTTTCGTCTGTAATGCAGCAATTTAACGCATAACTGTTGATAACTAATAACACACATTACAGTTACTAATAACAAAATTATCTGGTTACTGCGTAATGGATCTTCCACTATCTGCATAATGGGAGGAGAGAAAAATAAATCAAACGTCCCTTTCCGTGCGTGTTTGCGTGACACTTGTCCGACCTCACTTTTGACTTGACATCTTTGAAGTCAGGGTCAGAGATGGAGATCCTGAACTGTTTCCCCACATAAAGGCTATATCCATGACATTTAACTCGGCGATACCCTCTAGCTTACTGGTGGAGAGGCTCTTTAGCCTGGGCAGTCTCGTGTTGACTCCTCCTCGGAGTTTGGCTGACAAAGATTTTGAGAGAATTTGAGAGAGGTTGGCTCCGAGGTTGGCTGACAAAGAATTTGAGAGACTCCTGCTCATGAGGTGTAACCACTTCTTTGATAAGCATGTCGAGTAAGAGGGAAAATTCTACTTTAAAGCCATAGTTTGGCTAGTGAGCTACAGTAAGTTTGTTATGTGGGTTTGGTCTGTTAAATGCACAGTTCAAATTACATTTCATATGTTTTTCCTTCGAAGTCTCACCATCATCTGATATTTTGACAACCTAATTTAAGTTATGTTGTATTGTAACAAAATTCATTGTTGAAACAATAAATGTTTCCAAACAAATGTCCAATTACAGTTTTAAGCATTATAATACTTTCCTGTAGCCTTGTTCTTCTTTTGAGAAATGTTGGGCTGACGTTCAGAACTTTGTTGTCAGCTTTGTAATATTAAAGAGCATAAAAGAGAGATCCTGTGCATGTCCTCATTATAATAAGGATTTGTGTTGGTCTGGGCATGTATAAGGAGGAACTTTATATTGTTATTTGGAAGTTATTGTGCATCTCAAGTGATGCTACGCAGTAATCCAAAAGTAATGTAACTAGTAGTGTAACATGTTACTTTCAGCAATAAGTAATCTAGTAATGAAATACATTACTTTAAAAAAAAGTAACTAGTAATGTGTAATCCATCAACACAGGTCATAACCATCAAGTACTTCCTCTATAAATGATGTGTGTACACTGGACCAATCTCTAAATAAAGCCTCTAAAAATCTAAATATTCTAATCATAGTGAAACAGACGTATAGAAGAAAGTGACAAATTCAGAAAACAACATTTGTAAGGCAAGATGGCACTACACATGGGAAAATGGATGTCTGAGATCAAGGCTGTAATTTATATTTTGGCAGCATTATTATTGTTTTACCTCATTATTATTGTAAACATACTTAGTTCTGGACAACACCACAGAGGAAAACATCATATATAGCTGGAAAGTGTGAAGTTTTAAGAAAGAAAGAAATCTATTTTATGACAAACACTTTTGTAAGTAAAAAGTTACTGTTGTTGGATAATGTCTGTCACCGTGAGCTAAAATATCTCCCAACTCAGTGCTCACTGATCATGGAACTCCATTTTTATGCCTACTTGTACTTCACTCCTCTTGACACAGTGAAGTAGTGTTAGCGCACTCTAAGTGGAGTGCGAAAAATCAAATAATTTCTGAAATTCAATAAAAGCTGATATTGTATATACACTTTGCGCGGCTATTTTGATAATGACTCATTTTGTGACTAAGACAGCTATACACTGTATTCTGCTGGTGTGTGCACATGTGCATGTGAGTAGTGCTAAAGAATGGATGACTTTTGAATCCCACGAGCTTCAGTAGTGAGTCTCTTGAACACTGGAGTATTTGGGTCAGCCCTTTAAAAACACGATAGATGTGGTGTGAGATTGAAGTGATGCAGGGAGCTAGAGAGGATTAATAGAGCATATTGAGCTGGGATTCTCTGGATTAAGCAGGTGTTACAAAGAATGGCAGACAGTCAGTTCAGGGGTTTTTGCCTTATGGTTGCTCATTTCTCTTCCTATATTAGAGAATGACGTAAAAACACAAAGAGCACCTGACTGCTCTTTGTGTTTGTGTGAATGTTTCTGCTTCGGAGGTACTGTGTGTTTGTCTATCCATGCACGATCAAATTGCAAACATTAACCCATATGGGCACAGTCTATCTGGTTGTAGTCTACATTTCAGTTTTCTGTAGAGGGGAGTAAAGCAGGGATGTGGGGTAATGTGTTAGCCAGACAGCCAGCCGCCTCAGGCAGAGTCCAGTACACACAACAACCCTCAATCTAATACTGGAACCCAAAACTGGATCGATTTACATTTAAAAAAAACTGAGAGCGAGAGAGAGTGACAGAAAGCAGCTTTGAATAAGACCTTTGAACCCCATCTCCCCCATTAAGACCCCCACAGAGGGATAGGACTGGGAAATCTGGAAAAACGGATTTTGGATGACCGAAGAGGCTGCTGATGTATCAGGAAATCCACTTTACTGATGGCTGAGAAAAGATAATAGTGGCCCACAGCTTATCTTACATGCCATGTCCATGGATCGAATTTTAGATTTACAGATTGGACATGTGGAAAGGGGAAAGTATGACGCAAAACATGACGGTTATGGTGATGACAGAATTAAATCGTGGTATCTGAGGTAGAACAAAATAGGAGAGGCCAGAAAGGCATTGCCTATTCATTTTGCTTAATCGTAGAGATTGTTGGGTTTTATTTGTGTGTGTATATAATATTTCTTGTAATACTCTAGCTAAGAGACCATGTTTTTGCAATAATGTACTATAATCTTCAAGCTATTAAAACATGGAGATAAAAAAAATGGACTATAATCCCCCGAAAACCAAACAAGGCACAAACACGCACCGCAGCATACAAAAAAGACAGATGTATTATACTCTCCACAGTTTGCTTCTTCCACATTATGCAACATCATGATCTTCAGTGTCACTTTTATGTCAAAGAAACAGACATCCCTACTCATCATCATAAATGATGTTCAAGCGTTTTGAATAAAGCCATCTATATTCATCGCCTCATGTATTTTCAAACTAAATGAGTCCCCGCATTTGTGGCTCATAATAAATTATAATAATGAATTATTTGATGTACAGAACCAATTCATTACAATCCTTTTAACTCTCTTGTCACCTTCTCTTCTTTGAGAAGCCATGTGAATATGCTATGGAAGCAGATTCAATAACATGTTAAAGGCTTAATAAGTAATGGATTCTTCCTCCCCATACTAACTCTTTTTTTTTTTGGTTTATACAATTTCCTGGCATGAAGGAGTGATTGGATTTGCACTCAGCAGTTTCTCATCTGAGCTGCTGACACAAAGACCCAGGGTATGTGACATATATAAAGATTTGTGTTTCCAGATGAAAATCATTTTCTTATTTTTGTCACATAGTCAATATTAACACTCGAGTGAAAAGACCTGTATTTTCTGTTGTGCTAAGACCGATGTTTTGTTTTTTTTAAAAGAAGGAAAAAGAGCTTAAATTCTTCAATTACATGTACAAACCAATTATTAAATTCCTTCTCTAATAAAGCACACATTTCATGTGTAATGTTGGATCTGGATTCAAGACATTTAACTAAAAATGGCATAATACTTTCAATACATATATTTAACTGTATGTTTATGACCACCCATGGTTCACCTATAGCACCTTCAGAGATTCTGTGTGTTTGCATCCAATTGCCATATAGATCAAAAAGAAAAGGGATGTAGGAAATTAGAACTACAAATGAACAGTTTATTTTGTGTAGTTTACTAAATATTGCTTTGAAAATATGCTGCAGCAAAGCGATAGAGATAGTGCAGCAGGGATGGAGTGTTTCACATTCACAGATGGGAATGTACCTTCAACTTGGGGGGTTTAGTTTGCTGGTCGGTATGCCGCTCACAAGGTTCTGAAGTGACTTGATATATAGCTCTACAACACTATAACATGCTTTATCTTTATAGCACTATAATATGTTGTGTCGAGCCACCAGTCCCATTCCCCGTCCTCTAAACTGCAGCTGCTGCTGCCCCTGAATTCTTTTTGGCTCAATCTTTCTTCCTCCGGACAACCAGATTACAGGTAAATCCTTTCAGCATTAACAAAAGGGCCGCAGCTCCTTTCAGAAATATGCTTTTGCACTGTGTAAAAGGTACAAACAAATCTTACGCTGCAAGGGTTTTGGGGGTGGAGGGGTTATGTTCTGATCAATAGTGTGATCCAGCTGTTTTCTCAGTGGTATTACAGGCATTGTCTTATCTTATCTTATCTTTACTGAACTGTACAGTTTTTATCATTAAGTTTAGCAAAAATATGTTGACTAATCGTCCCATTTCAAAAACAATGACGGTAATCCACCAAACAATTAATTTTTAGCCATGCTAATGCTTATTTTACAATCTATTTTCTACTGGAATGGATAAAAATGCCTTTCTCATATCAAATGTATGTAAGATTCTCAAGCAAGCATTCCCGCCTTTGTATACTAATTATCAAAAAAAACCTGACCTACATGCCTCTGGGTTTTATCTATTGCAATTTAAAATGAAGTTCTTTAGATTTAGTAGGATATTTGCTGTTCTGCCGTATTGGTGGATGATACAGTGAGATAGCCTGAGTGTGGCCGACTAGCTGGCAAATAAACTTCAGATGTGTCAGTCTGTGTCAGTGGTCATAATACAGTCTTTGATCAATGCCTCTCTGGTTTCCGAAATCATTTACGCTTCTTTTAATGTTGCTGGTTTTCCCAGTAATGTTGGTGCTACATTAAATCGAGGAAACAGTTTATTCTCAAAAAAATAGTCTCGCCTCTCCATTTTGAGAAAACATACTTGATCATTTTAAACGAGACTTATAAAGGCAAATTTATCTTCTGCCTTTAAGTCAAGGAGTCTGGCTGTGGTTGTCACGCTTCAGCAAGGACTCTGATTGGATTTTTTTTTATTTGTGAGAAAAGGAGAGAGGGAGCTTGGTTAGTTTAATTGGTTAAATTTGAATTCAACCCTGACAAGCTGCAAAATAAATACAGGGCTGTGGGAGGGCCAGGTGGTTGAGTCACATGACATCACTGCTCTTTCAGGGTGAAAATTAACCTCCACATCAGAAAAACAACAGAAGAATAAAAAAAAAAGAAGATAACATCAATGAAAACCTTCTCTGTATCCCTGACACCTTTACAGGGCTGTCAGGTTATGTCTGGCAGCCATACTGGAGGTCCAACAGCTATGAAAAATTGAGTACACCTCCCATCTCACCACTGCAAAAATGATGTGAAAAATATATGTGCTTTGAGTGTAAACTGATCACTTTACTGCTACTAACCATCCCTGTCATGTTGAAAAGACACATCAACATCAACAGCAGCTGCTAGTTGAGGCGTGGTTACACTGCCACTTTCCTTATCTTTGTTTTATGACTTTGAATGTATTTTATATGCTTAAATTATTTGTGGCTATTCTTTTCAAAGATGTGTAATCAGATGTTGCAGTAGCATTAATTTTCCCAGTGAGGAACGCAAATTGTACTTTTTAGTTCATGTCAGGGCTGTATTTGTGTTTTCTGCATCTGGATGAAACTGATGGACGTGTTCACATTAAAATAAAGTAAACATTCTTTGCACTTTTCTTTGCAACCAGACAGGGTTATTGGTTTGCATTTATGTTCTGACTTCGGTTTCTGGCAGGTAGCTATCACAGTGTTGGCTCTGTGATCACAATGAACAATGAAGTGTTTTTTTGTTTCAATATATAATGGTTATTTTTTCTGGGAAAGTGGAAATTATTATAAGACCTTTCATTCAAATTTGATGCTTGATGTTTGTGTGTTATAAAGTTAGACTGATATATCAACCAATATTAGCTTATTGCTAGCTTATGTACGTGTAGTATGAGGCCAAGATCAGTATGTAGTTTGATCGTAATTCTTAACAAACTAATTCTCAACACATCTGAGGGATCTGTTTCAAGATTGTTGTTTATGTGTGTTCATGTTTAAATAAATAATATAAATTACAATCAGCAGGTATATTGTTTTTTAAAAATCTAAAACCAGTATTATAGTACAGCCTCTGTAGTATTGTTTAGCCTCAAAAATCGTGGCTATAGTGGTTTAAGGGGCAGCTGATGTGCACCACTTTAAAAAGGTAACTACACATCGGGGTGATGGCGGCTACAGAGATCTCCATATGGAGACCACAAGAACTGTAGCTGCTTGTTTTCTCCTACAAGTGTCTGATGCCGGTGGAGAATTAGCCCACATTAAGTAAGTTGAAGAAGACTCAGTAATCTGCTGCTTTTCAGTAACACGCACGTAGCAAAGCCATTTCCACTGCATCTTCTACAGGCCACGATCATCGCTTTCTATAAATAAATTCATATATAAACATGCCACTTGCACATAAGTAGTCTCCTTTCGGTAATAAGAAAAGGCGAAAGAGAAGTTGCCTGTCATAACTCCAGTTATAGAAGTATGTGCGTAGCCCACAGTCATTCTATATTACAAAGGGAAGTGCAATAGTTTCTGTAGGGAATATAATTAGACCACAATATGGCCTAAAAACTAAAACAACACCAACGTATTAGGTATCTACAGTGGTACTCCAATTAATCGCTTGTATCAAGTATAAATTTGGATTAACTTTGCTGTACAGTAGCTCATATTCTTCCAACCTAATATAGTTTTTCACACTGTGAATATTCTTGGATACAGTTCTGTTTGTCCTTGGCCACAACAACATTTCAAAGCTTAATTCACATCCTACCCTAAGCTCAAGCAGAACATCTAATGAAAACTCCTGATCATAGACCAGTTGCCATCACGTGTTGGTGCCATGATCTCAGCCTGTTGCTCCCAGTCTAGTGTTTTACTCACTTCCCTGTCAGATAATTGGGTCTTCATATTCTCACTTACACCCTCCGCACCACATTTTACACATCAAATCCTACACTGTACTTTGCAAAATCAAAACATGTTAGTTCACGTCTTCAGCCTGGACATCTGAGTTAGTCTGAGTTTCTCCTCGCTCTTCCTGTCACAGTTCCTCTACTTATGTATGTGGCTTGTGGAAACAATGAGGCAGCTATCTGGCTTCATCATCACTCCTGCTTTAACAATTTTTCTTTCTCTTTTTGTCTGGCCTGTCGCCTTTTGTGTTAATTTAAAAAAATGTCTTGCCCTTGTTGCCTGCACTGACTGAATTTCATAATGTTTTCACCTTTCCATCTACAGATTTGTTCTTTTTTTTCTGCATATTTTATTCTTAGGAAACTAAAGGCAAACAAATACTTGCTTTTCATTTGACTGATTGAAATAACAAATGTTGGCAAGACCATCCCCTTAAAATCCAGTTTTGTCTAATAAAATGTGGTCCAAAGGAAAATTACGACAGCAATGCAACTTAGAAAATTAATTACTGAGCCTTACATGAATCTAATTTAAGTAAATGTGAGGAGAAGTTTCCTTGTCAGATGGAAGTGAAGCTGTGGTTTAGAAGGCACTAGTGTATGCATGCAGGCTTTCGTTAATAATGAAGTAAATATGATCTTGTGTTGTCGCTCTTGGAGCTGTATACGTTTGTCTTTCACCATATGAGAACTCAGAGTGGATAAATAGATACAGACCGCCTCCGGGGCTCAAAAAAGATCCTGTGCAGTGTACACTTGACTTTGACTTATCTATGTGTGTGGGTGCCTTCTGCATGAAATATCAGCTGTAGGAGTGCTCAGATCTTAAGCAAAAGTTGCTCACACAGTCGTTCAAAGCTCTTCACTTTCTTATGACTCCACATGATCTCACTTTTGTCCCTGAAATCTGGTCAGAATGGGTTCAAAAACAGAACATATTGTATTTTTGCTGATTTACTGATAAATGTAATCACACCTTTCAAACAGAACCATGGCTCATGTTTAGAAACCAGCCAAGCAGGAGGAATAAAAACTAAAATCCTGCCCCTGTGAACCGATACGTGCTGGCTTTGGAAGTGAGAAACAAATTGAGGCAGTCATGGTGTCACGAGATAAAGTCAACCTCAAAGCATTGACCGATAGCAGCGAGTTAGTGTATTTCATTAATGGGTGCTGGCTTTTAGAGCAACCTTTACTGATTGCTTTGTTTGGCCTCCTGCCCAAAAGCAGAAAATGAGGGGGATAATCGAGCTTTATTGCTCGCTGTTTAACGGTTGATAAGTGTTAGTTTGTTTAATGGCTTCATTTATCTCTTATTTAATTACTGCCACCATTTGAGAGAGATGTACAATCAAGGTGCTCCTTTGGCTTGGTTTCTATTTGCTAAAGCTTTATGGTCTTAACTTTACATTTTTGAACCAGAGTGTTTTTTTGGGACAGCTGTCTTACTTCCAAGCTGTAATTATATTACATTTTGTGCATTTCACAGAAGTGAGTCTGTTATAGGCTGACGCTTTTGATATTTTGATCCTAATACAAAGGCTCAATGAGATTCACATTAGATGGGGTTAAATTAGCAAGTGTTCTGCATCTCTTTTATTCCCATCACATTTTCTTATTGCCACTACTGGGGTCCCTCATGGTTCACTTCTGGGTCCCCTCCTCTTAGCTCTTTAAATAAATAAAACAAAAGCCATTTCTCTATCTCTTTTGTTTCTAAGTGTAGCACTAGAAGCAGTTCAGCAGATTTGAGGAGGTTGAGGTACTTCCATGATTCTTTGGGTTTCATCCACATGGTTGAGTGCACTTACCGCTTTGGATAAAAGCGCAATCCAAATAAATGTAATGTAATGTAAAAAAAAAACCAAAATCATTTCAAACCACTAAGCTTCCTTTTCTTTGAAAAATAACTACTATGTGGTCTTTGAAAACCCCGAAGGTTTTAAGACAACACTTTTGAGCATTGAGCAAAGGAATCTCCAGAATCCCCAAAAGATTCTATCCACATGTGGTCCCTTTGTAATACACGAGCAAAATACAATTATATACCAATATACCTGTTTTGTAACTAAAATTAAACTAAAACAACAAAATAAGTTACATTTTAAATTATGTCCATGTTGTACAAAGGAGATAAGTCATTTCCAACTACCGTACTTATTTGGACTGAAAAGAGACACTACTTAGGATATGGGTCAAAAATATTTTTCTTTTATCGTGCAGAGGTCGAAAATATTTTTTCATCCAGTTGGACTAAAGTGTATTTGAAGACTCTGGAAATATCTACTTATTCAACTTTTTGGGTTAGTCAAAGATTTCCAGGTCTTTATTTTTCTGAAAAATTAATGCTTAGCACTGTACGTGTCTCAAATGTAATGGTAATACATAGGACTATATGGTTAAAATAGGATAAGGAGACATCCAGCACAGGTGAGCATCAGTCAGTGACAAATTCAAATGCAAAAAAAATACTTTGGTTATACTTTGGTTTGATCACATACACACACAGTAACACAGAGCAAACAGTATAAACTGCTCAAACATTTCAAATGCAATAACTAAATCAAGAATAACTGAATATATGCTTACTTTTTGAAGTGGGGCTGCCAGGGAAGGAGGTGCTGCAGCACCATTTGCACTACTCTTCCCAACACGATTCCTTTAAGCACTGCAAACTGTGTCTTCTCTGCTGTTTATCAGTATGTCGTCCATAAACTCTGGGAAGCTGATGCAGGAGGTGGTGCGTAGGGGTGAGTTCTCTCTTTCTTCTGTGTTTTTATGTTCAGCTTTGGCGTCGATTAGTTGTCACCACTGGCTTCAGGTCTGTTCTCTGTGGAGAAAGAGAGTGACAGAAAAATCATAAGGGATCACAGCTGATGATAAATGCCAATCACATGTCAAGATGTCACATTTTCTGATGAATCTGTAATGGCCTTACAGATCTTTCTGCATGACTCCGCCTGTCGAGAGTTATTTGTCATTTTGTATACAGTATTCCAGTTTCTGTTTTTATTACTTTTTCTGGTTGGTTAGAGGATTAAGTGATTTATATTTCATTTACCAAACTTTCATTACATTTATTCCAAATAAATCAGATGTATATTTGCAATGACCATGACTCAGTTTAATCAAAAACACCCTAAAAAGAAAAACAAATGACTGCAAATGCTGTTTAAATGGTTTTAACAGCAATTATAAAAGTATTAAGTCAGCAGACTTGAAATACCCATTACTTTCCCCGTGATTTTCCATCAAATGTAATGCTGTTCTCTTTCCCGCAAGTTATAAGGTTGTAAAATCAAACTATATATATAAAAAATCTGTTCAAAGAATGGTATCAATCTCGTCTGAAACATGTTGATGTGACAGATTTCCACCTCTAACCTCACCAAACTACTGCCCAACGCTCTACTCTCTTCTCAAAAAAACTAACAAGTGTGTGTTGTGTTTTTATGCTACAGTTTCTGAAACCAAAGCTCAAAATCCATGTCTTAATTGTTGAATCATTTCAACAAAGTATCTGCAAAAGGTATTCATGTAGATTAGGCGTTTTGTCTGAGACTATGGGCCCCCCACAACTGCCCTGCCCAATTTGACGCCTTTAAAAGTATACCAAATGAGTTCCTGTATGCAGCGTGCCAAAACATCTCGATCGAGTACAGGTAATAAACCCCTCCCCATCCATGTAAAATAAAAAGAATTAAACATTAAAGTACACAATAAAAACATGTTTGAAGGTTTCTCTCATTTAGGTAGTTCTTATTATGCTAATATTCGTTTTCATTTTAAATTATTAATTTATAATAGAAAGAGTCATAATTTAACTTGTTTGCAGTTCAGTGTCCTGACAACAGTTTTACAAACAAAATGACAACACCAGAGCAAGAGGGCAGTGCCCGTTTCTGAGGTATTTTGGCTTCATTTTTGTACATTAGGAGGAAGTAGAGACTTGTTGTTAATCTTTAGTTACAGTCTACATGATGGGGCAAAATCAGCGTTAACTTGTGAGTCAGCTGGATTGGCAGGATCCCATTAGATTACAACAGAATCCATTTTGCCAGGCTTCAAGTTTTGCATTTGTGGCCAAACCGCAGTGGTTCGGACCAATCAGCGTCCTATGAAGAACTACGGGCAGCTACAGAGGTTAGCATAGATGCTGCTATTGCATCACTTATATCAGAACTGTAGAGTCACAAACCTCTGATGCAGATATACTTGACACGGATGTGGACATAAACCTGCACTTGGAGTTAGAAATATAATCTTGGCACTAAACTGGAACAGAACCAGATTCAACAGCTGCTAAATATCTACGTGTCGGGCAAGCAGTGCACCTTGCCCATGATTTCATTCCAGTATACCATCAGTTATATGTTATGATTAAGCAATATTTCCTGCCAGATGTCCGTGCAGCATACTGAGTCAAATCCAAATGACACGCAATACAAGCGCCTCGCTAGCATGGCACTTAAAGTCAGATTTTAGATAAAGGAACAACTTTACTTATGTGACAGCTAAAAAGCAAACACAGCAACAGTTTTATTATCATGGCCAAACTGTATGAGGAGCAGCTCTAAGTCATGTTAATCACAGTGGCATATTGTAGGAAGAGACATAAGAAGCAGAAACTGTGAAGTGAGACATTTAACACAGTTCAGCTTCTTTTATTGCACTTTCATAAAGTGCATGTTTTTGTAGAAATTAGAAGTTATTGTTTGGTCTGTCTGAGTGTTGACTTCAAGGCTTCTAACGTGAATACATCTATCGATTCAAGAGAAAGGATTGAAAGCTAGAAGTATTATTTCACTGCCTGTGAAATCAGCCACCGCCTATCCAGCCAATGGTTGGTGCTTTAAGAAAACACTGTGTTACAGGTACCATATCAGGAAAAGAGTCCGCATTTTCCTCTCCAAGGGGGTCCACAGTGCCAAACCATCTTCTTTAGTGACACTTAAACCCTTGGCTCTGTCACCATATCCCATAATTCCTCCTATTATTGCTATGACACTTAACTGACCTTTTGATTCCCAGCTCTGACACACAGGTTTGGGTTGCATATCTCCTGTTTTCTAGCTAAAATCTCCAATTGGATTCCTGCCAGACACCTCCAGATTGACCTTGACAAGACTGAGCCGTTGTTCCCCTCTCAGAAACCCTTCCCTTAACAAGAGCTTTCAATCACAATGACACCCGCTCTTCCCTAGACCAACATTTAGTTTGATCTCAGACAACCAACTGCTACAGCTGCTATTGCAGAGTTGCTGTGTGTAAAATCTGCTGACTCAGACGCAGTTGCTTGTGCAAACACTCTTTGTCTTTGACTCCCATCTGGACTGCTGCAGCTCCGATCTGGCTGAGCAACCTGAAAATAACTGCAACAGCACAGTTGTCAAGCTTAACTTCAAAATGTACTTGGGCTTGTTTCCTTTTACATTATGTAAGATGCGTTTATTTGTGCGATTTTGCGCCCCTGCCGTTTCAGTGTAATTCACCGGTGGGAAAATAAGAAGAGCCGTACACGTGCATTTGTTATGATTGCATTACGATCAAAAACTAGCAAGTTTAGTAACTTTGCAGCTCTCTCTTTTTTCTCTCTGACATCCATACTTACAATACCGAACTAGTTTCTTCCAAAGAATTGACATTGTACATTCTATACTTTGTGCCTCTTCTTATAACTTGCTTGCTGAAGAGTTTTGCTGATGTGTTGTGGTGCCCGAAAGCGTTAGGCTGTTCTCGCGATAGAAATCCTGCCTGGGAGTCTAATCTTACATAGTGCCATAGCAAGCTTCCCCCGCCCAGAGTGGCATTGATAGAGAAGCCAGTAACCCTATTATTAGTGTTACATCAAAATTATTTTGAAGCTGTTATTTTAAGATAAAACTACTACATAATGTTGCTTTAAAGTCATTGAAGAGATTACTGAAGATATTGTTAATGACCAGTCCATACGTAAACATTTACACTACATTAGCCATCTAAAACTTGCAAGGGAGATTTGGATTAATATTTCTCAAATACGGAATCAAAAGGAATAAACAGTAAATTTATAAAATGCAATGAAAAGGTTTTAATAGTATTTCCCTACTAGTTTGCCCTCCATTTTGTTCTTTAACTCAAAATAACTGCTTAACAGGGGAAAAAATACATAATGTAAAAGTTCCACATGTTTGCTTACTTTCTGAGATTTAGATGCGAAGATTGATACCACTCTCATGTCTGTGTGGTAAATATGACGCAACAGCAGGCAGCCGGTTAGCTTAGCTTCTCATAAAAGCTGGAAGCAGACGGAAACAGCTAGCCTGCTTGTGACCTAAGGTAACAAAACCAGCCTACCAGCACTTCTAAAGCTCACTAGTTAACACATTGTATCATGTTTGCTTTATCCATAATCATGTAAATAAGATGTTAAGAATTATGAAAAGTTTAACAGGTGGTGACAAACACATTTTTTACTTAAAACAGAGACAAATGTTGCACACTTTTTCCAGTCTTTGTGCTAAGCTAAGCTAACTGTCTTCTGGATGTAATGAATGAAATGGGAGTGGTATCTATCTTCTCATTTAACTTTCAGTTAAATATACATTTATGAACACCTCTAAAACTTTCTTTTTTAGATAATGTGTCTTGTTTGTGTAACCCAAACAGAATTGTGAAATGATTTTAAAGAGTAGGCTTTGGAGCTGTTTTTCTCAGCGTGTCCCAGTTCTTTGTACAGACAGGCTCGAAACTGTGCATCTTGCACAAACACAATAAGTCACCATGGCTGAAAACTCAGCTCAGGGACACAGACTCCTTTATGTGATGTCATCTGATGCTCAGAGGTGCAGACTATTTCATCTGAATTTCGGCCCTTGTATCTTAAAAAAAACATGAAATCATGCATCACTTTTCTAATGATCAATTCTATAAAATATTAAGTAAGAAATTCAGGTTGCTCTTTAACACACATGACATTCTCAGCTTACACAGAAAAAGCAGATTTCCCAAAACATTAATTATTCATTATTGTCATAATCTGTCATGCTTTGGAAACATCTGATGACTAATTCTAAAGTGATAAATTTTGCCCACAAAATATCAGGTGTCCATGTTGAGGCTCACGCTTTGCTACATGTCTCCGTTTCAATAGTGCATTCTTAAGTTAAACAAATATAAGAGATTATTTGATTCCATGATTGTGATTGTGTTTTAAACCGTTTATACTCACTGCGATTTAATAGTGATAGACAGCAGAGGTGCGGGAACCTGAACCTGAAATGATTTCACACACACACACACACTACTCTCACACACAGATACCCTGCGATGTGATCAGACTTTCAACGCAGCTGCGCATAATGTCTATTCACTGACAGGAAGGTGGTGGAGAGCAGCGTGGACTGGGATGACAAAGATGACAGATAACTGAGACAAGACGCACTAAGTGAGATGATGTGATGAACAGTTAGCATGGACATTTCTTCATCATTGTCCCAAGTCGCTCTCGCGCTTTCCCATTCAGTGCTTTGCTGTTTCACTTTTTCCTTTGAGGCCCATCTCAATGACAACTGAAAGAGCATTCTCTCTTCCCTCGTTAACTGAGGAGTGCATCAGTCCTAATAAGAAAGCTTTTACACGGTTAATTAAGAGACACTGTAATGCAGTATGTAATGCTCAATTTACTCATCTCCCTCTCCCCCTCATCGTCGTTAATTTCACTCAGAATCAATCTGTCGGACTCTCTTTTTCCCCCTATTATGTGGACTTCTCTACATCTACACAGCGTGCTTATGACTGTCCAATTTGCCTGTGCTGGCTCCATTTTGAGCCTTTCCAATAGTTTGCTCTTCCACTGCGCTCTCTGATCGGCCATTTCTTTTCATTCTCAGCCTTGATGTTGCTAATTCAGGGCAGAGGAGAGGGGAGACGATGGGGGAAAAACCTCATATAGGAAAATAAATGAGCTGGTTGGGAGAGATATTAAGATGATAAAATCCTGCAAATGAGGGGCAGCATTCACCACAACACAAATATTGGCAGGGACTGAGCCGCGAGGACTTGCCAGTGCAAGTAATGTAAACATGGAGGGAATATAGAGTGGAGAGGAGGAGAGGAGCTGTGAGAATAGACTGGGATAGTGTTGAAGTGAAAGCGGACGAGTAAATAGATGGACCACACTTTAAGGACAGAAGAGGTGCGGACATTGGGAGAAGGCAACAAACACAGCGGACACTTGAGAGAGGGAGCGAGCTGAGGTTGCTCTTTTAAAGGTCCGCACGTTTGAACATTAATTAAAAGTTAGCCACTGATGAAGTAGCCTGTGATGAATTGTTTCCCTTACCATAAAAACTGTGTATGCATCCCCAAGGGATGAAGCCAGGCCACTAAATCTGTCATCAATGTTTTTCATGCTCTGTGCTTTTGACAGTAATGAGCCAGGCCAGTATGATTGGCTGTTCAGCTGCTGATTAAAAGTAGTTTCTTCTAATACATGGATTTACTTTGACATTTCTCATGCTGGAAACCTAATGGCTTCATAACAGGGGTGAAAGTAATCATTATTTTCATTAGCAATTCATTCATCATTCATCTCTCAGTTCTTGTTTTGATAAATAAATGAATTGTTTCATCTTTAAATAGGGGGACATCCAGAGAATTATCAGTCTCAGTTCATGACAAGGCGTGTGTTCATGTCAATGTGGGTTGTTGTGCAAAGACTGTGGCTCATGTGTAGCAGACTGAACGCTGACGTCAATGATTTATAAGTGTGTCAGGGGACATGATCATGAAATGAAAAAATATTAAATAAATATACATTTCTTTCTTTGGGTTTCAGATTTATTTTCTCAAAGGAGAACAGGATAAATGACGTAGAGAGCAGATATGAACCCTGGAGCAAACAAAACATCTTTTTTTTCTCCAGATAATGTCAGTTAAAATTTTACATTGCTTGTTTGGTCCGTATAAGAGCTGGAGCCCATGAGACTGGCATTCACAGGCTATTTTCTTGGTTAATTACTTTCACTGATTAATTTGCGATCAAAATTGTTGCCGATTAGTTCTTTGCCACTTTACTAGAGCTGCAACAATTTTTCTATTACAGTAATTGAAATATTTTGAAAATTTAATTATCGTTTTAGTTTTTTTAGCAAAAATGGAAAAGACTATTGGTTGAACAAAGACATTTGAAGACTACTTTCTGACATTTTATAGACAAGGTGATTAATCCACTAACCAAGAAAAAATTGACAGATTAATCAATAATAAAAATAATCCTTATTTGCAGCCCTGCAATTGGCTAATCAATTAATCAACCATTTTTTTAGCTCATCTTCAGAATGTCTTGGCAACAATCAATGTCTTTAACTCAAGTAAGCATAAATCTAATTGTAATTACACCAGTTGTGTCTATCTTTCTCCCGTAAAAGACCTTTGTTTTGCAAACATGGGACATGCTAACTTCTCACCATTCATGAATTCAAATGTACCTCGCCATAGGAGACACACTCAAAAATGCATAAGGCGAGACAAATGTGCATGTCGCAAATGTGCACAAGCAAGCCGCATTGAGGCTGTTATATGACGCGAAGTGGGAGACAAATTGCAGAGTTGCAAGCCGGAATGGTTCATGGCCTCGGCTGAGTCTGATAAATTCTGCCCGCTGAGCTCCACTAATCACTGCAGCCTGTCACAGGCACACCCCTCTTCCCCAGAGAGCCGACAATCACGCTCCTGATCTTAGGGCAGCCGCTGACCGACCCCACAAAACACACACTTATGGACACACCCATGTAGCCCCCTCCACACACTCAGACGTGCATTTTTATGCAAGAATTCTCTGATTGTCAAACGGATTGCAATCAAAATACGGTTTGAGTTTATTCTGCTTCTCTCCCTGGTAACGAAACAAAAAAACCTTTATTTTGCCTTTGCGTTTGTTGTGACTTGCAGAAACTGCATACTACAGCACTAAAATTTCCATATCTATCGTTCTTACACACAAACACACTTAGTGTGCTTGTTTGTAGGCTGTATCAGTGTAATTGATGCAATGACTGGAAATAAACAGGCAATTTAAGTGCTGGACACCTCACTGCTCTCTTTCTTTCTCTCTCCACTGCTCTCTCTCTATCCATGTTTCCTCTGTCCCCTCCACACACACACACACACACACAGACACAGACAGTCACGCATAAATTGTGAACTATCTCACAATCGAACAAGGTGGAATAAGGGACAAGGTCAACATGCTGGAGGAAAAAAAAACGTGTGAGACGGAGAGGAAATTAGGCAGGATAAGAATAGAGAGGGACAGAGGGCATGCAGAAAACAAAGACTAATCTCACAGATGACTCATGTCTGGATGGCCTGTTTAATGACAAATTTACAGCCCCATGAGAGAGCAACAGACCGTGTTATCACCAACCAAACTACATTTTTAACCATTATCAGTTTTTGCTGCTTTGACCACTACACTTGTTCATTCATGTCATTCAGAGGCCTGCTGTTCACATGAGGTGCAGTTCAGTGAGCGCTTCCACCTACTAAAATACTTCCTCTAGAAAGTCTTCCCTGTTTGCGTGATGGGTCGCCCTCACTCGACCACTCAGCCGAGCGGACAGTGTTCCAACCCCTTGTGCCTGCAGCGAGCTCGCACTGAAAAAAAAGACAGAAATAGCCCAGGCTGATCCAATCTTCACCTGACCAGCACAGACCAGCACAGAACAACAGACTTTATTTTTTAATTAAAGATCCTCGGTGTGTGCATTCACATGTTCCACTGTACAAGTACATTGTGCACATCTATATGCTGAAATGTAACAACACAAGCTGTTAAAAATCTATATGTCAAAATGTGTACTTGATTGTCTGCATTAATCTGATCCCACTTGGTCCTGTTTGCATCAGTTGGGAACAGCCACGCTGCATGAATATTAAAAGGTTGCATCCAGTTGGATATGCTACATCCGAGTTCATAATAAACAAGATCTAGTAATGTGTGTTGACATATCCCATGGGCTGCCATACTATCTGTACATGAGGTAATAGGAAAAGAGAGTCAAGCATAAAAATGATACAGCAGGACTTGACAAATGGAGAGCGGCACAAACCAGGAACACGGGGGAAAGAACAGGAGGTTCGATTTCCTTTGCTTTCTTGAGGCTTCCTCCATTCTCTAGAGTATCCCCAGGCAGCCACGGGGACCCAGATCATCAAACGCCTCAAAAAGCAGTTTGATGTGCCGATGCAGGCAAAATATGAATTAAATTCAAACCAAACATGTGCAACATTTCCATTTTGAAAATGTGTTTATTTTAGCAGTTTGTATTATTGTATTTTCAATTTGGATATATGGATATATTAGGATTGGATATTTGCACAGTACATAGTGAGTTATTGAAGGGTTCACCTTTCTACAGAGTGGATACTGCCAATTATCTGCAGCTACAGTGGCAGTGACTAAATCACAAGGATTCTATATTTTTGCCCCAGGGCTCTTGGCGGGTCAACCAGGTTTTTATCTCATCATTCTAGGGATGGGGGTGGGGTGGCGTTGGAGCGCGATATGTGTGAACATTGTCTCTCATGATCTTTGACCACAGCACTGCTCCTCGGCCATATTTTCAGGACTGATGACATTTGCCTTCCTGCTGAGGAAAATATAGTTGTCATCTTTCAAAACTGCTTGCCCTTGTCTCAGCTTACAGAGCAACTCAACCTTGACTTGTGTCCGGATATTACTTTGACAGCATTTTACAGAACTAAATAAACAACAATCATTGACAACATTAATCGTTTCTGCAAAGAACGCCCATGTTCTTGTTTTTAAAGTTAGGAATAATTCATACAAAACCAACCAGCTAAGTCATACTAAATGTTTTACACTCATTCTTGAGGGTTTATGAAAACAAAACAAAATCAAACTGATTGTGCTGTCTTTGTTTTTGTTTTTACTGCCATCAATGGTGCATGTTTTAACCAGTAACTTCAGTCACTTCATCTCAAATGTACAATTGTTGACCATATTGCAAAACACTATACTACTGTATACTACACTATACTATACTAGACTAGACTATGTGTTTGAGATTTTTTAAGAACAGTATTTTTTCCAACAAATTGCATGACTGATGAAACTTGACGCTTGAGTTGTGTAATCTATGAAAGTGAACACTAAATCTGCAATAACTGATTCTTTAGACACCTGGGGGCAGCAGAAACAAGCTGTGAACACAACACTGGCACATTTTATTACCTTTAAGGTAATGCTGTCTCTTGTTTTTAATCCCTGTGTTATTGATTTGTTTCCCTTGTGAAGCACTTTGAGCTGCTTTCTATGTTATTAAAGATGCTATACAAATAAAGTTTATTATGATGATTATTATGCTTTTCTGGCAAACAGTTGCTTATTTCCACATCCAGCAGTTACAGAGCAACATTATCTTTCATTTGGAGTCATGTTTCTGACCACCTGATGAATGTAGGTCCTTTTAGCTCTGCGTTTGGTCTATGCCAACTAATAAATGCTCCTGTTGCTTTGTTCACCGGCTAGTCTTTAACTGTGTCTGTACTCTGGTTGTTGCTGAGCAGAGTGTTTTCATTGAAAACAGCTGCCTGCTGTGGCCTAAAAAAAATGCTGTGAGAGCGGTAAGGCAAAGTTGCAGGCTAAATTAGCTAAAAGATGCTAAAAGGTCCAAAAAGTTGAGGGGAACTGAAGAGCCTGGTTTAAATCTCTTGGGGTTTTTTACATACAAGCAGTGGTTGATATTAAAAAATGATTATAGCAACTTTAAGTCTGCATTCCTTTAATTTGGTAATCCCCTATATTAGTGCCATTAATCAGGTCAGTATTTTATTTGTACAATAATTTGGTTTGGTTTTGGCCTTAGCTGTGTATGGGGTTTTTTTTGAGCTAATTAGCAAATGTTAGCATGCTACCACACAAACTGAAATTTCATTTCTCTGTCCCTCCCTTCATAGGGTACATGCTCATTCTCCCTTGAAAGACTTCACTTCTTGATGGCAGTGTTATCACCACCAAACAAACCCCCACTCATACTGCAAAGCACACTGACACACACATATACTGTACATACACACACACACATACACACACACTGCATAGGCTCTCTGCAGTGCCTCTACCTCATTGACCACAGTATAATACTTCATTAGCTATATAGCAGATTTTACCGTTCTTAGTGAGATTAGCTTCCTTTGTCTCCTTTTAGCCTCTGAAAAGCTCCCTGCCATAAACCCTCTCTACAGTCACAAAGCCAATAACTTCAAAGTCAAGAAATTTTATGTTTTCCTGGCATTTTTAATAAGCAATTTATTCCTTTATTCTCAGAGTGTGCAGTGCTGGAAGAGATCCATGGCCATATGACTGATTGTGACTCTGACACTGAAAACTGTGACACTGTAAAAAAACACATGAAGGACTCCCGGGGAGGTCAAAAGCTCCCGTTTATTAGTTAGAAAATAGAGAAACCGGAAACTTGTATAAAAAGGTGTATGATGTAATTTTCTAAAAAGCTCATAAATCATACAGTGTACTATAATGTGTTTATATATTTAACAATGCTCTGCTGTAATATTAAACACCTACAGTATTAACAATCAAACTGCTTAAGGCTGTTCCATAAAGGGCAGCCATTTGTCTTTCAGCACAGAGGAAAGTTAAAAAATTCAGGAGGCAGACCGGGGCCACACAACTCCATTTTAAACCTTCTGAGAAATTTTCAGCGCAATTGATCATCGCACTTCATTTCACAAAGCACAAAGCCTGAAGCACAGAGAGAGGACTGCTCAGTGGCAGGAGGAGGGAAGGAAATCAGAAACAGTAAACCTGTCCATCTGGGCCCCGTCTGTGTGGGCTGGTGGTTATTGCACCCTGACAGGGCGTCCGCACTGCAAGCGGCTGATGTGTCGCTGTAATCTGACCTAGTGTGGGCAGTGCAACAGATTGCTCGGATTGCTTCTATATTCCGGTCTCGTGCAGCTACAAAGTTTAGAACAGGCAAATTATAAATGTTTTTGCTGCTTTACCATAGCAATTACCATAGCTGACTGCACGCAAGCACCAAATGGGAAGCATTAATGTAAAATAATGAAATGAAAATGTCACAATAAAACGCTGCGAGCAGAAATGTTCACTTTGATACAATACTGAACAGGAAATTATTATATGTAATGCTTATGAGTTCTACAAGCAAAGTTTTTTTACTATGTGGCAATGTATATAGTACATGCCAATTATGTACCATGTTAATTGGTCAAGCAGCATGGCAATTATAAAAGTTTGGCTTTTAGACTTTACTACAGTGACCCGATTGATCCAATTTGTTCCACTGCTTGTTGCTAATGTATCCACCCAATGTACTGTATTACACATCTAAATGTACCAAACTCACATTACTGTTGCACACCCGAGTTACTTTACAAATCTGCACTAATGCAGCACAATTAACTAAACTATACAGTTTTGCAAAGTTAAATCCCCTGAAAAAATGTGGCTTCATCTTAACAATTTCTCTGTAACATTAAATATTCATAACTAAATGAGCAACAATCAAAGTAATAATTTTTTTCATGTCAATACATGTTCAACACTCAAAAACTCAAATCTGCCTCATCAGGACTGTATGGATGCAATTGTGGGTGTCAAATTTAATTGACAGAAACCAAACAACTCACCAGATTCTGATTCAATTCTTGTTAAATCCTGACTGGTGCATGGAAGTATGTGACATCACCTTTGTGTCGCACCCACTTCAAACCAGAGAGAAGAGCAAAACAAAAAACAGACCAAATATGAAATAACCAATGTCCTGCACTAACGTTTCACTGAATCACTAAATCAATAAAAACCTGATTGAGAAAATAGTGCAGGTTTTCATGGCCTTTAATGTTTCTATGGATGGCTGTCAGAGAGCAACCTGTGCTCTGTGCATATGACAATAATATTTGAACCTTTTCTTTGCCTGTAAACTGTACACAGCTTCTCATGCATTTCTCCATTTTCCACATATTGATCGTGGATTGATCACAGCAATGTTCAGACCAATTTGGCTGTTGAGCAGTTCTTTCTAGGTATTCACGCTGGCAGATTTCTAGTAACATTCTGATCATGTCTGCACATGTGTCTTTTGTCTCATACATTTTGATCCAGTTTTATTTTGGACAGATTCCATTCAGGTCCCCTTGCAGTATAAGGGCAGTGTCCTGCTTGTGAGCCATTTCACTGAGCTTTCTGTGATGGTTTGTGAATTATTCATTTAAACATGGTTGACCGGAGGATTGAATTACGGGATTGATTGATCATTGGGCTCGTAAAATGGAATTCCAATGACCACTGAAACCTAAGTGTGACTTAAATGACTCAAGGGCGGAGCAGCCACAGCAGGCTAACATGCTCAACCACTGCAGGCTGAAAATGCATCACTCTGAATTTGGTTCACAACATCCCTCATTCTTGCTACTCTCTCTCTGTAAAAAACATAAAACAAAAAAACATGGGAATAATTTTTTAAAAACGGTAACCTACACTTTACTGAAGATGTACAGATTAGGGCTGCAACTACAAATGATCTTAATTAATGTATTTACAGATTATGTCCTTGTTTAAATGATTAATGCTTTGTCATCCCAAAACCCAAAGATATTCAGTCCACTGTCATAGAAGAAAACGACGAAGAAAATAATTATTCAATTATTCACATGTGAGAGGCTGGAACCTGTTCATTTAGCTATTTTTGCTTGAAAAATGACTTGAACTAATTAATGCCAATTCATTTCCTGGCAATGGACTAATCAATTAAGCGCCTAATCATAGCAGCTCTAATAAAGATCCAAGAGGTCATTTTTGTGCCATTGCAAGAAAGACACTCCCCTCCTCCTGTCCTGTGCCACCAGTCACCACCAGTCTCTCTTTATATGCCATGGAAGCAATTCATCAGATCTGTGGTGAAATGCAAAGACACATAATGTCATAATGTCATTGGTAGTGTAAAGGCTTTGGTGGCTGCCCTGTTTCAGTGTTAGTGTTAGTATGCTGGATGTTAACACCTAACTGGTGCTAATAGCAAGAGCAGCATTCACACAGATATCAGATTTATATAGAAGCGTCTGTTTAGTGTCTCCAGGAGATTATTGTTGCTGGTGTTTCTGTCTTAGACTCTGATTGTCTCTCACTGTCAGTCTCCCACATCAAAGCAAAACAACAAATCCCTCTATCCCTGATTTTTCATTACCACCTGCCTTGCTTTATCCCTTAAGGTTCAAATCTGAGCCTTGTGTTTTGTCTATTTCTTTTTTCTATTGTGTATTTCTGCGTTGCATGAAGTGCTGGACATGCCCTTCTTCTGTACTAGAATAATCCCAGATTACACACAGATGTAGGGGGTGCGTATGTGTGTATGCCTTCTTTGACTTTCTATGTGCCATTCATGTAATTGTGTGTCTTGTAATTTCCTCTTTGCAATCACTGACCTCTGCACCTCCATAAATTGTTGTAAAATTCGGAAATCCAGCCCCCACAAACCACTAATCAGGTCTTGTATTTCCAGAGCTGCTGTTCAGTCTACATCAACCAGAGGAACTGACCTAAATGTCACTTCCCATTTAGAGTGGAGGAATGAAAAGAAAAGACAGTCTGCCATTGGGGAATTGTTGAAAATGAACAAATTGTGGAAATTCTGAAAGAATAATCATGGTAACTGCTGCTCCTTCTTCATGCCTGCTCCTCCTGTTTTCACCACCACTTCTCAGTCAGGCTGTCACATGTTCAGGACTCGGCTCAGTATCAGCTGTGCTGTATGTAGTGTGAAGCTGAACATTCATATATATGTGCGAGTGTTTCCGCACAGGGGGGGAGCGGGACAGGCCTCGCTGTTTGTATAATAAAAGGTGCTGTTTGCATATTGCAGAGTCATTACAGGAGATGTCTTCCTTTCTCTGTGTGCTATAAAGCTCCTAAATTTAAAGGCGAAGCACCAGCTTCTTTTTTTAGGGGAAAGAAAAAGGAAGGAAAAAAATCCACATGAGCAACAAAGCGGAGCTTAATTATTGCTCCAGTCAAAACAAAAAAGAAATCGCAGCAGCCTTCCAGCAGCAATGAACCCAGACATCCTCATCATGTTATGTTAACATATAGGGAATGGGTCTCAATCTATCCTCTTCTATATGTTTATAAAATCAATCTAAATTTAAAATCAGTCCACATATAATTGTTTTATCAAATCAGTTCTCCAAGCTGCTATCGATGCTTGACTTTATGGCAGCTGCCTGTGTGGCCTCTCCCTCGAGTCCGTCCCGCTGGATCCATTTACAGGCCTTATTTGAAGGTACTGTTGCATGTTTTAATAGCCACAAAGCTCCGTTGGCATGAGGGAGTGTAATGTGTAATGTGTCTGAGCAACAAAAAAAAGAGCAGCAATAGGAGATACACAGATACAGAGCTACAGCACGCATGAGTCGGTCACGTTCAAATGTGTATTTTCTCAAGTCAGTTGGCAAATATCTGCACTTGGGTTGGCATGCCCACTGTACCCTACTGGCTGCCAGCTGTCACTCAGGAAGACAGAAAGATGGAGGATAGAGAACGAGAAGGAGGAGGGGGAATAAAGGGAGTGGCGATGATGTGAGGACACGAGCCCCGGGGCTTTCTTTCCCTCTTGTTTCTCATTTGTCTCTCGGATGATAACAAAAAACATGGCAGCTCGAAAGAAGAGAGGTCGACATCAGAGGGGTGGGGGGAAATGAGAAAACAATGCTGAAGGAAAAGATAGAGTGAGTGTGATATGAAAAGGAATAGCAAACCACTTTTCATGTTTATGGCAAATTACTAAGTATACAGGCCACAACAGAGTGATTCTTATTGCATTATGCCAAATGGGTGCACCCTAGGGTTTACCATGACATTAACTATGTACAGTGTTTTATGCATGCTTTTGTGCATACTGTGCATGAAAATACAAATTCATCAATATGAGTGAAAAATGTGGTGTGAAAGGACTTCTCTTGATGCCATATTTGTACACCAGCGAGGTACACAAGCTTCACGTCGTTTTGTGAGCAAACTTATTATCGAGCAAGTCATTCCGATTTTCAGAGGCGCACTGTCCCAATACATTCCAACCACAGGTGAACTACAATTACTAGTGAATGGCAGAAAAGTATCCATTTTTAAGAAAAGCTTGTTTCCTACTTTCGTATGATGAATGAAGACTGCTGTGAACCCTAATGGAGTCTGCTGCACTAACAACACACTGTAGAAAATCTGATGTCATGACTTCTCTCTCTGACTTTGGGACCATCAATCAACCTACAGTCAGAGCGCTGCACAGAGAGAATTTCAGCTTAGTTACTCTGAAAGTGTCAGCAGCATGTGTGCTGTGTGGGGTTTGGGTTGAAAATACTGTATATCAGCATATACTGTACACTGGGTTTGACATGAAGTTACTTGATATTCTTTGCGCTGCTGCAGAAGATTTACAGATTAATACATTTCTTGAAGCCTTTTATGTTACACGACTGGGCATGACACATGCAGATACAACTTGCTCACATTCCACCTCATGGGAAACATTAATATTTAATACCTTTGGCTCATACAGTTTACAACTGAGCAGCACTCTGCAGCTAGGGTGATTCTGACAACCTTTGAATATGTGCGTATATTTTGCGAACAAATGTTAGATCCAACTCAATTGCTAACATATAAAACGCATGAATGCTTAGGCTTTTTGTAAACCACTGATTTCTGTGATTTACAGAGTACAAGGGGGTTTAACAGATCACTAAATCATTAGAAGACACATTCTGTGACTTCTGCTGGATTTAAACGCTTTAGTGTCAACAAATGTCAATATTATTGGGCCTCGGAAAGCTTCCTCTATGTTCCATTTACAGCCTCAGCATTAAACAAGGAAAACCACCATTAACTGCTGTTGTTTAGCATTTTAGATTTCAAATGTCTCCAATTCCAAAATATCGCTGTTTTTAAATTAAAATGACTATTGTGATTTTCCAAATCATCCATGCAAATAATCAGTTGCAGCATGTTCACCTTACTCACACTCTCTCACACTCCAGCAGTGTTACACAGTAAGATTTATTAGAGTAACATGGCATGAACAGTATTTCCCCAAATCATGTACAATGTACATGTACAAGTTTAAATGAAAGGTGTTTTTTAAGGCTGCATGAGGCTGCATTGTTAAAATTATGTTGTTATATACTCTGATTAACAGTGTTGTTACATACAGTAGTTGTGCTTCATGTTGTATTGAAGTGGTTATAAGATACATTTTATTTAAAAAGATGTCTAGTGTTTTTTAGGGCGAAAGGCCCCAGGAATGCCTAGGATAGAGCAAATTAAGTTTACATGCCAGAACAACATATTTCCATTGGGAAAACTGTGCTCCAACAAGCAGACAGAAGGTTTGAGGTTTTTATTTATTACCGCATTGAATATGATCAGCGTTCTATCTCCTGCATCTATGTACCCAGAGCCTGCTCCTAAAATGAAGGACAAATGAAAATTGAGTGAGGACGCAGTTTGCTTTTTCAGTCTCTCAACATGGCAGTGTAATGTATGAAGGAGGAAATGATATTGCCTGTGGTAGAGCAACACAGGCTCTTTTGAGCCATAAGAATTGTGATTTTTCTCCAGCTCAGTACACTCTTACAAGCAGGTTCAAGCTATTGATGTTCCCACAACAATTGTTGTTCGACATTCAATTCAGGGACTCCAGGATACCACTTAAAAGTAAAGTAAAATTAAAGGCGCATGTCGGACAACATCAATGCAATGGTGACCCCCACATCTCACTCAGCTGCACAGAGCCTACGTCTGTAAATGAACTGGTCACTTTGCATGCACAACCGAAGTAAAGCAGCTCGGTTTTTAAACCAGCTTTCTGTTTTAAAAAGGCTGACACATTAAGAGCTTTTTCTTCTGTAAAAATGGCAGACATTCAAAACAGTCAAAAGACAAAATGAATGCAGGAAGCTATGTTTCTTTAGCCTCAAATCACAGTAAATGGTTATATCAGCATCACAGATGATGTAATCAGGGAGAGATAGGCACTGCACACACAGCAAGACTAAAGCATAGCAGGGGAGGGAGAGCAGTTCCTATCTGGTGTTTTTAGACCTATCATGAAATTGTCAATGTCTCATCTTTGCACCTGCACTGGCTTAGATTCAATTTGAGAATGTGATCTTAAACCACACAACTTCTTTTGCATATTTCTTGAAGCCTGTGATCTGATAAGTAGGAGTGTCTATGTACCGTAGGACTGGCTGTTGAAGTGACAACAGGTAGAACGCTGATGGTTATCATCCTGCGGTTCCAGATGAACTCAGGTACCCCTTCACCACCTGACTCGTTCCAAATGAGTTTAAATAGCTTTAACAGGATGTAAATTTTAAAAAGTGTCAATCGTTTATCCGTTAAGCTTATGTTCTTCTCTGTTGCTAAATACTTCCAGGTGTTTAACAATACTGTATTTGTATATACAGAATTGTTGAATCAAATGGTAATGTCTGTTTTTCTTAAACTGAGCTACTCCACAATCTTTTCAATGACTCTTTTTTTTCTTTACACAGCAGACAGACCTAAAGGAGCATCAGCACCAATGAACACCATGCATTGTGTAATAGGTGTAATAGCTTGTGATTATTATGGTCTATTTGCATGCTTTCAGTGCTTGACTTCATTACATTTTGATTCTTGGAAAAAGTAAAAGGTGAGTTTCACCAAACCTGCTATCACATAAATGACCTCGCCCAAAAATGAGTTACAGTGAAGCTCACATACTACTGAAAGTATTCATAGCTTTCAGGTGGTTAATATTGATTTTATTAGTATATCATATTTCGTGCTAATTTGTAATCAGTATTACAACAATCAACAGCAATTAGGGGACAATTGGAAATGTTTCATGTCCATTTATATTTTATTTGCCTTTTCGGTTTGGAGTGCATGTGCTGATATCGCCATTCCCACTCTGCCAAATAAATTGCACTCATAAAACTCAGGCGTCTGCGGCACGGGATGGCAGGAAGTTTACAATAAATGTCTGGATAAATCCACAAAAGACAGTGTTGCCAACTCTTCTCCAATGAAATACACTAATGGCTGGTCAATAAGTCACACAGAGAAGATGACGCAATACATTAATTTATGTCTAAATTAAGTCAATAGGTGTTTATCATCAGAATGAATTGACAACATGAAAAAAGAAAGACGGATGTTATGAGTGGAGAGTGAGCTCAGACTGAGCTATGGAGATGCAGTGACACATCCTGTCACGAGCTGCCCCTCTCTAGTCTCCCAGCCAGCTGACTAACACTGATCCAGTGAACCTCAGTTTTGTCAGCAGTAGTTCAACGTGCTGTTTACCAATCAAATGTACAACTAATTAATTTGTGGTCATGGCCAAAGATAGAGGCTGTCCAGCTCAGCACAGGCCTGTGGCAAGGGTACCAACACCAAAGGCCCCACTGGTTCCAGAAAGCCCTCCCTCCCCTTTCCTTCCTTTTCCTTTCCTTCCTCCCTTCTAATGCTTTCAGTGGAGAAGAGAGGGACTGTGTTTCCGTTCCTGCTGCTGCAAAAGGCAAGTAGCTGAGAACGGCTTTCATTAAAACAGAAAAAACAATTGGGTGTACAATGCATTTAAAATATGACAAATTCCTTACAGGCACGCCCACAGACACATAGCAGAAATTACAGAGGCTGAATTTTCTTTTTCAAACACAATTTTAAATTTTGCCAATTTGCCCTATTATGTAATTGTAAGAACACATAAAATGCATTCCACCAGATAAATGTGGTTGTGATCTATTTCATGATAGAAATACATGCTCATAAATTTCCCATCTTGTTACAAAGTAGTACCAGTTGGTACACATGTGCTTCCTTGATCAACGTTGTTTTACCACTAAAATAACACTGAAAATAACACAGTGGGACTGTTGGAATGCCTAACCTTGCAATTAACAATATGAGTAAATAAGCAGTAGAGGTGCTTTCCGTCAATATAAACTGGAACTTATTTTTATGAGTTGTTTTAATCCTGTTTCTCAGTCCACCTCCAGTCTGTTCTGAAAAGTTTCCACCCACTGCCCACCACAGAAACCGCAAACCATCAATTTTTCAGCTGTAATGGCAACAATGGGTAGCGGGACGGCTGTCATTCCTGTAATGACTGTGCTGTCATGAATATAATGGCTGTGCTGTTATGTTTTATAGACAGGAAGTTCACATATTCCCAGTGTGAGCAAGATGTTCTGTAGCTGAGGGCAGCTAGCTTGGCTGGACTGAAATTGCACCATTTCTATATGTAAGCTTGTTTTGTGGCAACACTGAGCAGTCTATGGTGTTACAGTAAAAAGAGTCATGAACTTCTCTTACGATTAGGCGGTAAATAAGTAAAATTTAATTGAAATTGAAATGAGACAAAGGCCGATTGGTCTGTAAGTTTGTTTGTTGCTTCTTTATTTCAAACATCAATAAGTCAAATGTCAGTAAGTAAGGTTATCTTGCACACACAGCCAATTGAAACGAGTGGTAATGATTTGGTGCTGGCTTATCACCTGCAGCAAACAACACAAGTCTTTGATTTGCTACAGGTTGCCAAGTAAGGCACACTTAAAGCGAGCTGGTCATTATTGAAAGTAAGCCCCAAGGCAAAATGCAATAACGAATGGCTCCCTATACATTATCCTGCTTATTACATAGCTGCTTACCAAAGACATTAATCATCTGACACAACATACTGATTTTAAATGTTTTTTTTCTTTAATGCAATGAAGTGATTAACAAGGCAGCTCAGTACTGCAGCCATAGAAACGTGTGTAACTAGCATCCATGGCTACATTGTGAAAGACCTGGACAGCAACATAAACAAATCCAGGACAGGACTGCTGTATAGTCTCTGTCAGGCAATACAAATAAATCAGTATCGCCATGCTCTAATCTGGGTTTTGCAGTAACTACAGATAACTTCAAATCAACAAATAAATAAAAAATAGACACACAACCAGAAAACCAACAACAAAACCCCTGTCCTACAAATACCTTGCACTATAATGTGCCAGCTTTATCTACAAACGAATGAATTACAAAGCCACAATATTCAATAACCATGTTAATGACCCAGCATCTAATAGCACGGGAAGAGACTGCACTGTGCCTGAGCCAGTCATCCAATTGCAAATCTCAATTGCTTGCATATTTATTGATGTATGATTAAGCTATGCAAATCAATTCAACAACACTCTGCAGCATCAGCATCACAGTTACAGTGCAGCTAGGGTTTTATTTTTGAAAGGTATGGGTAAGTCGTAAGACTGAGCGATGTAATCAGCGAGGCCATTCACCATGACTGCCATCATTACTGCCAGACGCAGGCCTCGGTGCCAGCAAGTCAGAGGGTAGCCCATCCAAGAATATCTCTTCCAACTTTCACAAGATGATTTCCTTTGGAGATGCCATCTGTTTGTCTATCGCCTGTGTGCCACGTGCACAGGTTAGATGAAGTTGTTACAGGAGACATGTCTCAAGCCTCTGCAGTTCCTTATTCATACAAGTCCTCATCATCCTGTTTGGTTTTCGCCTCTGTGAAGTGCCCTTCTGTGGGCTTTTACCAGAGGTTCCTCGTGCCAAATCTACCTCCATCATGAATGTCAGCACACAGGATTATTGAATTAATTGCATTGGAAATGTGGTTGGAATACACTGTACTGTATGTACTTGGGTTAGCCAACATTATCTCCAAAAGACCTTTCATAATCAGACACTAATGCTTGTGACTGATTCTTTTTTGTTTCCTCAGAGCTGCTAATAAAAGAGCTACTGTTATCATGAGGCTGGCACTGACAGAACATTTACATGAAAGAGGATTGATTTTTGTACTGATGGCACACAACATGTTGCAAAAGTATTACAACTGGACAATTTGCACAATCAGCTCAGCCAATGCATGAAGCAAGGTATGGACACATGAGCACTTCTCTGACTGATCCTCTGAACCACAATATTTCTATTTTACATGTTTAGATTTACTGCATGTTGTGCTGATTTCAGTGTGTGGTGCTATTACATCCAACTGTTTAACCAACTTAATGTCAATTTAATGGGCACACACAGCAGGAACACACTGCTGTAGGAATAATATATGCAGTAATCCTGTCCTCAAGTCAGATAAGTCCATGGAAACCTGGCCGTGGTGGTGGGGTAGGTGGGTTTTAGGTTATCCAGAACTCACCTCACCAACTTTAACTTCATTCAGCCCCAAGCCAGAACAGTGGGCTAAAGTGTAGGATTTGAGTAGCCTACATTCAGACTGATTCTTGAAAGCATTGTTTTGAAAATAGATTGTTCTTCCTCTAATTGTAACTAAAATGCAGGCATTTAAAATACATGCGTTAAATAAACATTACAAGTGCAAATGTGTTAAAATATTACATTTGGAAACTTGCATGTCGTTGCTTGAATATGCTGGGGGGTTTTCTTGCATGAAGACCTGCACGATAACTGCCTGATCCCTGTAGCTGTTATGTCCTCTCTCTGTCTTCTGCATTGTTTGAATTTAAATCCAGACTGGGCCTTCGAACCTCAACCCACTGCTTATATATCTGACTGCTATTATCTGAAACACGTATTCTCAATCAAGTGGTTGGGCATTTGCAAAGAGGCGATTGTAGGCTATTGTTTCACAGATCTGCCTTATTATTTACTGAACCCTGCCACAAACATCTGACAAATATCTCTCAAAGACTTGTTGGTCTATCACGAGCAATAAAACACTGGTAAGGTGATTTTTTTTTTCTCCCCGATGATGAACAGCATATTGGCAGTCCGCGCACATCAATCAAGGCTCACCTACCGGATGGCGCTTCGATGCCACGCTTTCTCTCGGCTGTGTTTGATGCAAAGTCCCTCAGATTCGGCCGCCCTTTTCCCGCACGGGTCCTCCGGTGTCCTCCAGAAGCAGGTGTGACCACAATCGCTTTGTTGTATTCCCATATGTTGTCGCCAGCGCAATTATGAATGCTCCAGTTGATCAGTGACTGGATAGCCTGTGTGATCCTGCGCTGCCAGCTCCTCCTCTCTCTCTCTCTCTCTCTCTCTCTCTCTCTCTGTCTCCTCTGTGTAACTGCTCCCTCCGCCCGATTATCTCCCCGCTGCGGCACTGGCTACATGGTAATACGGAGAAATAAAACGTGCCTGACTCGCTGGCGAACTTGTGCGCCCTATTATGGCAATTAGTCACCGGACCGGTCCGTGCCCGCTCATCCGTGCACCTTTGCAAAATATACTGCCTCTCAGCTGCGTCCGCTATTTGCACTGCATAAATTGCCCCCGAGACGCTGAAACGCGTTTTATTTTTCTGAAAGAGAAAAAGAAAATCTCTCCAATCAGCCGGTTGAGGATGGAGAAGAAGAGCAGAGGAGAGAAAGGAGTGAGGCGTAAAGAATGGAGAGGATTAAAGGAGAGGGAGGATGAGGCTAAGGCGCATTTGAGAAAGCCTTTCCTCTATATATGTCATTTGAATAACAGTGAGACACGGTGCATATTTCACAAATCTCTCTCTCTGTGTCTCTCTCTTTCTCTGTCTCTCTGTCACTCAGCTGTTCACTGTTTTTAACTATGGTGTGTGTATAGTACTTGTGCAAAGCAAGCGATATATTGACCTATGTTGTAAATTGTAAATTCAGCTCAAGATCTATCTATCTATCTATCTATCTATCTGTCTGTCTGTCTGTCTGTGTGTGTGTGTCTGTCTTATCCATTATATCTGCAGTGTTTCTGTCTAGAAATCAATCCTTGTGAATGAATAATATCATTACCAGGAGTCTCTGTGTAGTTGCATTTTGAAAAACAACAGTTCCCCACAGATTTTACTCTGGCTGGTCTCAGTCATACTCCCTCTTTGTCAGACTGATGGATGGATGTTTTGGGGATTTTTTTTTTTTAATTAGAGCTCCTCTGATCTGTGCAGCATCTTGGGCAGGTTATGAGTTTGTCCAATCATGGCACTGTTAGTCCCAGCTTTGACAGCAAGCGTTTTCTAAGTGGTCCTCAAAATGGTCAGACATCTGCCACAGTCCCCAGAGTGATGTGGACCACCGCTCGCTGTGGGAGGAACCAAGCCGTGTGAGGGCTGAGTGTTGTGAATCCCACCGGCGGGGCTGAGCTCAGACCTGCTGCTTACATTTCAGTTGTGCATCAAAAACCAACACTTGTCAGCTTGAGCATTTTCCATGAATCAGCTGTGATTAGGTGTGGCACAGCTTTAGTCTCTCTTTCCCTACCTAAATGTGCATGTCATTGTACAAAATGTGCTGTCTCTACGGATTTTATATTGTTTTATGCCGCTCCATCATGTCCCATTAAAATCCAGGCTTGTGATTTGTGTAGAAGGGCAGAATTTTTCACGTAAAAGGCAAAACTGTAAGCAAAGATCAGCGGCTCCTATAATTACAATGCAGAGCATCAGCATATAACATTAATGATTCAGTAGGACCTTGAAAAATGAAAAATGCAGCTACTCATAGCTTTCTATGCCACCATGCACTCCTGTGCTCGCCATCCATTTAATGTAATTTTATGTGCATCAAATCTACGTCAGTGTTTCTCTAGGAAACAATTAATGTAACATCTGAGAGTGTTATAGCATGTTGATAACCTTAGATCTTCGAACAGAGAGCAGATAGGACTGGGTGTCTGTAGCGAGTAACCTACAAGTGAGAGATGAAAGTCGACAGAAAGGCAAGGAGGCCTGTCACCTAAACTTAACCTGTTTGTGAAGTATTGTTTCTCAACTTTGTCTCTTCACTTGACGCCTATCCTGTATGCATGGGAATGTGGAGCCTAATAATCCTAATCTGAATGATATGCACCGTGGAGTCATGAAACTCCAACCTTTTCATTAAACTGCCACGATTTCATAAAAATGTTGTGACAGATGATTTTTATGTAGGCTTGTTTGTAGCTGTCAGAGTTTATCAAAGGTGCATGCCCCTGGCAAACTGTGTGACACCAGTGTTGATAGGCACATGCAGGCTGCTTAGACACTTGCTACTAGCAGTATGCTACACAATCACAAGAGCTATCTGTCATTATGTGCATGCAAGTCAACAATACATCCAATCACTACTGGAGTCATGCTGGCAGGTCCAGACAGTTCAGTGGCTCTGCAGGCTGGCTTTTGATTTTCTTTACAGCTGCTATACAATCAAGTAGCAAGGTGAGTTGAGCTTTATGGACTCTGAGCTCCATTCATTTGGCTGCCTGTGCTGCATGTTGAACTAGAGTGGTAGGAGTGGACTAATATGCAAGTTGTGTTGTACTGGATAATGTCAACAACCTTGTATGTGATTCTGACTCGCTGTCAGCAGTTGATATGGGTGTGGAAGCATGCACATTTTTAAATGTGAGAATTACAGGTTTTCTCAGTGGCTTTGGTATATTTCTCAGATCAGAATTGAAATTCTCAAAAGTACTTGTTCAACCTCCACATCATCTGGTCACTTGTGCATATCACAAAAGCAATTTCTCATTCTTTTGAACAAATTGCAAATGCAGTGACGCACTTATGCAAATGATTATGTACACTTACCTGCTGTTTCCTGCATTATCAATTGATTATGTCATACTGATCACAATATATTATACTGATTTTCTGTTGAATAGTCTTTCAACCCCAAACAATGTAGCGATAAGTTCATTGCAGATGTCATTGCAAAATGGTTGAACATGTTGTCATAATCTGTCCAAGGATAATTTCTATACATGTCTATTAGACATTTTTTTTGTAAATGTGTCCTGAATTGATGAAGATATCCGTTGTGATGTGGATGAGAATCTGTGGCCCGACAGACAGGAACGTCAGCCTAAGGGCTGTTTCCCATGTTTGCATTTCTAATTTTCCCGATATGCTCTGCAGGGCTGTAAAACGGTTTTCCTTTCTGTATCACAATGAAATGCTCTGTCAACAAATTAAAGTTCAAACAGTGAAAGCGTAACTGTGAATCCTGTATTGCTGTTTGTACTATCTGTTTCAAGAAATGCGCTTGCTGTCCTCCAAATGTTAAGAACTGAGAAAAACTGTAAATATACCAAGTTCTCCTAAATGAACTGAAGTGCTATGCTCAAACTGGCAACGCTGTTGTGCTCGAAGGCTGTGCGTATCTGACTCTTGTTTATAGCCAGTTGTTAAGATCCTTTTGTGATAGTGACTTCCAGTCCATCCAATGAACTATTGTACTGCTAAATGTGATTTGCCATTAACATGCCATATTGTAATTAGACTACAAATTGAGTGAGAGCTGGAGTGCTACGTGATGTTCAACACATTTTCTGCAGAAGAAAATAATGACAAAAACCAATGGCTCAAATATGTAAATCTTCAACAAAGAATTCCTAAACAGGTCTGAGAGCGAGAATGCAGGTAACTGCTGAGGAAACCGTTGCAGTTTGCACTAGTTTAGAGTAATATTTTGAGGCAGTTTGCAGTATTTTGCTTTTTGTCATTAAGATGTAATGACCAATACGTTGATTGAGATCATGATGTTCAAAGTCACCTTTCCCCCATAATTCGTAGGAGTGCTCAGCCAGCATTCAGGACTCAGTGAAGGAGTGAACTAATATCTGACATTTTTTTCATCTTTTCCCTCTCCCACTACCACTGCTCTCCATCTATGCTGCATTTCTTTCCTTATCCTCCCTCTCCATGGCGTCTCAGTGGGAGTGGGAGTGTAATTACGCAGTCAGACGGTGTTTACAGACGCAAAAGCGCCTTAATTTATTCCAACAGTTAGCAGTAATTCCCACTTTAATTTATAGCTCCTCCACCCAGTGGGAAAACGAGAGAAGCAGATAGTGAGAACGAGGGGGAGAGAGAAGGAGCATATGGACGTTATATTACAGAATAGAGTTGACAACAACTTCTACAAGGCTTACGCACACATAAAAGCCATCACCATTGCTTTTACTGCACATTTTAAGTGTTGTTTTTATTCCAAACAATGGTGGTTTTTAGTTTTCTGTATAATGGAAGGAATGCAAACAAAAAGAAAAGATTTTCATGGCTGTGTTATTTGTAGCTGAAAACTGTTTGCAAAATTGCCGTTCAGTAATCATTGTCATCCTGTTCCTGGCCGACAGTGATATTCATGTCAGGTCAGTCTGTAAACCATGTGAAGCAGAGGACTAAAGGATAGTTTAGTTTGTATTAACTGTCATTTAATCAACACTGTGATTGGGTATAATTCCCTCTTCTTGTAAGCAGGTTTTCAGGCTGTTTTGGGTGTGATTTACTGCCAACAGGGAGTCTTTTCAGGCCAAAAGTGCATTTACTCCTGTGTTTTCTTAACTTGTAAGCCCCTCTAAAGCTGTGAACACTGGTGAGAAAATGGGCATTGATTACATTCATACTGCCGCCTCACAACAGCTACAATGGTTCTTATTGACTTTTTGGAAACTATGTGAGGCAAGGTACAAAACCTTAATGACCGCACAAAAGACTTATGTCAAGATACCCAAGAAAAACAACCTGCAGCAGCTGGGGCGGAAACAGGCATCTCCATCCCCAGCATGAAAGTGCAGTATTGATGCAGAAATGATGAATTGAAGTCAGAACTGTTGTTGGGGGGGGGTGGGGGGGGGGGTGATGGACCAAATCGTTGCATTGGAGGCTGTCACTGAAATATTAAAGATATATTCAAGAAAGCAATTAAGTCTGCTGAAAGAGATATACATTGATAGTGACACTAAATGCAGTGTCATCTTCCTGGACGGTATCCTCTCCCCCATTCTCCGACTGTATTTGCCATTGTCATGCAAAAAAACAAACACTGAGAAACCTTAAGGACAGGACTGTAGTTGAGAAGAGGGTATGAAGATATTAGATTTTTGGTGAAAACAGCGACCCTTACTGCTGTGTTGAGTGGGAACATGAAGTTTACTCCAGCAGGGATGAACTACGAACGCGTAGTTGATGTGACTTTGGGTGGAGTCACAGTTCTATGACCACAGGGAAAAGAGAACTAACCAAAGAGCATCAAAATGATCATGTGCACTTCAGCAAATAAGCTGCATCTGTCACTGGTCACACATGTCGGCGGTAAAAACCACACAAAATTGGCACGGAGCTGGCTCATCTGGCAAGACTCTTCAGTAATTATGGCAGACTAAATGATATCACTGGGTAGTCCTCATGAGCCAGTAGTCAACACTCACCAAGTAACTGTGAGTTGGTTTGAGTCTGGCTGGAACCTTTTTTGTCATCTTCTTTTTTAAAGAGAGGACAAATTGGATGGTTGTAAGAACAGGCAATTTGAATAGATACAAATATTTTAAATCTATTCAAAACAAAACTTAGGAACTGTACGAAAATGATCGGGCTGGTCAACTGGGGCTGAACCATGTTTCGTAAAAACAAATGCAAACACTGTCAACACCCTCTCTCCAATATCTCAAAATAATATAAGAGTGTACTTATTTAACCATTTATTAATAGACGGGTTTCTGTGCAACGTCATCATGGAGATGGCTGCGCAACTATGGGGCAGAAAGACACTGTCTTCGTGGCATATCAGTCTATTCGGCATATCTAGCAGCAATGTTGGGCAAATTACTCAGAAATTTAGTTTAATGAGTTTCTTTTTACTTATTACTCATTTAAAAATAAATAATATTTTACTTATTACTGGGTATTAAAAGTAAATAGTCACGTTACTTGTTACATTACTATTACTTTATTACCACCCCATCCCATCCTTAAAAGTGACAGCGAACCTGTTCAGCAGCGCATTTTTGAAATGAATCCCCTTTACTGGAACAATAATTAACCTGAGGAGTCAACAACCAGCCAAACTGAAAACACTGCATCCTCTCAGACCAGAGGATGCTGTATCTTATAGGCTATGGATATAGGCTATTTGAAAAGAATAAAAAACAAAGCTGATCCCTCCCAGCAACTGATTGCGTATTCATAACAGCATCAAGGAGTATGATTTTCACAATAGCCTACATAACATTTCTTAACGCCACTGGCTGAAATAGAAAAAACAAAGCAAACATTTATAAGATTTGTATTCAGTGCTTTTACAAAACACAAAACGTTGCTTAACGCCACTCTCTCCTGCTGAGTGACTGCATCACTGGCAGTAGCAGCTGGACTTTCTTTCTACAGGCTAAGTTTCACATAGCTGTGCTGCTTTAGCAGATGTTTCAATACAAAATTGTTTGCGGTTGAAAGCTATTTGCTGGTCGCACAAAGTTTACAACGGAAGACAATGTTGTTTGCATCTCTGAGTTTGACACGGTAGGCCGAGTGGCAATACTTACAGCTGTGAAAAGAATGCATCTCTCCCTCGTTCTCCATTCTTTCTTTAGCTTTTTGGCTAGCAGCTGACTTGAACAACACAATGTCCAGTGTTGCTGACCTGCAGCGCAGTCGGTTGCACATGTTATATTAATATGCAAATAAACACAAACAAACAGATCTAACTCTGCCATGAAAAGTTTATTATTGAGTCAAGAAGAATTTACAAACAATCTTCGTTGATTAGTGGTTGACTGCAGTCTTCTCACCGGCTACCAAAGCCGAAAAAAATTGTTACACTCCACTTTGAACGCTCACTATCTTAGGAGAGTACTCCACCGATTTAGCATTGCACTCCCATATCAGTGATGGACAGAATCAAAATCAATTCAGCAGAACTGGAGATATTGCCCTGTTTTAAATTCACACATTGTTCTTCCTTGTTGCCTGCATTACCCACAGTGCAACTCAACTTCACTCGACTGTACAAATTCAAGTGTGTTGTGCTATTAGCAGCTAATGTAGCCTTGAGTCGTTACACCCAAGCAGAGATGAGGAGCGAGCTACAAAGGTCTGGTAAGCTCATTTATTTCTAACTCCACACCTCCAGATTTTTTTGACATCACTTGAGGACATAATCTGATTTCGCACTGCTCCCTCTGGAGCCACAGAAGGCTTTATAAATCTTTTTCACACATACAGTAGTACTCCCTAAGACCTGTTCCACATTAAGGGACGAGTAGTCACCAGTGTGCGCATTAGAAGTGAAATTGAAAATTGGGCACATGCAGGCACAGAAATAAAAATATGCTCTCCCCAAACATTAAAACTACTTGCGGTCTTTCCCCCATTAAAAATTGACATACAGTCCCTTAAAGCCCCTGAAGACCTGGTTTTACATATGAATTATTGTTCTATCACATTTAAATGTTCATCATTAAATAAGCAACAGTTAAAGTTTTGAAAAAAATATTTATCAAGAGTTTAACACCAAAACTAAACTGCTTCATCAGGACTGTGTGAGTGTGGTCTGACCCGATCAGAATCACAGTGCTGGCAACAAAAGCAAACAACCTACAACTGTCATCAGATTCTGATTTTGAATATTGCTCAAATATGATTGATGCATGAAAATATGTACTACAAACCAGTGAGAAGACCACAGAAAAAACAACACTGGCATAAATCTCTCCAGTGAAATAACCAAAGTAGTTTGGCAGAAAGTAGTGTGTTCATATAAAATCCCATTGTTCAAAGCAAGAAGCTGATTGAGATAATAGGTTTTCAGGGCCTTCAAACTGTGTCGTCTTGTAAAACCTCCAGGGAAAATAAATATATGTCACCATATTATTTCCACCTGTTTGAATGAATTACTGTATGAGACCATTTAAGATATGGCTACTATTTGTGAAATCATTTAGAAATAAAATCTAATGACAAATGTGAGAGATGAGATGAGATGAGATATTTAGCATACTGTCTGTGAAGCTTGCAACAATAGGCAGTTTCACAGCCAGTTTCACTATAAATGGCTCAAAGCCTTCTTACATTTACATATAGTGTAACGATTAAAGAACTGAAGTTCAAATTTTCCTACCTGTCGCATCATCCAATTTTAAACAGTGAGATAAAACTGAGAAGAGCACGTAACGTTCAAAGGACTGCTTGTGAACGGGGGAAATTTTACTTTAATGTGAAAGTAAATGGGTTTTGTGAGAACCATAACAATGTGCTTTCTATCCAATCACGTTCTCTCTCTTTGTCATTCACATAGACATCAATGTTCATTCTCCCTTTAAACCATGCATCCGACCGTGTGTTTTCTTCAGTAGAGATACATAAAATAAGAAATAGGAGGGTAAACCATGTCAATCAGCACTTAAACAGGAGGTTCATCTTAGACTTTAACATCCCTCTTTCCTATTCATGCAATCAACAAACCATCTTGCCGCACTGAAAACGGTGGCGATCCATTACAGCACTACAGTCATTTTGACTAGATGAACTGAGTCAGACCGCTCAACTAAACCCGAAGCAGCTGTCACATTCAACTTAAATAACATGACCCGCTATCTAAAAAATGCTAAACACTCTGTATACTATAGTCTTCTTGTTATTTTGCCATACAGGGTGGCATCCCCCCAGGACTAACCAAAGCACAACCAAATATGTATAGAGGCACACGTTCTTAAATCCACATCTGTACACTGCAGAGGTAGATGTGAATCATTCTTGGCGCAGAGCAGTCTGGCATAGCAGGACGAGCGGGGGAGAGAGGAAGTGAAATGAAAAGTGAGACAAACTCGGGGTTAAGGAGGTGTTTGGGCGCAGCATCGCCACGTCTCGGAGGGTCAACAGTGGACAGATATTTTGTATGTTTTGTCTTTTCAACAAATCCCTTGAAAAGGCCAAAACCAACAATGATAATACTAACAAGTAGTGTTTGTGTAGCCTGAAACAGTATATTGCGCCATAGAGCTCCACAAACTACTAACTAGTACCACGTCTGGAAATAGTTCTCAACAAATGCACTATTTACTTTTGTTTGAGTGACATTTTCTAAAAACTGCCCAGCTGATTTAGGAAATTATTTAGCTTTTGAAAACATTATGTCTACAGTATGAATGAGGCTGAGAGCCACAGACAGGGCAGGGAAATGGGAAAGTACTGAGAGACAGACTAAGACATTGTTGGTTCTGCTCTAATCATGGGATTTCTTGATAACAATAATAACATAACATAGAATATTGGCAGCTGCATCCTTTATTAGACTGTAAAGGGTGATATATTCTCAGCAGAAAGCTCATCCCCCACAACCGCTGAAGACTCTTTAAATTACTTATCAAAGACTCCTTGTTGATGACTCCCAATTAATGATCTAATTTTTCACACCACTGGGCTGGCTTACTCTGTCCCACAACATACTGGACAGAAATATTGGAGGCAGGGAAGGGAGACAAAGTCAGCATAGCTGCATATTGTGGGGAGGGAGTGGGAAGAGTGGGTGTTAAGAGGAAATGCTCTCTTCTCATACATCACCAGTAGGCCTGCTGTACCTTCCTCACTTCTTCACAGTACATATCACAATGTGTCCCAGCAAAGAGAGGAGAGTGAAGTCATACCATCACACAAAATTCTCTTCACAAATGGCTTTTAAAAAACAGACAAAAACTTATTAGTTTTTAAAAGGACATGGCTGTTTATTTGGTTGTTTGCTCCCCTACAAGCTTGTTGGTCTCACAATTGCTGTTAGAGCGCCTTCCAGTTCAGGGCTAAAACCAGTGTTTCTAGTTTCCTTTACAGAAAGTCTCTAAATCAGTGGTTAATAAAGTGGGTCCCTTAAGGGCGGGCCAAGTGTGCTGCAAGATTTATCATGTCATTGGTTATTTATTGTGCGTAATTAATAACGTTTCGCCACATTAAAAGAATACTGACATTTAGACTAACTATGTTTTATGCTCTCAAACACTTCTAAAACAGGAAAAAAACACTAAATATCAAATTTCCTATTAAAAAACTTTAGTTTAATATGCAGCAAGTAACATCGCGGTCGCCAGTTGTCATAGTAACACAACAGTTCGAAAAATAGTGATGTCAGAAATTTCATGCGGTGTACAGAGCTCAAAAACCTTCAGACACATCTCAGCCCTCAACACAGTCTGGCAGGACTGAATCAAAAACAATCCCATTAAAATGTCTGCAACCTTTTTTGTTTAGTTTTATGTTTTAATGCGGAGGGAAAGAAAAGAAATATCTGTAACATATTAGTGTATTTAATTGTATTGATTGTTTATTTAGTGCAATAAATAAACAAGTGTAATATTTATCTGTAATTATTATAAATGATAAGAATGTTACATTAGGGGTTGGGTGGCTCAAAAGGTTCCTTTGAATGGATGTCATTATCTTAAAAAGGGTTGGGAACCATTGCTCTACATGTTTCTGCCTTTATTATGGCCAACAGAAATAAATTCTGGTGGTATAGCTGAAACCATAAATTGAAGTAACAGAACAACTGACAAAACAATAAAGTGAAAAATAATTGTATTTTGTATCTCCTGTAAGCCCGTTTTAAAGTGCTTTACACCTACTCTTTGCTCTTTGTACTTGAATAATAAGCCAGATAATCCAAGCTATTTGTATATAAATTCATAAACAATTGTCCAAGCCTTAAGCAAAGTCATTGGCAATAAGTGAACAGCAGGCGATAAATATGCATTTAATGAGTTAACCTGAAAGAAAGGAGAGGGTACTGTATGGCAATGGGTTTTAAAATGAGGGAACAGTTTCAGTGCCACTGACGGCACTCGCTCTACCAGCAGGAGAGACTGGGGAGAGAAACTGAGGACAGCTATCGATCCAGTGATCTGCTCTGCATGTGGGCAGGGAGACACAAGTGCAATACAGTTCTTTATTTCCCACTAACCTACATGAAATGGTTTTATGGCAGGAGGCAGAAAAGCTTTTGCGAGTTTGCGAGGAGGTCAGAGCAGCTCCCTGGTGCAGTAAATGGCTTCGTGCCAAACTGTGAGAACAGCTCTGGATATTGCTGTTGTTGATTTTCTCTCGCACCTTTCTCATGTGTCCAGCCTAGTGAAACATCTGCTAGAACCTCAACAGGATCAAAAAGGTCATTGGGGACAGATGTTCTCCTTTTTCTACCTGAATGTTTACAGTAAATGACCTTTTGCTGAAATGGAGCTCACCATTGGCTTTGCTAATTGGACTTTTAAAATTAAATCAAGCACGACTTAAGTCTGAGAAGTTGGCTATCATTCCCAAAGTATAGAATGCATATTTGTTGCCTTTAAAGTATTGTAGCATTTCTAGCTGCAGGACAGTGTATGTGGGATTTACTGAAAAACTAAACCACAGTGCCCATGTTAATCTTAATGAACAAACAAGTCACTCTGTGCAACAGTCTGGCTTATTGATGTGTTTTTTAATAGTTTGTGGACAGCAATGGAGTGCTAAGAATAATATGTATCAATCTTTTCATGGAAGTAGCTGACAATAAAAAAAAACAAAATAGGATATCACCAGACCTTGTTTTTGTTTTCCTGTTATAAACAAACCACTCTGATCATAGTTTAAAAGTGCTGGAGTGTGTAGGTAGAGTGTTTTTCGCCAAGCTCGTCAAGCAAAGAGGCTACAGAATATACTGAATACAAAACATATATCTTTATCCTCAATTTGGGAAGGTTAGCCACACCCGAGGAGTGTGTATCTGTTTGCACTAAGCCCAGGAACAGTACAGGAGAATAATTGGGAGGCAACGCATGAGGAGGAAGTAAATTAGTAATGAAGCTACCACAACACAGATTTCTTTCTTTATCTTGCATTATCAGCCCCGTCAGCCTCCACCTCGCTCTGTCACCACAAACACACACACACACACACAAACACATACACACATTCACACTGCCACCACATCTTCTCCTGCATCCAGCGCATCAAGTGTCTCAGTGGTAATTATTATGCTTCGCTATTTGTGCACAAGGACAGGATTGCATTTCATGCGTCCTTCAGCAGCTCGGGCCAGCTTCATGTATGTGACCCGCGAATGTGCAGTGACGCTTGAGCAAAGGTTGTGTAGGTGCTCTGATAGCTGCTGTACACACACACACACACACACACACATCATCTAAGAGCGATTTAGAGTTAATAAGAGAAGAGCAGACTCAACAACTGAGTTGATTGTGTTCCCTCTGAAATGGTGGTCTTGTGTGCTGCATGTCGGTCTTGTGTGTGCTCGTAAATGCACTCATGCATTACAAGGGCATGACCCAGATCACAGATAGACATGATAATGCATGACAGGTTGTCCTTTTGAAAGCCTTCTGTACTAAAAGGCAGACTGGCCATTCACAGCCTCCATGTCAGATACCCAGACGAATAAAGGAACGGTGTGCTACAAATCTCAGTTTCACAGTAAATTTCACCATATGTTTATTTAAAACTATAACACAAATCCACACTATAGGAGTGAAATATTTAAACCAAAGACAGAACATTTTTAAAGCTGCCCCGTACAAGTATTTTATGTGTCTGCCAATTCTGAATATAAACTTTGGAACGGAAACTTTTAAACTTTGTAACGGAAACTTTTAAACTTTGGAACGGAAACTTTTAAACTTAGAAACGCAATTTAAAGTAAAGTAGGTTCAAACAAGGCAGAGTTCAAAAGGTCTGAGACATATCTGACTTTGGACATGTGAACATTAACATTGACTAAAAGCCCAGCCAAGATCTTATTCCAGTTACAAGAAGCTCTAAAAATACTCAGAGGATACCAGGATGTCAACTTAAGATGCCAGTTTCCATGGCATCTGTGAGCATATTCACATTATAGTTATTCATTATAAATGGGGACGTGTGAGCATAACATTAAAGATGCATACGAACAGCGTATCACAAAGACTTTAAAGGCGCTCCTTACCTTACAGACAAAGATAATGTATTATTCAAATAATCTGTTGTTGTGAAACTGTGCCATAAATTCCTCTGCTTTCAGTTATTCAGAGTTAATGAGGCTGAATTGATCCTGTGAGTGGTGTCATCTGAAGGACACATACTCAACAGTTTAAAACATTCATCCAACAATATAGCTGCTCGGATGACCTTAAGTCAACAGGATTTTACTTATTTTCATGTGCGCAGTTATTAATGTAGAGGGTTTGTGGAGGTGGGACACCAGCAGGGACATCAGGCCTGCAGGGCAGCTAATAATGGAGGCTGGACTCCTCCTCTGCTTCTCTGGAGGGACAGTGAGCATGCTGAGCAGAGAAAAGTGAAATCAGTTCAGTGCAGCGCCATGAAATGCTGAAGCTGAGCAGAACGGTGGCCCTGACAGCTCCACGCACTGCAACTTAAGAAAACACATGCAAATAGACAAAACTCAATGAATAAAACATCTTCACCAATATGACAACACAATATATAATCATAGAAAAAAAACACAATCAAATACAGCATACGTGAATCATTTCTGTATTTGCAGCTTGTTTCTGTTTTTGGTTGTTTTCTCACTTTGCAGCGGGGTTTTTTTTGTTTGTTTGTTAGTTTTTTACAGGAATCACAACTAAATACAGAAATGCTGCAAGTCACACAGACCACAAGAGAAAACAACAGAAGTTTTCAGAGTTTGTTTCCATGATTTGTGGCTCATGAAGTCAACCATCCATCACTGGTGTTCGAAAATGAGCAAACAGGGTTTTTTAACACTCTGATTGCACGATTCAGATATTATCTGAATATATTTGCTGTTAATCTACTGTAGTGTTGTTCACCAGCGTTAGTGTAGTGCCTTTAGCTTATTCTGAGCGACTTGTAGTGTGTATTTGGTTGTGTTTGCTTTCTGTTGCAGCGTTTCTTTTCTAAATGCTGTGCTATGTTTATGTGTTGTCAAATTGTTGAAGATGTTTTGTTCATTCACTTTCAAAGCCACTGTAGAATGGCTTTTCTGTAAGTTTTTAATATGGTTTCATGTCTGACAATTGTCAGTGACATAAGACATCATGAAGACTCAATAACATAAGGCTACAGTACACTGTCAACATATTCTTAGCTGTTCATATCTGGAATACACAGTGCATGTAAACATACTGATTGAATTTATCCATGATAGTGTCTAACGTTCCATCTGAATCTGTGTGCCGGTTAGTATTCATCTCTCCATGATCTAGTCTGTTAACGTTTCTTGCTGCCTGCTCAAGCATTTAACCTTGTCAGAGATAGGCTGGGATCCATTAAGATTTCCTGAAAGGGTTGAGCATTACAGGCTCATTTAGAATGACTTCCATTTTTAATAAACTGCTCACAGCCTTGCAGATCAGATACCGAGGAGGTGCACTTAACAATGCCGGAGAGATAGATATGCCTCATAATTTATATTACACAAAAGCTTAGGAAATCATACCAGTGCACCCTCCATGATTTTACCCCTTTTATTTTGTTCTGGGCCTTCCTCCTGTTTGTAAAAGCTCTTTTTAATGCCACACACTCTTAGTTTGACATATTCAACATGTTTAAAAGCTCCCTCGTCATCTTTTCAGGTCTGCTCGGCTGAAGCTCTGGTGTGACTTTTTATATGCTGCAATACAAATACAATAATGTTTACCTTTTTTTTAACAGACTTGGATTATTTTGTTTGTACATGGCATCACCACTGCCAACTGAATCTATAACAGTCAGAATAGGCTTGTTAAAGTGGATCACTGGCAGAGAAACTGTCCTGTGGATATTACCACTGGGGAATTTACATTTTTACAACACACTCAAGATTACACTGGTATTTCTATCACTACACAATCATGGCTAAAGATGAACGTGGGCGGAAAGGTAATGATCAGATCTCAGCTGAACCAGAAATGATGGGACAAGAATACAGCAGACGGGGGTTAACAGACAATGAGAGGGGGTGATGGGTACCAGAGGGGAGGGTGAGGTCGATGGAATTAGTGGAGTAAAAAGTGCGGGAAAGGCTGTTTAAATGGTATGTGAATTGAAAATGTCTTTTTAGCTGCTGAATCAATACATAGTTTCTCTGTTCTGAGTATATGTCGGTTAGGGAAGGGTCCTTTTCTACAGAGGTAGGGCAAAGAGAAACACAAAGTAAAGACCTTTCTATTTGCACTCTAACACACACAGTCCCATTACCTCGACAGATTCATGATGCATCTCAAGTTCGCTCTATTTTGTTTTTTCTCAAAATCTAAATATGTCAGCTCCATTGCCATTCTCCCAGTCAATATAGCAAAGCAACTTGCTGCTGGTGAAATATGTCTTTATCCCTCCAATATCTCTTGGACTGACCTGCATGATTAAATGAAAGCAGCTCTGTGCACATCGCATGAGTCAGTTTTCCAAGATCTATTCACAGATGTTAGCTTCCGCGAAAATTAAAGTTGCTTGTGTAAATGCCACTGAGTCAGAGGAGGACAAAGGTAAGAAGACGGAAGTAGACGTATACGACAAAGTATCATTCTTACTCATCCTCCAAGACAAGGTTGTCGGCTAATGATGCACTCAGCAACTATTGGAACAATTTCATAAAGCACAAGTACACACTTCTCATAGTACCACTCTCACCTGCCGTACATACACAGAGGGGATTCACTCATTAGCTGAGAAGTGTTCATTTACACACCGCCATTAATTGCCAGGTTACACCCCTTAACTGGTTATTTTTAATTTCACATTAAAGGAAGTTGTGAGGTATGAAAATGTGTTGACGCTTGGGTTAATGAAACCTCTTCGACACAATGAAATAAACTCAAACAAAAATGCCATCCAGTTTAAAACACAGTCTCTGACATTTTTGAGATCAACTGACAACAGTAAAAGTAAACAATGTGTCAACACATTTAATGTGACTTACTGCTTTCTTGTTTGGGTATTAATTTACCCGGCTAAAGCAACAACACATTGGAAAATGTGTAAGCAAGAAAAAAAGATGACTTTGTGTTTAAAGGGGTATTCTGGCAATTTAACATTGCAAATTTGTTTGGAGAGTGAAAATTAAAATGGTCAAAAATGGGGAAGCGGAACATCAGACCTTCTAGTCACACGTATAGGTCAAGCTTCAAAAGAGCTGGTCCTTCAATTCCCAGAATGCAACTCTATAGTGTTTTTCATTGAGCCTTCCTTGCCTGTTAAAAGCGTTAATTTTTCAAACTCAGGGTCCTCCATTTATAATATAATATTTGAAGTCTGAAGCCCAAATCAAGATAACCCTGGTGACATCACTATGACATCATCAGGGTTATTTTCTTGAGGCTTTAGAAAGCTCCCCCCGAGTCACAAAAGACATGCAACTGTTTAACTGTTTTAACAGGCTGAGTAATACTCCCACTGAGTATTACTAAAGGTAAGGTGCAGTGCTCCTTTAGATTTACTTGTCAGTTTAATTGTCACATAAACCCTATGTTCTAATCTTCTTTTTTTCTCCAGTCTAATAATACTGTACAGTTTGCATCATATGGCACAAGTCAATAGAGTGTCTTGATATCCTTTGCTTTCCTGAGAAGCCTATATACAACTCAACACACAGTTTAATAGAGGAATTTCAGTCCGCATCTGTGTGTGATCTGCTCTGGAAACTCATCAATAAGTGAATTCCTACAGCATGATGGTGCTGCTGGGAAACGTTTCCCTCTATTGAGTGTTTGTACGCTGCTGAAGGAAGCGCCCTCCGTTCTTGGGTCACTTCCAAGCGACTGTAATTGATGATTTTGAGCAAGTGTTACGTCCAAATCCGTCTTTGTCATGCTCAATATATTACATTTATTTCGTGCAAATCTTCCACCCGGGGATTGATTTGATTAATGACCCAACGACACATTATATTCATGTTATCCATTGCTTCTCAACCGCTCACTGTGGCTCTTGTGCTGTCATTGCCAAGCTTCCTACTGACCCCCGGTGGTGTGGAATTTATGGTGCAGGGCTCAGGACCATGGACAGCGCCAGAGTTCATGAAACGTATCAGTGAACTACTAGATAATTGTGGGTGCTTGATGGGCAACATTTTGTGACATATATATGATCATAAACCACATATTTTAATAGCCCATTAAATATTTAATTAAGCACTCTGATCAGTTAAACCACTTAGTGTACAGTTTTGAACATAAAGACCACGCTGGACAGCTGTAGATGTAGAGCTTCTCAAACTGCAGAGCTTGTTTTTAGTGAAACATTACATTAAATTTTTCCAATAAAGCTGCAAGGTCTCACACAACAAAGAAATGTAGCACATTACAAAATATTGTTGTCCACAACTGTAAACGGATCTCGAAGGATTTTTTGGTACACTGCAGATTGTTATAACAGTTTTTATGGCACTTTCAAAGGTGTCTGCGGAACTGTTAATATCCTTAAGATTACATTTTAAATCAGCCCTCTAATTAATATTTAATTCCTCACAAAATCTAAACATAGTTTCAATTTGCCATGCCAGTAGAGCTGTTTTTCGCCAACAGTTTGTTGGCTTTAATTCCTTTTCTGCGTGAGAGCGTGCCTTTTATAAGTAAACATTTGCTTCTTCATGCAGAGACAAAAGTCTTGCCCTTCAGAGAGTGCAGCTGTTTGTAAGCGTTGCGGTGCCAATAACAGCGGCCTTTGCTGCAGCATACAGTCTGTAGAATATGTGAAGCGAAGAGTTTGATTAGCCCAGAGGCTCAGCAGAGAATTCGTCTGCTGCCAACAATCAATGAGCAGCCTGCAAAGCATGCCAATCAGTTTTATTGGTTTCTCCTTGCTTTTGTGTTATCACATGCATCATCACCACCAATAGAATATCACCTTCTGTGCCTCCTTTTGTGCCATAGCAATGTTGATCTCTGGCCCACCACTTTGCTCCAAACTGAAATGTATCAACAACTATTGGATGGATTGCCATGAAATCTGGTACATGGTGCCAAACCTTAATGATGATCCCCTGACTTTTCATCCAGATTGTGTTTATGACCAAATACCTGGAAAACAAATGACACTCCCAGCAGCCTCAGCTTACTCTGTTTTTTGTTAAGTCACTAGAGGTGATCGGCAGATGTTTTGATGAGTGCTTCTCTTTAGGTCTACAAAACCTTCATGTATAATGTCTTTAACAGGCTCCTGGCTTGGTGTTACCTGAGAAAGAGTCATCATTTAGGCAGAGGGTGTAATTTAGTGTCTTGTCCTGTGGTAATGAAGGTCTTGTATCATTAGCTGGCCACTGTGTCCTTTTCTGTCCTGCCTTGTGTTGGCTATGTCCTGTTCCTTTTGTCCTGTGCTGTTAATTGCTGTCTTGTCCTGAGCAATGTTTCAAATATCCGTGTGGTCTAATGGGGCAATGCAGCTGGTAACCGTATAAATCCAGTGCCATTGACCGTCATGCTTCACATCATTTAGATGATCGATAGAAAAACCATGTAATCCAATATAATCCAACATTTTCCAAGTATCGTACAATTGATTTTTACTGAGCACAGAGAGGGTTAGGGTAGGGTTATTCATATATTTCACAGAGGTAACCAAATGAGGGAGTGAACACCAGATATAGGAGAAGATGAAGGGACAGATAAAACAGGACACAAAGGACAGCACACAGCAGCCACCTAATGGTACTATTAACTCATTACACAGAACAGGATGTTGCAGCATGCTAGCAACAGAGAAGCTAACTAAGAAATAGAGTTATCAGGCCACATGTGTGTGTATCTCAGCATGAATGTGGCTGTTATACACAAGATACACAGAGTGGAGGGGAGGTTTATTATGCAAGGACAGCTAGAAAATCTTCTTTGGTTTAATACCATGTGAAAAAAACCTACAAAGTATGCAGCAACAACAGCAGTACACTACAGTATAGGACATTCAGAAGTACCATTAATGCAGTGATCCTCTCCCACTGTTAAGCAGCTCAGATGTACTGTAAGCTGTGCAGGGACAGAAATAACAGCTGGACAGAGGGATTGTGTGACTGAAAAGAAACTCACATTCACATTATGGAGGTTGAAAATACATTTTAAAGAATTCAGTCATGCACACTACATTTGTGATTATCTCAGTGTTTTTATAACAGGATTATTGGAACCAGACCTCAGCATGGCAGCATCATCATCAAGCAATCAGCGTGTGAAGGATATGAAGCACCCAAGTACAATTAAGCTGTCACCAAAAAACAGACCTTTGTGAATGCTTGATTAGCTGAAGCTAAAGAAATGCATTGCGCATTCTGGTGTTAAGTTGCAGCCCACAAGCAGCAGTGTTTAACGATGAAAGATGGCCATATCTTTTCTTCTATATTTTTCTAAAACCTGGATGAGGATCAGCAAAAATTCTCAGAAATCCACTCAATCTCCAATTTTGTTTTGTCCTTTTTGTTGATTTTACTTCTCTATTCCAGATAGAGAGGTAGATAAACCTTAAAGCCTCTATGAACATTACTGACCATCTATTGTAAACAGAGGCTAAAACCAACAGATTGAATAAGGGTTTAAAATACACTATTTATGTTAAGTTTAAAGATGGCAATGACTTCATAACAAATCTAAATTGATATGAAAACCAATTTTCACGCAAAATGTAAATGAGAAATTCATGTCTGAAACTAGTATTTCATCACCCTATGCAGGCTACACACCTCTGTGAAGCTAGGTGGCTCAGCTAGAAGCTCAAATCAACTATTTTTATCTACACCAAACACACATCAAACACCAAGCATCTAAATGAGCCTATCTCACAACATAAATCGCTTTGTGAACATGACTACAGTAATTGCCATCCAGTTATCTCTAATCACTACATATCCTCATCCTCATGTCCAACCTCTCAAACCAAAGCTAATCTCCCCCTGAGATCAGCTGTATAGCTCACATCGCTCAAATCACAGACATTACAGACTAAGTAGCTGGATAAATGTAACAACAAATGCACCAGTATACATATACAATTACAACCGCTGACTCGCAGACTCCATCTTGATTATTGCGGAATACCTGGGAGCTGTCCTTGACTTCTCTCGCCTTTTTTTGCAGAGACAGAGAAGTGCCGCTTTGGAACACACACACTTTTTTGCGGTCCGGAAGCCGACCCCTAGTAGCTATATAGACATCCAGGGTATCAAATGAAAGGTCTGCTCAATCCGGTTCAGTTGCATTATAATCTAGTCGATGATGGTTTGATGGTTTATTGTATTAAAAGAAAAAAATGCTTTTTACCAGGCAAGGATAAAAATATACTTTTCTTCATTGCATTTAGTCTGTAATGGTAAAATAAATGTTAATTTCAATAGATTTATATTCCTTAGAGTCTGACCTTTCAAAGGAGACCAGAATTATGCATCTAGGAGTTATTCCTGATTAATATTAGGTATGTTATTTTAGGTGTTTTTCCTGGAAAAAGGTGGCAGTTACCAACAGGTTTTAAAGCATAGGGACGCTTTATAGGTATAGGTATACTTTGGAATGGCTTTTGTCAAAAGGAATAGTTGTCATACCTCCTGTATAATTTGTTTGCGTTCAGTAACAATAATTCAGAGTCTCAGCCTCAGTATTAATGGATCTCAGTGTAGTTGGTGCCAAGTCTGACAATGCTCGAACTACTGAGTTAGTAATTGTAACACAAAAACAAAACAAACAAGCATTTGTTTAAAAGTAATGTTTATTTTGCACCAACCAAAAAAAATCTTGGTGCAAAAGATACCTTCCCATTTACGACATCAGTGACAGTGCATCTCAGTAAAATAGTAATGCTCAAAAAAAGAAAGAAAAACATCATTTGCTAGAAGAAAAGATTTATCAACACCAATAAAAGCACAGTTTAAGTAAAAACTCCAATGTTCCAACACAAACAACCAGTTATCTTTAAACTGACAAGGGCGGCAACAACAACAAGAAAATAATACAGTAACTTAATAATGCTTCATCTGGTGGAGAAATACCAGTACAACCAACCTCCCAGTACACTCATGCCCTCACACAGCCACGCATGCACCCACACACGCAGTTCTGGTACACAACAGGAGCCAATTTAATAATCAATCCCATTACCACAGCATTAAAATCAATTATATGTAATAAATATCAGTAAAAGCACCTTTAAAGCTGAAATGTGTTTAATTGATCAACTGACTGTGCAACAAGTAAAAAAAAAACAACATAAAAAAAAAAATGTATAATTCCATCAGGAGACTAATTTACCATAAAAACAGTTGTGGAAATTTAAATCATTACATACATTGGTTTTTTTTTGTTTGTTTGTTTTAAATCATGGATGAGTATATACACAACAGATCTCACAGGATGGTCAATCCATAACCATATTAAAGTCATTATTAAGTGTTGCATTCTGTAAAATAATTTTCATTCCAAAGCCATAAATTGTTTAAAACTACATCTGTAAAAAGACATGTCTGGGCCTGAACCTCAGCCCAGGTGACAACCAGCTGAGATAATAGGAACAATATTTCAACGTATGAAATCAGATTGTGTTTGTAATAGCCACATATGGCTTGGATCTTAAAGGGCAATAGAAAACTAATACCCTTTTAAAATTCGCAAGCCCAAAGTGGTACACAAAAAAAATCACCAAAATAGATTTTGCTCCAGTCTACGTGCAAACACTCAAGCTGCACGTGGTAGCATAAAAACATTCTGGGTGACGTTTCCTTAGTGAGTCCAAGATACCAAAACATAGAAAAGCTTCTTACAGTTCACCATCACAACAGATTAGCATGCTAGAGATTTTCAGAGCGCCACAATAATGCAAGTAATTTACAGCAATGGTAAGAAACATCTTCGATCAAGACGCGCACTCTGTGTTGTGTTCAATGGGATCTGTAGACTTGGTAGTGTGTAGAGTAATCAGTGCCCTTAGGACTGACACATAAAACAGCACACATCCAATGGAGAAGATATCTACTACAGCATTGTTCATCAGCTGCAATCTCAAAGCATTTCTGCACTCAGTACTTCCAGCAATTAGCTCTTCTTGCCCATTTGATTTTACATTCTCTCCAAATAGTGCAAACAGATAGATTTCTGTCAACCTAAATGCAAAACATTTCATGTCATCTTTAAAGAGCAGAGTCCCTACATTTGGCACAGCACTTACGGCCAAACCTTTGCTGTTTTTTCATCATTGTAAGTGTGGCAAAGTTAAAAATAACTCCGTACAATGAAAGGATTAATCCTGCTAATTCCTGGAAGGACTAATCACCCATTATGTGCAAATATGTGTGTATTCTCAACGGCTCAATCGATATATCCACTGCTTTGCTGTATATATATGGCTTCTGCTCATTTATGGCTCCTTTTTCCCTTTATCCCTATATAGCCAGGCACTGATTCTTACCCACAGCGAAAGTAGGTAAATGTCTCATTTTCATCTTTAAGTGTGTCATATCACCACATTATGGTGCGCAAATACTGATTAAGTATAATTTCTTCTCAAGGCCACAGATTTCTGTACATCTTAAAGATGCCAATCTAGACCTCTACCATCCTCTTTTCCATCCACTCAAGGAAAATAAGTGTTTGGTTTGAGGAGAATACGGCATGATGAATGAAGCTGCTTTCGGGTTAAAAGTGGAATTCTTAAAACTAACTTAAACCAGTCTTTTGGTTTGTATGTTTTTTTGGAATTGGGTGACCCTATCACCAGAAGACGACATGGTGTCGCCAGTATGAGCACATATTACTTCATTTTCCTGCTGTCTTCTCCCCTGCCATTCAGGCTAGCTCTGCTTTGGGGTCACAGTTTGCTTTGGCTGTGCTTTGGATGCTGCTGCAGAGGCAGAGGAGGAGGAAGTAGAAGAGGAGGAGGAGGAAGAGGATGAACTCCATCGGGTCTCTACACCTGTACTTGTCATCTTCAGCTTTCGCCGTTTTGCAAGGGGAGCGTTGTCGACACTTTTCAGAAAGAAGCCCTCTCTCTTACCACGGTTGAAAGCCTGATGAGAGAGGAAAATGACCAGAGAAAAAGTAAGATGCATGCACCTAACATCTATCATAAGAGCCTTGAGACAGTAAGTATGCAATGCTATTACCTTGTAAGTGGCATTGACATAGGTACGGACAGTAGGCCCACTAGACTCTAGCACATCTGGAGTGCACAAAGGAGTGGTGGACATTGATGCTCCGCCCTGCAGCCAGCTGTTCTCTTTCAGATCGGAGAGTTTCAGACGACTCTCTGGATCCACTGTCAGTAGGCCTTAAGTCATAGCGAGAGGGGTTAAAACAGACAAAAACACACAGAGATGAGAGAACAAGATATAAGGGATCAGGCGCTGAGCTGATGGCTCACTGCAGAAGGAGTTAGTACCTCTAGTGGCCCTTATATGGTGGGCACTTCTTTCACACTCCTGTTACGAAAAAATGAGGAGAAGAAATACAGCAAACAAGCTGTGAGCTGCTTTCACACCTGCGATTGGGTCAATTTGGTGCAGACCAGGGGGAAAACATTATACATAGTTGCATTTCAACCAAGAGGAGTAAAGTAAAGTTACACAGACTGACAGGTAACTCGTTGATTGGACAGTTTTGGCATCCTGCATCATCAGCACATCATCAGGACCCCCATGGGGAAATCAAATGCCAGTGACTGAAGTTTATGCAGCACTTTAATGCTTCTGATGTGTATATTTATGTTCTTCGGTGTCACAAAGACCTCACGAAGAAATAACTGATTACATGCATTAATACCGCATGTCATGAATAATAGCGCAGAGACAGGACGAAGAGGAGGTGTCTTGACCAGTAATGATTCAGGGCTTATTACTGTGGGATCGCTGTCACACACTTTGTCAGTTCATTAAGTCTATTAAAAAGTACACGTAGTACAAGCACAGCATTTTTAACAGCTTTTGACCTATTAATCAGGAAAAATACATGCATACACGCTGACATGCATACATGGTTACCAAATGATTTGCATACATATATACATAGCTTATACAGATCAATTATGAGATCGCTTCATGAATAGATTTCACAAATCTGCAATAATAAATAAACCTGTGGTTGGTTCATTTGTTTTCACATCACAAGCGACTTGCACTAGAGTCGGCAGTCTCGCTGCGGTGGTTTTGTCCACACCAGAGTTTGATTGACAGCTTTTACATCTGCACAAACTAACTGCACTAACCTGGCAAATGCACCAGTCTTCCTTTTTTGCCACAATCAAGACACACAAGCAAACTTTATTCAAAATATTCAACAATTCTCTGACTGCTAAATGACAACTCCTAAAAACACTGGGCACTCCCTAAACCATCTCCCATCACATTCCCCAACAGGTCAGTAAAAACTCACTATATCACATACCTTTAACAAGCTCTTTGGCATCCTCTGATACGCCCTTCCAGGCCTCCCCTTCCAATGAGAAATCGCCCTCTTTTATCTTTTGCATGATGTCAGCGGCATGTAATGAGGTCATCCCACGCTGCTCACTCTGAAATGGCACCTGGCCTGACAGCATGGTGTACTGATGAAAATGCACATAGAGAGTCATAAGTACTTCAGTTAGCCTTACTGATGAGACAGAATGGTTTTAGGTAAAATTACCAGAATGACTCCAAGACTCCAGAGGTCACAGGCTTTGTCGTATCCCGCACTCTCAAAAAGTTCAGGTGCAGCATACTGCAGCGTGAAGCAGGGAGTCTGCAGGGGGCGCTGCCTGCAGGGCACAGGCGGGCAAATCCAAAATCTATTACTTTCAGCACCGAGTCCTCGCCTTCATCTGAAAACAGCACGTTCTGTAAGGTAAACAAATAAAACCCATGATCATCCTCTCTTATTTCATAGCTCCATTTTCCTGACAGAGCAAAGACTACTAAATACTACTAGTACTACTACTACTAAATAATACAAGTTGGCATGTTCCTAACCTTGCTGTGCGTGTGGCATTTTGTGACCTTTGAAGAACATGTGGTGCAAAGGGGGGAGTAGAGGGCAAACAGATGGGAGTTTCATTCAAATGAAGCACCATAAAAAGAGGTATTTCCATATCACTCATCTGACCATGATACATAATTGGGGGATTCTGTCAAAAAGCACAATCTCAGTACTTAAGAATAAGGTGCAGAAATTGTGGAATAATGTAGATAAATACTCTCCAACAAGTAAATGCATTTAGATTGGCAATCAAAAATAAAAGTTTATGCATTACAACAGGCATCTCAGTAAAACATTATGCAGAACTAAAAGTGAATGGGTAAGTCTTACCACTATCTGTCATTCACAGCTGCCATACACTATATGAAAGCCTTCTCCTTCAGTTAATTAAATCCAACAGTCATCTGAAGACAGTCGGATATGTGTGAAAAAATCTGCAGCCTTCATTTTGAAAAGAGTTGCACTGCAGCACAGAAGCATTATGCACTGTTGTCCACTGTGTTTGTCTTGATAATGTCATGTAGGATAATGCTGTAAAATAACCACACTAACATCTCCACATATGAAACTGGTCAGTTATAACGCTGTATTCAGCCAGTTAATATGAGACATCCAAGATGCGCACAGAACACATGCAGTTCACAGTGATAAAATACTGATAATTCAAATTTCACTGTTGTTTGGGCCAATAATTACACATGCCAAGGCTTCCTTTCTAACTTCTCTGGCAATTTCTAATTACTGAAATATATTTTAAACTTTAATATGATTTGATACAGTAGAATTATGGCTGTAATAACGTTGAACAGGTGTTTTCATATGAACAGGATCACATATTACTAGTCGTCTTGTATGTTTGTTTTTTTTAAGAGAGACCAGGAGTGAATCAAGTCATCAAAGCTAAGCCCACCTCTGGTTTGAGGTCTCTGTGCACGACTCCGGCCTCGTGCATGAAGCTGACAGCTGAGACCAGGCTCTGTAACAGCTGACTGGCCTCTGCCTCGCCAAAGAGTTTCTTCCTCTTGATCCTTTCCAGCAGCTCCCCACCTCGCAGTAGCTCCATCACTAAATATGTGTGGTACTGACAGAGAGGACGGTGTGCAAAGAGAAGAGTTTATGCCATGATTTGGTTGTTCCACACTGCTCAATATGTACATCCCTTAAAGTACATACAGTATATTCACTATTTGTTGTGTTAATGTTACGCCACTAATTGTACATGTTTCCTCCACTGTACCTGATCAGTATAGACTTCATGCAGTTTGACAATGTTTGGGTGAGCCTCACATTGCCTCAAAGCAGCAATCTCCCTCTGGGTGTTTGCCTCCATTCTAACACAAAATAATCATTCAGTGATCAACAAGGACATTCTGAGACTCCTATCATCAGATGGTACTGTGAAACTGTAAAGCATAGTTAGGCACACAAACTCAAAGCTTTTACTTAGACGTTGTTGTAGCATCACATCTCTACTCACCTGCGGCTGACGATCTTGACAGCGTATTCGTGGTCAGTTTGCTTGTGTCTGCATTTCCTGCACACAGAGAAACTACCCTCACCTAGGGGCGGCCCAAGAAGACACAGCTCATAGTGCTGAAAAAACTGGGATTCCTGAAGAAAAAAAAAAAGGGACATATGAGTCACATTGAGCTGTTAAGGGATATTCTTTATCATCTATCAGTGTATACATACATATATAACGAGTTGTGATACACATGCTGTTAAATAACTAATACAAAGACATGACTAGGACAGATTTCTCTGATTTCTGCATTTTTTGGGAATACCAGCTAAAAACAATGCAGCTTTACAGCATGCAGTCTAATGTGGAAAAACATCAACTGGACAAGCTGACCTATTTCCTATTCCTAAACAGATACTATAATACTGTATAATGCTATCAGAACAAAGTTTCCTGATAATTGTGATATTTCTTCAATATTGCCAAGCCCTTGATAAAATATGACAGAACATGCAGTGAGGTAAGGTGAGCTAACTTTGGTTAATAAACTAGGCTAAATGAACTAGTTTGTCTTCCTTCCTCTGTCCTAATTAACTAACGCTGCAGAGCCTTTTTTAGATGCTTTGTACATCTGTCTAGATTACAGAGTGGCTTCCAATGAAGACATGTTGGTTTTGCAAAACTGCCTCTCTACCATAAAGTAAAGAACAACGAGAACAACAACTAATGCCCAGATCACTTTAAACCTTAACCAGAAATTACTTTGTAAACCAAGGTCGGCTGGTTCAAGATCCGTACCTCTAACATTGCACTGCGCTGGACAGAGGCTGAACCTGGTCGATCAGCACGGACCTGGGATTCCACAAAGTCTCCCATGACTGCATTTTTATTAAACAGGATGGAGGGAGCAATAAAGGAGTAACCCTAAAACAAGAGAGAAGTAATGTTAGGTGGTGTGGTACGAGAGAGAAACGCATAACTGTATTAATAGAAAATTAATCTTGTACCATAATCTTATTTAATATTAGGCTAAATATTAAATTTGTCAGAATGTTATTATTTTCAGATGGTGGTTATAGGTATTTTATTTTGGAAGTCCAGCTTTTTTTTTTTTTTTTTTTTTTTTTTTTTTTTTTTTAAAAGGGGCAGGGTTGAGGCAGCAAGACTAACCTGAAACAGGCGGTCAGTGCTTGGAGGTGTGCTCGCTGGAGAGTAGACGGGATCCATCCCAGTGAACTCCTCAGCAAAGTTCCCTACGTCAAGTTCATTCTTCAGCTCTGGCTTGAATGGACTTGCCACTTTCTTCTGTGCTAGGTCAGCCCAATTCAGTCCCTGTAAGGAAACAAAAAGCAGATGGGAAGAGTTATGGCTGAAGAGGTGATGGGGAAAAGACATTTGTGAGTGACTGGTATTTGAGTTAAGTAGGACCTTGAAGAAGGAATGTGCTTTGATGTCTTCAGCCCCTCGAGGTCCAGAACCCAGCCTCTTGTGCGGATCTTTCACCAACAACTTCCTCAGCAGGTCCTGAGCAGTGGGTCCAATCATAGAGGGGAACGGAGGATCACAGCGCAAAATACGTCTGACAGAGGAGGGGTGAAAAAAAAAAAAAGCCCATTTCGTTAACATAGTAACCTCATCCGATACTGCAGCCCTATTCAATTGGTGGCCCACACGCCACATCCAGCCCCGAAGCAACCTCCATGTGGCCCCGCACATAATCTAATATATATGACAACAAAATTAAACTACGTGTATAGTGAATGGAAGTAGCTAAAGAGTGAGCTATATCGTTTCCTTCTCATCTTTCTTGAGTTTCACATGTGCTGTACCGATCACCACCAATCAAGGCTCAACTAACCGACCTGCAGCCTCTCCGCTCCTCTGTGTGTCTGTAGAGCGCCTCCACACACACACACACACACACACACACCAAAGTCAGCCAGCTGATTAGTGGACATTACAGACGTTGACTGCAACTACGCTTGTTAAGTAGGCTACGTGGGTAATAAAAACTTTGCGAGTAAAAAGCCAATACTTTACCAACACACCTGTTTAGCATAAATCCACAAAACGCAATGTTTTAATCTGCTCAGTCTCTCATTCACTATAGGTGTGTTTTTGTTTTACACAGGCACAGCGCTAGTTTGGCTAAGCTTATTGTTAAAAATAAGCTAAAGTGAAAGCTGTCTGTCTTTTGTAACTGTTCAGCTTAGTTTGCCAGTACATTAAAATATAGCACATTACAAACTCAGCTCGTGGCTGAGACCAACCAGCCCGTCTCTCAACCAGCAGCAGCAGAGGAGGACAGAAGGGACCGAGTTGATTCTTTCTAAACTTCACTCAGTATGTTGTTGTCAGGAATATGATTTATTTTACTGACATGTTAGATTTGTTTCCAGTGAGATATTAGTGACTTTGCTGTTGTAAATCCTGTTGCTGCTCTAGAAACAACATTTAGTTTAAAAAAAAAATTAGATTATTTTTTCAAATAATATATGCGGTTATTTAGTAATAAACAGGACTGATAAGAGCATCAAGATAAACTGAACCAATAAGGATTACCAATACAAGTGACAAAAAATCTTAATGATACCCATCCCAACTCATGAGAAAATGTCCGGCCCATCTCAGTGTCCTGGATTTAAAATCCAACCCAATAGAATTTGTAATTGAATAGCCCTGAGATACTGTATGACAAAATCCTAGAGCAGCTTTAAGATTTCCACTAGGGTTGGGTCAATGTAAAAGTTATCAAACCGGTTTGAAATGATGCCAAATACAGGAGCAGACACACCAAATTTTACCACTAGGTGTTGCGCGTGACTCCTGATTAACATAATGAGAGCCCATGAATGATGAATTTTCTACAACACATTCCTGCAAATGTTTTAACAATAAAAGTCTTGTTAAGAAATAAAATGTTTCTGTACATTGAAGGCTTTCAATTTGAAATGGATACAAAAGTGTCGAGTTTGCTTTAACAACGTAATGCAGTTATTTTAACAGGGCAAACAGGGCTTCAATCTGCTACGATACTGACCGGATTGACAAGCTATAGCTGGCTAGCTCCCTCGCTAACAAAGCAAAGAAATGTGATAAGCATGAGTGACATGATGGTTTTAAGGGACAGAGTTATTTTAGAATTAAAGTAATAAGGAGAAATGATGCGGTCAATGTTTATTAACTTTCCAGCAATTTTATAGCTAGTTAGCAACTTTGAGTGAAGACACCGCTTGACTCCGCACCACTGTCATTGTAATGTGTCTGTATTTAATGCTGTACTTTGCTACTGTGTTTTTGAGTCACTGTCTCCTGTGATGACTTTTATTACGGGTTGACATCGCTGAGAGCTGCTTTTTCTCTCTTTTTTTATTGGGCAGAAAGTCTCATAATGACAAATGCCGGTTCATTTAGTTCACATAAAATCAATAAACCAGACCTCCAACACAATTGCTGAGATAACTTTTATGACTTGAGAATATGGAAGGTTGGTTTAAGGTCTGAACACATGTTTAATGGAGATAAAGTCAGCTTCACTCACTTTGACACCTCACTCTGGGAGTTCCTCTCTCCCTCCAAGGTAAAAGGAGATGCTCCCGTTAGAAGCTCAAACATGAGGATCCCAAGGCTCCACCAATCTACAGACTGAAGGAGAAGACACTTCAAAGAAGGTGAACAAAATATGACAAGATAAGGCCCCCATTGTGTATTAAGTTAGTGGACTGTGGGTTGTCTGTCTTGATACTGACCAAAAATGTCAATCTTATCTTTGATCTGGCGTATAGCACATCATCCCATACAGTGTTCAAAGTGGATTTTATTTATAGACACATGCTCTGCAAAGGCCCCAGTTACCCAAAGTCATGAGACATCCATTTAGTCTTTAACTGCAATTTAATTATCAACAGCTAAATGTTCAAGTCACAGTGGATCTCAGAAACATCTGAATGTAAAAAATGGATAATATGAACAATTACTATACATGTGTGAGCACTTAAAATCTTTACCAAAATGAAATGAATACTAAACATCTGTACTTCCTGTGTTACTGTCATATATTTACCTTGCCATGCCCGGCTTTCCCCCTGATGATTTCAGGGGCCATGTACTCAATGGTGCCACAGAAAGAGTAAGTTCTTTCCTTCTGTAATGAGGAGAAGGGGAAAATAAAGTATAACCGTTAATTGAGATAACAGATAACACACATTGCACATATCACTGTCGACATGCACACACACACTCCTATGTTTAGATTTTGGTATCGTGTTTACATACCTCTTCTTCCAGAAACTCCTTGCTGAGCCCAAAATCAGTCAATACCACATGGCCTTCACTGTCAAGAAGAATGTTTTCCAATTTGATGTCTCGGTACACAATCCCAAGCTGGACAAAAACGCAGTGAAAACTTACAAGTTACATTCACAGAAAACGCAGTTCATTTGTGAGCAGAGATGGCATGCATTACACACAGAAGATCGTAATAAAGACTTTTATGAGCAAAGAAGACAAACATTACCTATTATCTACTGGTAATTTTCAGTAATCGCAGCATTTTCAAAACCCCATTCAGTAGTTCTATTCTTCTAAAGTTCTGATCCTTAAATCTGTCTGCCCAAACTGAAGCACAACCATTAATTGCAACAATACCTCAATACAAATGACAATATAAGTCACCAAGATGGCTTTATTTGATGCTATCCAAAGGAACAACTCATAGAAATCAACATTATGGTTTTCAGCCAATTTGGATTCTTAGTGCAATTGGTGATTTTCAAGAATCTACCGTCTCAAAAAAAAAAAAAATTTAAATGCTACACTGTGAATCTAGTTTAACCTGCCAAAGGCCACAAACTACTGCTAATTAATAAAAACATCCAGAATGTACTCATAAAACAACCTTGAAAATGCACTCTTTCCATACAGTGGTTTGTGCACATCCTTTTAAAAGACACATATATATTTTAATGCCACAGTTGCTTCTCTGGTATTAGAGTGTTTCAGGCAGTAAAGTAAGAGTCCAGAGGGGACTTCCTGCCCAACCTAATGACTAGTTAGTGACTATCTGGTGAAAAAAGTCAATCATTTATTCAACCAAAAAGTTGCTGGTGATTTGGGGGATAATATTGCTCTGTGTCTGCTATATTAGTGTAATTAGGCAACTGCTTACGAACACATCAGTCATAACAATATACAAGGTGATCAGTTGGTGCAGTGTCTCTATAAGACTGCTCTGTCTTTCTTCTGCCTCTCAGTATCTGAAAATCAATAAATGTAGCTTTTAAGGTATATAGCTGGAAGGAGGGACGCCCACCTTGTGCAGGTGCTCCAGAGCCAGGATTATTTCCCCAATATAAATCCGCACTGCCTCCTCAGGAAAGTGATCCCGCTGGTACAAATGAGTGAACATCTCCCCGCCACTCACATAATCTGTACTCACACACACAGACAAATACACAGGCAGCATGAATACACATGATACGGAAATTACACTAACACATATTATGCACAAAATGCCAACAAACTGTACAGTAATAGACAGAAAACGTAAAGAGAACATCTATTCAGCCCTTCAAAAAAGAAGAGAGAGGAGTTACGCAGAGTCACGTGTTTGGTTATAGTGTCCAGTTACTCACCGAGGATGAGGTGCAGTTTGCTCTGCGTCTGAAAGGCATAGTGGAGTGTGACCAGGAAGGGGGACTGGCGGATGTGCTCCAGCACCTGCCTCTCAGTGCGAGTATGTTCTGTTGTCTTTGCCTTTTGAACAATAGCTGCTTTCTTTAACACCTAGGGTAGTAATCACAATAAACTGAACTTAAATTTTGACTAATGATTTTAGTCAAAATTTGGGTGTTAAGTCAACACCTGGAAAATCTAGACATCCTGTATAGAATTCATTTTAAAGGCCAGACAAAGTAAAACAGCTAAAAAAGTACCAAATATTATCTGCCTGAGAAAATTCACTTCACTTTCAGTATATAGCAACTCAACTTTCACTTTGTGGCATCTCGTCATGTGCTGTGCAAGCATTATAAATTTATGTGGAATAAAAGAAAAATCAGTGAATTATTCAAAAAACACTTAAGAAGGTTTCCCATCTTGAATTTAAAACATAGCATAACATAAGTGATTTATTGTTTTATCTATGAAACTGTTTTGTGATCACATTTAGTAACAATATTGTTAGAGTAAGAGTCTCACCTTCATAGCATAAAGCTGGCCTGCATCGTGACCAGTGTTCTTCCTGACCAAAAACACTTTCCCATAAGCTAGACAAAGACAAACAAATTGTTCATCCATTTGATCAAATTATTTCTAGTACGCAAGTGAAACTGAACTGCAATATACGCAAAAACATTACTGCACACCAAAATTAATCCGGTGTTGTTTTGTTGACAGAGCCAGCCTCTCAGATCTCTCAAAAGTATTCATTATTCATAAGATCTAATAACAGAGACATCTAACAGCATATGGTCTTACTCTTAACATTCAGACACTACTCATGCCGTTTTGATGGTTTGCAACTTCCAAATCAGGATATAAATGTAAAAAAATTATTTACCACTGCATTTAGGTCCTCAGAGACCCTTTCTCTTACAAGCTATGAAAATTAATTATATACATTTTGCCCTTAAGATATTTAACCATGACAGGAAAATATATGTGTCAACAGGTTTTTCTTCAGGTTTAACAACTGTATCTGTATTTCATATACTTCGTGCTTCACAAAAGACACTTACCTCCAGTGCCCAAGACTTTGAGCAGCTCAAAGTTCTCCATGCCGACCCTCTCGGTGTGACCTGTGAGGTTAGCTAGCGGCAGAAAGAAAATGCCACAATTAGAACATACAGTAGAATATGTTCAATTTCTGTGCCCTGCAAACACAAACATTTGTTTTTTTAAAAGACTAGGTGGCCACATTTTAAAAATACTAGTTACTAATATTAGTATCTCTTAAATATGCTGAAAGAGCTATCGAACTTTTATCAGACGATGATGAACTGTAAGTTAGACTTTCAGCAGTGAAAAGCATTCATTTATACTATTATATATTCAGTTATCTATCAATATTCAATATTTAGCTGATAGTTTATTACAACTTCAGAGAATGCTGCCTACTGAACTGCTCTCAATAGATTAAAAGGTTGTTGAACTTCAATCAATATACCCTAATCAATGACAAAGTAACACCAATTTTTCCTGTAACTTCTGCTGATGAAAAACATGCACAGACAACACAGAGTATGGCATGACCAGATGAGCAACTAACCTGAAATGTGCAACTTACTGAAGAAGGATATCGCAACTGCTTTATGTGGTTCTGTGTGGATTTTCTATGTAGATGTACAGACACTACTCAAAAAATGAAGGGAACACTTTAATCACACATCAGAGCTCGATGAAAGAAAGTTTAAAATCTTTACTGTATATTGTATTATTCGTTGAGAACAAAATGATGTGACAACGGTCAGGGGAAACCAAAATTATCAACCGACTAAGGGCTGGATTCAAAATCACACCAAAAATTATGTAAAACAAGTGAAATCACAGGCAAACCTAACTTGCATGACTTTCATCACAGCAACTCATAATGCCACTCAGTAGTGTGTATGTCCCCCACATGCCTGTATGCACTCCCAGCTATGTCTGGGCATGCTCCTGAATAGACGATGGATGGTGTCCAAGGTGCCATCCTTACAAAACACAATTTCACTCTAGAACTTGTTATATTGTGACAATAAACCTACCTACCTACCTACATGCATGGGCAGCAGGTACCGCTTGAGGCTACCAGTAGTGAATGGACACTAGCAAAACACAAAACTAGCCAACAGTCAGTCAGGAAAGCTAAGGAGAGAGCAACTGTTTGTGGCCACCACCTGGAAAACCATTTTCTTGCTTTTGCCTCTCCAGTGCACCTGTTGTCACTTTTCTTTGCACCAAAGCAAGAGACACTGATTCCCAATTGCTTATGCTTCATAACTGGAGAGATTGATACCACTTAAGTTTAATTGATTTTATGTTATACTGTGATGATTAAGTGTTCCCTTTAATTTCAAAGCAGTGTACATTATATTATAGGATACAGTGTCCATAAACATACTATAAGGTAACAATAGGTCTTCTTCACCTTGGTCCTGAGTCCAAAGTGATCCAAATTAATTAAGCGTAAACACAGCAACAAACTGACACAAACAGAGTCAAGAGTCCTTTCTGAAGGCAGTGCACCTATTTACTGTTAACATGCTCCTCAGGTTTGACAAAGCTTGGCACACAAACTAGCTGAATTTTGACTGAATAAAATGGTTCATTTTGGTGTTGTGTTTCATTGCACCGCATCATCACAAAGAGAAGTGTTGCTAACATTTTCTATTTACATATGGAGAAGCAAGCGTAGCAGGGAACTGTTAGAAACACCTTACAACATAATGCAATTCAATATAATATTACCATAAACTGTAGCCTTATCACTTTTGGTCATTTTTAACTCTGCAGAATTGAAACCAACACCTGTCTGTCAAAGCTCCAACAATTAAAAATGTACGTTTCACAAATGTTGTATTAATTAAATGATGGAATTAATTAAAGTGTGAAGGAGAGTCTATTTATCATTTAATGCAGTTTACATAACTTGCTTTATTTCAGACGGTGTACTTGACTTACCATTGGTGATTTGATGCTTTACGGTACAGGCCTTTTCATTCGTTATGGCATCGGAGTCATCACTACTATCAGATGCGTTCCCAGGCATAATTTCAAGAAAGGTAAACTAAACCCTATACAGACTGTTTAAGATGAACTGGATAGTCAACTGTTTTAATATTTACAAGATGTTACACTTCACGTTCAGCAATTACGAAAATCTATTGTAACGTTAGCTGCATTATGAAGAACACAAGGATTATCGAAATGACCGGACAGCTGTGTTTTGTAGACAATAGTGCTGCACTAACGTTAATCCCCGTGCGTTTGACATCCTGGTGTTTCGCATTACTTATCTCCTGTGATTGGCCGAAATTAATCATAAAACACAGAAATGTAGCTATTCAGATTACAGGTTACTATGTGCTATTGGTTTTATTTACTACTAGCTATGAGAAAGATCCCCAGTAACGTTACTGATTTCGAGTTTTGCTAGTTGCAATGAAGTTTAAGTGGCTAACGTTAGCATTAGCTGCTTAACAGTAGTCATTATTAATAGCTAACGTTACTAAGTAATAACATTAACGCTAGTTTCACATAAACGACTGATGAAAATAACGCGTTATAAGTGAATGCGTTACGTTAATCGCCTACACCGTTAGCTAGCATAATTGCTACAATAACAAGCCATGTTACCTAGCTAGCTGGGATGGTAGAATTGCTGCTGTTGCCCGTCAAAGTTTGTACGTTAGCGAAGTGTTTAGTTAGCTAACGTTAACGTTATGTTATCTGGTCTTTTCAGATATCGGCTATCAGACCATGCTGGAAAGGCCAATTTGGGAAGTTCTTTATCTTCTTTTTCGCTATATTAATAATTCGCCCATTCTAAAAAATTCTCTCTTGACTTTATATTTATATTTTTTGTCAGCTGCTAGCTAACTGCTAACACCAGGATGCTTTCGACACAACCTGGGCGACGGTCAGTCACGTGAACTCTCGATGTGGGCGGAGCGACGGAGCTCGAGACCTCAATGAGAACCGGGAAGATTATATACTGATTCAATAATGGCAGTTGCTGTATTTTTTGGGAGAGATAAATAGGTGTACATTTTGTCTTACACTTGCATTGCTTTGATTTTGTTATAGGCCTTTGTGATGCTAAACATACATTCAACTCTGACATACCTCATGTTTACCCTATAGAGGGAGATTATTTCCAATTTATATACTAACATCTATTAACATTTGGCCTATAATATTTACATGTATGAGGAAGCTCTCCATTGTACTTTTTAATGGTGTGTGTACTGCAAAGTGACTAAGACCCTACTATAAAATGTAAGTTTGCTACTAACTGTTACACTGAGTCAATGTCACCACTGGTGGTCTTCTTGGACAAAAAAAAGCCACCATGGATCTTTAAAATACATTCAGATACTGTATATTTCAGAGTAAAACCGATTTCCATTATTACATTACACTTCTTGGACAGTTTCCTTTACATCATGTGAGAGTACCACGCTTGTTGCATGTAGTTTATGGTTACAACAGGACTTTGATGGTAAAAATGCCCACATCCCCAATTTCTGCTGTGGAAATGTAAAAACAAAAATGTGTCACAGTTAATATCTAATATATTTGAGTCGCTCTTAGAAACCACAGCAGAGATACTATGACAATGTGGTGACTTTGAGGTGTCTGAGGCTGCATGATGCATAATGGTCAGCAATATTAACACTCATGTATCCCTTCTGAAAACAGAAGCTAAGCAGTCTGCCGCTGTGGGAGGTTGGCACAATTTCGCAAAACACACATTAGGAAGTAGCGACAGGTAGCACTGAGGCTTCAGTACTCTAAGACAAGCTGACAAACATTTAAGACGCATCATGAAGTGAGAGAATTGCGAACCCTCAACAATTAGTTGCTTGCTTAGAAAGGTAAATCCACCCAAATCTGTCACATTATTCCCATTATCTTGAAATCTTGAAAAGTTGAAGTAACTTCAATTATTGACACAGCTCCAGTTTCCTGAACAAAGTTTAAACCAGACAATCATGACACTGTGCGAGGACTGTTGTGCCAGTTCAATTCCTGCTCACAGAGCAGTGTATTGTCCACGGAATTCTTGTTGGAACTGGCACAAGAGCTTTACCTCCAAGTTTTTTTGTTTTTTGCTAACACAGAAAAGCAATAACATGGGAGCCTTAATTGCTGTATGAACTTGTTTAATAAACCGTTAAGGATCCATCTTAAATCTTTTATTGGGGCAAAATATCCCTATCTTAAAGGCAATGAGTAATATCCATCAAGTCCCAGTTATAATTTGTCTACATCCATCCTCTCAAACACAATCAAGGAAACGCTCAACGCTTTCCTGATGTTAGCTGTACACAAATATCAACCTGTAAGAAAAAGACAGCAGGGCTGAAAAACAAAAAACAAAAATACCTGACATGCTTATAAGTGGCGAGAAGATTCAGCTTTCCACCTGACATGTGAGAAGACCAAAAGAAAGGAAACATGGAGGGACAACAAACTTCACGCCTCAATTTTAAAGCACCATGTTTAGTTAAGTTGTAAAGAGTTCAGAACAACGTCCAATGTTGACAATTTGTGATTTACATTCCAATCTTGATTTTTGAGTACAGAAATTGTTTTTTTTTTGTTTCATTTCCTTAAACCATGAATCAATAGGGATATGTGAACAGCCTCAAGGTGGATTTCCCCTTTCCCCTCCCTAAACTCTGAGCGTGCTGGTGCACTAAATTGTGCTGTTGACTTTAAGATGAATTTAAGCTTCTGTACACGACTGCAGTTTCCAAATGACGTTTTCTGGTGTCCTTAAGTTTTTCAAATGATATACAAGTTGCTTTCTTAAATACACTGTAAAGTTCTGTAACTTTTTTTTTAAAAAAACATAACGTACACACTAAGTCTCAGTGAGACTAAAGACAATATAATTTTGAATTTGAAGGCAAGAAAAGAGACGTGATATTTTGGAGGGATTTCCACATTGTTCCATTGTTGTCTTGGGAGTTTCTTCACACATCTGGATATTGGTTCTTATCAACGAATGGCTATCAGTCCAACATCAATGAGCTTCTGAATCTTCTGAGCAATTACTGGATTCTTTAAGTGGCTGAGGATCAAACAGAAAACAAATTGTCATTAACAATCATTAAATTCTGCATGCAAACAGAAAGTGACAAAAAAGTTGGCAAACTTACTCGCTAAGTGCCTGGGGGTCCTTTTGCATTTGCTCGAGGATCATGCGCATGGCTGGGTCACTCATAATCTGCTGCACCTCGGGATCAGCCATTGCCCTTTTCTTCACGTCTTCAGGACTGTCATTCCTTGTGGCGTGACTGACCATGCAGCGCTGCAGGCCTTCTGTGGCTTCCTGAATGTGGAAAAGACAAATGATGAAAAACAGCCGCTTAATTTCATTATTACCTGGAAAAGAGAGATGAGACTTTATACGCCATCAACACAGAATATTTCAAATGTCATGCAATGTCAAACTTCTTGATTTGTTTATAGATTTTGGTGTTCGGTATTGACTCAGATTGTACTTTGATGGTCATCTTACCCCTACAGATATACACAGCTACTTGGATTTAACTACCATGTTACCTGTTTTCAGAAAGGTGACAGATTATTGAACCTATTACTACAAGAAAGAACAAGAACTACTTTTTACATTACTTGGGTATCAAGTAAAAGTAAAGTAAATTAAAGCTGCATGCAGGGTTGGACTGGCCCTAGCACCGAGACGCACATTGGAGCTTGTTGCGGCTGTTGTGCAGTTGCTGGAGGTCGTCAACAAAACTCTGAATTATCACACGTTTTGGACGCCTCATGAAAGAGTTGAACGTGATGATTGTAACAGAGGTTACTTCCTGTTGCAAATATGGCACTATGACACTGCGTCAATATTGGCATGTCAATGTGTTCAGGATGTGACTCTTGTGTAATTTGGTACAGATATGAGCATGTACAGCGAAGTAAGAACAACTTCCTGTTTTGTGGTAAATCACTGATTTGACGCCACACCAAAGACACATTTTGACAGAAACTCATAGATAGCACAGCTTTTACTATTAAATTCAAAATGGTCGACTTTCTGTTGGGTTTATGGTATGGCTCCAAGAGGCTTTTCTGTGTATCCTGGGATGATACACGTAGGGCTGTACATAATGATCATTTTACAAATCGATTAATCTAACAATTATTTTTTCGATTAGTTGATTAATCTAACGACTAATTTTGTGTATTTTAAAGAAAGAAATGTTGCCCATTACTTGATTAACATACCAATTTATCCAAAATGAATATCAAAAACATGTCTAATCAATAAATCAGTGACATTAGTAGCATATCTTAAAATAAATCCAATTTCCACGTCACTGATGTGTTGTGATAACAACAACAGACATTAATTAGGCTACTTTACTTAAAACTAATTATTGGACTGACATGGATTTATTTCAATATTGAGTAATGCAGTATGATAGTCAAATGTATTTCTGCATCATTGTGGGGCAAAGAAAACAACTGAAACGATTCACAGACTGTGCAGTCACAGATTGTAGTGTTAGATTCAGCTGTTTTCTCGCCCATATGTGGCCGTTAAATAGAAAATATGAAACAGCCGAACGTTAGATGACATACAGTGTAACGTTACGTTACCATGACAGCAGAGGGGCAGAAATTACTTTTAACATGAACGCAATGAAGAAATACTTAAAATAAAATACATTTTAACGAACTACCTGTCCTCATGCTCATAATGTGACATGCTTGAGTGGAGACAGAAAAATGTGTAGTATACCTTTGAGGATGAGTCAAGCTCCAGAGCCTTCTGGTACACATCCATGGCTTTTGAATAATCTTTCATGGCCTCCAAGGCAGCTCCTTTACGCGTGTAGCCTTTTACTGTGGACAGATGCGTTTAAATTAGGTGTTAAACAGAATGTAAACTTTAATAGTTAAGGAGTATAAAACACTACTTAAAGTTCTTCAATTGAAATGTTAAATTGTAATAAATACAAAGCTGCCAACTCACTGAAGGTGGGCTCAAGTTTGATGCACTCCTCACAATCCTGACAAATAAAAAAGATCATGAGTTAATTTTGCAATAAAATAAAGAGGTTAGAATCTCATTAACTGACTCACAAAGACGCATGCTAAGGATGCGACGTACCTTCAGGGCAAGTTGAAACTCCAACAGCTTTGTGTAGCAGGCAGCTCTGTTACTGAAGAGTTTAGCGTCACTGGGGTTTCTCTTGATGGCCTCACTGTAATGTTTCATGGCTAAGGGGTAGTCTCCTGTGGGAAGGAAAAGAGGTGTTCGTCTCACATAAGTTCTTAAAAAGAAGAGTCAAGTGACCATGATCAACCAACACGCGCTACAACTATTTCACACACACACACACACACCTTTCTGGAAGGCGTCGTTGCCCTTGTTCTTCTCTTCCAGGGCTAATTCGGGGTTGATGTAGGCCATTTTCTCCTGCTCCTTCAATATCTTCTCTGCCTGCAGGACAGTATAAGGGTGTAAGTTAAGTGCCCACTTATGTTTACATTCCCTGTCCACATACAGGTCTGACTACTTGAAATCTACTTAAAACTTTATAAGTCTGCCTAGTTCCATTCAGAAGGAAACTAGGAAATCAGCATTCACTGCACCTGTTGACACTTCTTCAAGACGTCAGGAGTGCGATGCTCCGTCAAACTCTTATTGAAATACTGAACTGCTTCTTTGTATTTCTCCTGCTTGAAGTACGAGTTGCCAATCCTAGCCAAGGCCCTATAATAAAAAGAGAAGGACGTGGCACATGAAGAAAAACACGTTATTACATCAGAATGTAATGATTTGACATCAATCCAACTTCATCACTACATCATCTTTGGCCGGTTTGTAGTGGCATCATAGAGCAAGACTGCCACCCAATGGTTCTTTTATAATACAATTTCTCTTATCAAGTGTTGGTGAGCTGCATGTTGTTTCTCATCCAGATTAAATACATTCTGAGAAAAGAAAACAAAAAAGACAAACTTCTTATAGAACTCACTTTGCAATTTGTCTGTAATCTTCCCGGTTCTCTCTGCCAACATCAATGGCCTTCTCACACAGCTCTCGGCACTTCTCAAATTCTCCCTTCTCAAAGTACACAGCTGGAGGTATAATACAAAACGAGTATACTTAACATTTCAATTAAAAGTTATAATCATGTACATTTTTAATTCCAGTTGAAATGAGCTGAACTGGTGTCAATAAAAGGAATTTGTTGGGTCAATATTTTGGTACATTTCATATTCCGGAGCGATTCAGTCAGTGGCCTACCAAGCCCACATCAATAATGTAACAACGTTTGTATTTAAAGGATGTGAAACCCTGAGGAGTCTGGTTAGAGAAGAGATTTTTTCCATCCAAGAATTTTTCCTTGTTGGACAACAACATTATTTCTATATATGAGAAATTCTGAATTATATGTATACATAATATTAGTCAATTGGCTCAAATGTATGAGGCTGGTATTTGTTTACCAACTTGTGAGAATAAGTACCTGCTTGGTTAGATATGTAAGTCATGTTGGTGGGGTCATGTTTGACTGCTTCTTCATAATGTTTCAGCGCCTTTTCAAAGTCCTTATTCTTATAGGCAGCATTCCCAAGTTCTTTTTCCTTCAATGCCTGTTAAAAATGAAAATTTGTAAATCTTAAAAAAAAAAAAAATGATTGAAATCTCATTAACAGTGGAAAGTATAATGAACTGATTTACATTTCTCTTGTTTTCAGGAAGGTCTTCCTCTTTGGGAGGAGGTGGCTTAGTGTCTTTGGGTTTGGGTGGAGGAGGAGGAGTGGGCTCCTCTTCTTCTTCCATCTCAGAGAGGTTCAGTCCCAGCAGCACAGAGAGTGTAGTCATCACTCTGGGATCCTGCAGCTTTCTGCAAAACAGTCAGGCAACCAAATGTCTTTCTAATTCCACAGTATTCAGGGCTACTGCACATTTTCCAAATTAACTTGATTTTTGATTCAAATGTCTTCTAATTTCCCCTTTTCTGTATTAGGCATGTTATTGATGATTAAGCGACAACACAGAAGATGATGTTTCACATTATCTAACAACTTTTCCTGACTTTATGTTTATGTGTGATAATGTGTTTAATTTGTAGGCCAACCCAAAGTTAACAATCTTTTTGTTTCTCAGTTTTAACAACAATCTCTGATTTAAGACTGACAAATATTTTAAAATGCACATACGTTCCAAGCTCCGATGGTTTGTTCTGAGCTGCTCTAGCAGTTCTCTGTAGCTGGAATCAGACAAGAGCTCACGAGTACGAGCATCACTCTCCAGCTTCTGATACAAGTTGGGCATGGCGAAGGGGTTCATCATTGATTTCTCTGGTAAAGCAAAAATTCATGTTTATTAGTGTATCTTACATGGTCGTAAAGAACTACTCGGAATGCACGCCATCTTGCACTGGTCCAGGATTAAATTCAGAGCCTTCTCTCCTCTGTAACCCCTACTGCTTGTGCATTGTTTGAATGAATCACAACACTCAAAACCCAAGTGGACTGCCTACTCTCCTTCTGAAACATGAGCACTCACAATGTTATTTTACTTTAGTGTCTGTTCTGTCTGCAGTCATCTCTAAATCCTCTACCCACGTAGGCGGGAAAAGTGAGTCACACTGTATTTTCACTTTCTATTGGCACTTTTTATGAAGAATTAAAGGCACCACAAATTCAACAGTTCCTACCTGCAAGCCGGGCCTCAATGTTCTGTAAACCCTCCTTTAGCTGCTGATTATTTGGCTCTTGCCGGAGTCCCTCTTGGTAAGTTGCTTTAGCATCCTCCAATCTGCCAAGAAATTCCAATGCTGCGGCTTTGCGGGAGTAGCCCTGGTTGATCAAAATTGAAAAACTGTAAATTGCCTTATCAATTGTTATTCCTACTAGTTGACATAATGGCAAAGCAAATGACATCTCACTTTGCCCCAGTCAGGCTTGATCTTGATGGTCTGACAGGCATCCTGGAGAGCATTCTCATAGTTGCCTTTCTTGGCGTAGGCAGCTGAGCGGTTACTGAACAGGACATGGTTTGAAGGGTCAAGGGCCACAGCTTCAGTGTAGCAGCGTACAGCCTCATCAATATTCCCTGCACTCAGCGCCTTGTTGCCCTGGTCTTTCAATGCTGAAACCTATGAGACAGGAAGACACAATCAAATTAAGCATTAAGAGACAAATTCACAATACAGTTTTACTGCCCACTCTTACACAAATGCACATGTACACAATCCCCAATAGAGAGAGGACATATTCTGCAGCTGCTACTGGCAGAATTGAAGAACAAAACTGACAACCACTCAGCTGTTCATGTCAGACAGGTGCAGCAGTGATGCAGAGAGATCATTTGTGTTTATTTTGTTAGTGCACATCCACAGTCCTACAGGTACAATCTACTCTATTAACCTGAAAATAAGATGAAGTTAATGGCCCTATAAATTACTGTTGTAATACATATTGTGAATTAAATAAATAATTGCACATACATTTGAATATTCAACTTCATTGATATTGATTCATTATGTAATATTTATTATTGATTTTTTAAAATTTTATCCAGCCACCACATGATTACAGACTCTTTCTGATGACTAAACAGACAACAGAATTTGGGGGGGGGGGGGGATTTACAAAATCAGCAAATTAAAATTGATTTCATAAGGCCTTATCCATGATCTCATCGCCCAATATCTGAATGTAGCATAACTGTAGCAAGCTCCATCGGGAGGTAGTAATTGTAGCAGTAAATATGTGGCCTAAACAGTGGGTCTAAACCCTAACCCAATTAAACAAGTTATTGTAGTTGATTACTGATACTTTCTTCCCACTGATATTCTGCAGGACAGCCTCCATATGCTGCCGAAAACACGGTGAGAAGAGGATCTGACGGAGGCTACTATCGTGGGCGACCCTCCTCCTTGTTTACAAAGTTTGACCGGATGCAGCATTTACATTTTTTCCAACAGAATATCTGACTCCACCCACACATCGACAAAGTCTTAAATGAACTAGCTTCTGCTAGTGTGGTTGCACTTTTGAGAGTCGGTTGACATGACGAGCTCTTGCTAGCGTGCTGACTCCATATGACTGTGTATGTATGTGGAGGAGGCGCTGAGACCCCATCTTGGTGAAACACCAACACAGAGAGCAGAGGACAGAAGCAGCATGCCCGTTAATGACACCAAAACATAGAAGCATCATTTTTGTCTGTGGGTTTGGCTGAAATGCTGTGAAAACACACTTATAATGCAGGGGAAACCAGCAATTTAGGGATGCAAACTTCACTGTATAGAAGGGAGTGAAAAAAATATATGCTGGTTCGTAAATGCTATTGAAAGTACATTAAGACGCAAAAAAAGAAAAAATCCTCTCTATAATAATTCTTGGGTTATATTAACAGGGTTTTTCCTGCCATTATAATGCTTAGGAGGTGCAGCACCAAACCAACAAAACAAAGCAGACGAAGAGGAGGCTAAAGCAGAACATAAATTAGTTGGCTGTCCAGGTTAGTGTCTGACACACTGTCAGATCTTCTAATGGCCCAGCTGTCCTCCCCAGAGATCAAGGAGTATGATCCATAGACTGTATAAAAAAATGTTGATCCACAAAAGCTGTGATGCTGAGGAAAAAGGACTGTCAGAACCATGAGGTTAACTATCTCAATTAAAAGTAAGGAAACAAATGTATGTGTGACACAAAAAGGCAATTTATTATTTTGGTCAGTAAAAATATGTTTGGCCTGTGGATTTTCTCATCTACCAGCCACTTTGGCAGGTGAGCCAAAAAGTTAATTTCCACCCCTGCTGCCCAGATATATTAACAGCTGGCAAAGTATATTTGGTGAACCATTTTAAGAAGAGGAAAAGAAAAAAGTGATGAGCAAGCGACAAGACAGTAGTAAATATCGGACTGGCTTTTACTCGTTGACATTAAAGAAAGCAAGACAGATGCAGAGCTGGCCTTCTGTCTGTTGGACTGGGAATTGCTAATTTTTTAGCTTGTTGTATCTTGTGGTGTTGCGCTTGCTTGATGTTTGCCTGTGTTAGCAGAGTTGTCAACTCGAGCAAAATCAGCCACATACAAAGGTTTAGCCGCTAGCTATAAATCCTGAGATGATGTTAGCAAACTTAATAGATAATACACTTGGACATCTGCAACGTTTATTGTAAGTGCTCTTGCATCGGTTGCCATCTTGTTGGCTAGCTGCCATCCAAGTTTCTTGCAACAATATGCTGCTGCTGGTGGAGAGTGGCCCCGGTGTTGGGCGACCGGGCTCTATCTATGGACATAACATTAGGTAATGGCAGAGGTGATGAGACAGGAGAGGATGTTGATGGAGGAAGCCAAGATGAGAAAGACAAAATGACAAGCAAGAGGCTCCCTGACATCAGCGATAGCTTTGTGAAATTAAAGGCCACAAGACAGACGCAAAAGCTGGCCTTCTTTCAAACATTTGGACTACTAAGTAATAATGCTATGTCTTGTATTTGGCTGTTAGCAAAGTTGTTGACTTGCTAATTTTGATGATAATCTATGTGTTACTTTAATGTTTCTACTACTATTCCTGTATATTTCACAATTGTTGACGTGATCATCCAACCAGCTGTACTGATAAATTATAATTCAGTGAAATTAGTCACAATAAGTATGATCCAAAGCCATGTGAGCATCTGCCTACTTGGAAAACCAAGACTGCACTGTATTATTAGAAGAAACTTAAGATAACACTTAGTTGACAACAACTTAAGCAAGAAATGCACAAGAAGGTTAATTTCAGTGAGGTGGTGTGGCTTTCTACTGGATATGGTCATTGGAGCATGAGGAAATCCTAGCACACTTCTTTTAGTCATTAGGAATCCACACAAAATTCTTTAGGTGACCAGTAATTATTTTAACGTTATAACACTAAGGTAACCACACAGTGGAACAGTAAGGTAAATAACAATTAAGAAACAAGCTGCATGACCGTCAATGTTTGTTCACATTGAATGATTTAGCAAATCACCATGTAAAATAACAGAATTCTTCACAGAACTTCTGGCCTGTAGTGTTTGGTGGCTTTGCCAGATAAGTTATGATGACTGGCCAGCTCAGGTGTTGTAATGCGTTTAAAAAAGTACAGTCTCAAAGTGAACGAATCAAACGGATCACTTGAACTGTCCAACGGCAGAACGTTCGAGAGAGAACGCAGCAGTTGTCGACAAAATGCGGCTGTAGCTATGACAGCGGTGCCGTGTGCACCTAACGCTCCTCCGGTCTGAGTGCAGGCTACTGAAGACAATGCTGTGGCCGATCCAAAAATACTCCTGCACCATGTGCTACAGACGGATTGCCGCAGTTTAAATTGTAGGTCTTGTGATACACGATTTTAACACAAGGGATTTACGGCTAAATCACGGCTTTCATTTGCACGTCACCTCATTAATGTCAGCGTCCACGCTGTGAGCTAACGTTAGCTGTTCGGTGATTTGCTAAGGGTTTAGTGAACTGCTTTGTTATATCGAGGCATGCACATGGGCTGTAGTAGCTGGCAAACCATACCGTGATAATAATAAAACAGCTGTGACAACTTGGAGGGCATGTTAGCTTAACAATTAACGTTAACGCTAATCTTGTCGTGAGCAGTCATAAATTAGCCACATCCGTAACTTGTACTCAAGAAAAAACAGTTAACCTAGCTACGTTAGCACTTTTCGGGAATTGAGTTTAGCTATGTTAATTTACACTGAAGACTAGCGTTGCGAAAAATACGTTTTGGGTGACATTATCAAGCCATTCAGACAACACTGACCACACAGCTGCAACACATTACTACCAGACTGAAGCTAAAATAACAAGCTAGCTAAGTTAGCTGTCTGATATTAGCAAACAGTCCTGGTGTAAAGAGGGGGTTAACTACACTAACCTCCAAATTCTTATTGTTAAAGAGACTTCAGATTAAAGTAATTCGGAGAAATGAATCGATATTTCTTAAATATGTAGGTTTTATAATAATTATAAAGATAGTTGCAGGACACTCACTTTCTCCATGGTGCAAGCATGAGGTTCCTTCCAGAAACTACTGCGTACTAGCGCCTCCCCCTGAACAACGTACAAGTTGCCAGTTTGGGATGTAAAAAATCCGTAATCAACGTTGAGATTTACATTGCACCAGTGAGGGTGTCGTGAGGGACAATATATAGCCCAGGAACGGAAACTTCCAGAAGGTTAAGGAAGATTCTACGGATGTGTTTCATAGACAGTAACTAAGTACATTTATTCAAGTACTGTACTTAAGTATAAATCTGAGGTACTCGCACTTTACTTGAGTTGAGTTGAGTTGAGTTGAAGACTTGTAACTGACTGATAATGCATTTGGGGACCGGTGAGGTAACGTTAGTTAGGGACCATGGCTGGAAGTGAGAGGACAAATCTCAAAGCAGCAAATATATCATGCTTAGGTCAGCCATTACGTCTCTCATGCTTAATTTGATAGTTCTAATCATTAAAGTTAATCATTGCCTGGTAGGGCATAAACACAAATAATCTCTTAATACATTGAGGGGTAAAACTAGTAGATTGTGTATGGTGCCGCCATATGGTGTCATCATCTATGTTCATTATTTATATGCCATCATTATATTACACCATGTGTTATTACATTATCATCAAACGATTTACAGACGGCCACTTTTACATAAGTGAGTGCCTGTGGCCAGTGAGGATTAAAGCCAGGTTTCCCTTTGTTTTTAGAATAAATGCCGGTTGTCTGTGGTGTTTTTAAATCTTGCTCTCTCATTGGCAATCTCCTTGTAATTAAGCCAAAGTCACACCAGACTGTGGGTGAACAAATACAGTAGACTTGGGAAGTTGATGAATGCATTTGATTTACATAAGATCCAAGCATTTACAATATATGGGACCAGATGTAGGCTTCTGTTGTCCCGATTTACTTTTTATTTTTCATTGCTGAAATTTAGTTTCTTTTTTAAAACATAAATATAATCAATCAAAACAAATCTATGCATGCTGTTCATATTGGATATACTACTGTTAGAACTCATATCCATGTACACATCTACCCATACATAAAATAAATAAATATTTTTATCCCAGCATTCTCTGCACTCCATTGCACTATTGTCTTGTACTATCTGCACATGTTATTGTTTTTGTTTATGCTTATAGATGTATATCGGTTCATAGTTGTTTATGTATATTTTTTTGAGCTTGTTGTCCTGTTTATTCATGCTTATTCTATGTACAACTGGGGTCATACTTGAATTTTACACATAGCCTACCTGGCCAATAAAAGTGATTCTGATTTTGATTTTCCACGACCATGTTTTTGATGTGTGGCACCATCTCTATCTTACCTCAACCCATTATAACTGCAGGATGCTTTCTGAACATTGTCTTTGGAGTAGCATAACCTTTTAGCAGACACTGTATAAAAAATATCATATTTTTTATATAACAGCATAAGTGAACTGAATTGTTTGATAGGCCACATAGTTTGTCAGAGGCAGAGGATGTAGTGGAGGCCATCCTGAATAGACCATTCATGCTGCTGTTGCCATGGATTCACAGACAGAGGAAACACAAGATAGAGAAGCCCGAGTGTCAAGATCAAAGAGTGGCCACACACTCGCTGAGGCTGAAATTAGCCCCAGGCTCTATGCAAAACAAAGAGCACAGCTGGTAGGTCTGTAGCCTTTGCCCTTGTCTCCCCTTATAGACTCTCCAACAAGATGCCCCATCTCTATTTACCTAAGTTCATCCCCTGAAACTCCACAAGGAGTCAAATTGAGGTCAAGACAACATACTATGAGCAGCAGCTGTATGGTCTGTAACAAATGAGATGAAACTTATGACATGACTGTCTCCTTTACAGATTTTTAGTACACTCCAGTTCTTTAATAAGCATTTATGTGCAATGGGTGTTCTGTGTTTTCCTGTAATTAGCATGGTCTTATCAGGGATGGGTGAGAGGGACTAAAATTTTTTATCAAAGATGGAAATGTCTCATACTCTAATGGTCTGTTCTCTACCTTGCTTTCTCATTCTCCCCTGAAAATAAAATTAAAACATGGTGACATCTGGTGATTTGTCCTAGGATTCTGTGCTAAGTTTCACTTTGCACATAGAAAAAAATATTGTCAAGATCACACTAGCTGAGTCATTACCATCCACATTTGAAAATAAAAAAGGGATATGAATGAACTTGGTGTGCAAGACAGGACTCACATTTGCCATCTTAATGCAATGTTGGGGTTATAAAGCAAGTCAGGGAATTTGCTAGGCCTAATGATCACACATGATTAGCACTTATTCACAGGTGGATTCAGAGACAGATAACAAGAGAGACCAAGAAAGAAAATACATAGGCTAGAATGTGTGTATATGTGTGTGATGACGTTCTCCTAACATCTGCCCTTATCTCTTCAAAGTCATGCAGTGTAATGTAACCGTATCATTGACAGTGCAGGTGGTTATACATACCAGTGAAAGTCACAGTATTTTAATCTGGGTCAACTGCTAGTAAAGTTTAAGCCAGTTTTTCACTGTATTGAAAACAGGTTTCAGGTCCTATAGATAGATCAAATATCCTAGTTTTATGTAAAGATGACTGTCAGAAATTACCTGCTTACATTAGGCTACCTATACAAATGTGGGGATTAACGAACCTCAATGTTATATGTCAACAAATTATGGAGTTGATGCATACTACATGAGGCAGTAAGTGACGCCAGTGACGTTTGTCAAATACAATTTCCCCCTTATTTTAAAAATGCACCAGGGCTCTGAGTAAAAAATAAAAATACTGTTGACAGTATTTTCGACCTAAATTATCTGAATCCTCTCTGGGTTGCATTTAGGACCTCCGAGTTTGATAGAGGAACGCAAAGGCAACATCAGTCACCAGTAGCTTTTGGCGCGTGTTGCTTTCCAAAGTGCTGAATTGGAAAAGAGATTTTGTCGTATGTTGTCGCCAATAAAAGTGAGTTTGTAATTATTTAATGTACAATGTTCATAGAAAATAGCAAAGCAAGAACCGTTACAAGTGATAGCTGTACATTACAGCTGTAATGATACCTAGCTAGATGAGCTGTCTACATGTAACGTTAATAACGCTAGCTTTTTAGCTAACTAAGTTAATCTAGCTACCTTCTAGATAACAGTACACTTGTTGCTAAACTAACAAAAAACAAAGCAATATTGTCAAGTATGTCCAACTGAGTTAACCTACACCTTTTAAAACCAAGTGAGTGACCAAAGCAAACCAGGACTTCACTTATAATTAAGGTCTTTTCGATTTTCTTATCTCTATCTAGCTAACACCATCTGCTAACTTAATTGGATGAGCTGTGCTTTCTAATCAACCACAATGAGGAGACAGGAAAACCAGATGCCCAGGCCAACAGCCGGTTTGTTCATTCCAGATTTATTCTTTTCCTCATATTAATAGGTTGCTTTGATTTCTGCCTGTGTCTTGTGGTGTAAGAAATGTTTTTTGTGCTTGTTCGAGAGTTCAAGTTATTGAGGTGATTTGTTTGATAATATTTAAAATATCCTAAAATAGTGAATTTGCTTTTTTGTGGTGTACCATATCCAAAACAAGTATATAGTACACGGTATTATGTGGTTGTTAAATTTATAGAATCGTCAAGGCATATTTTTGTCTGGTCCAATGTACTGAGTCTAATGTGTTCAGATGTGTTTCCTCTGCTGTCTCCATCAGGCTGCCTGCCTGTGCCACTCTTTAACCAGAAGAAGAGAAACAGAGTTCCTTTGACATCTGCTCCCTCTGAGAATGAATTTTTCTCCCATAGTGAATACATAGCAAACACCAGCTCATCTACATCTCACAGCACATCAGGTGAAGCTTTCAGTTAGACCCTTTAAGCTCCCACAGTATTTCTGTCACTAGGTGGCAGTACAACAAAGGACAATATAAGTGCACTTTAAATAGCAAGTGAGCTTAATTTTTCTACCCTCAACTGTGTGAATATACTTTGAAATGTTGCTGTTGAATGTTGTTTAATGTCTAACTGCTCAAAATCACCATTTTACATAAAACCAAGGACACTCCACATGAATTAAGATACACATTCACAACAGCAGATAGTGGATCCTGCTCTTTAAGGTGCTATAAACTGCTGAGAATGTACCTTTCTTTAGGTACCTGTGGATCTTACCATGCCTCAGGTCTGCCCTCTGGTGCTCCACAAAGCCACCAGTGGAAGAGACAGGGCATCTACTCCCAATCTACTCCGCCGCAGCAGTACTGCAGCAACAGACCTGCTCCTGGACCTGCCCTTTCAATGAGAACACATGCACCCATACCACATCCATACAAAGGTGGAGGAACAAGGTATGGTGGACCTTCTAACCATTAGTATGATGGTCAGTGGTTTGACCCGTTTGTCATAGTTTATTAACTATGAAAAATGCTGAAAAATCAGAAATTCCCAATTCACCCACAAGCTGTTTAAATATGACAGTTTTACATATTTATACATTCTGAAATAATACAAAAGTTAGTTTAAGTAACCACATTTCCACCTTAAAACAGGTGGAAATGTTTACAGAAATATGGATACCCTTGTTCCTAGCTGTAACAGGCAGCAAACAAGGTTCTTGTTCGAACCATGATTTTACAGTAAGTTTTAGTCATGGTCCCAATATGTGAAAAAAGGGTTATGTATTTTCATTTTCAGCTCTAAGATGGGACAGCCCAGCAACCCAGTGAGACAAGTGGATGCCAGCCCCAGTGCTAAATCCAGACAAAGCGAATATCAAGTCCCCCGCATCAGTGAGAATGTACAAAGCAAGCAACCCCCCCACACTGTGTTCTCTCAGATGGGCCAGCCGTCATCTTACAGACCAAAAATCCCACACATCAGTCTTTCCAGCAGTCCAGACCTCTGCCTCCTCCTGTCCCACCACCCAGCAGGCCCTCTGCTTGTGCAGCGCAGCCACAAAATAACTCCTGGAAGTTTACTAACATCTTTGGGCAGCAGAAATCCACCTTTGAGGGAAACAGGGGCACAAGACAACCTCAGACTGGACAGCAAACTCGAATTCAGGTAGAAACATATTTGGAAAATAAATAACATTATACAAAGACTTCAAAAACTTGCCGTTAACGTTTCATGAACTTGTTCATTTTCATATCATTTGTAATTGTGCTCAGCAGGAAACAATGAAGCCAACCATTGAAAACTCACTGAGAATCCTGACTGCAGTAATTGATGGCATGAGACACTGGAGCCAGTTTAAAGACAAAGTCCCATACTTATTTGAGATATTTGGTCAGTTGATTAGGGGTTGCTGTTGTTTTTTATGTGTAATGTTTAATATCTTTAAACACCATTAAACTGACAGGCTATGCTCTTCCATTAGCTACTCTAGACTCTGCGGTCACACTGGGTCGCCACGGAGCCAAGAACTTCCTCATGAGAGATGGCAAGGAGGTTATCCAGTGTGTCTTCTATGAAAATGTGAGTTGGGATAAAAAGCTTAAGAAGTAAAATGAATGATGTGTCATGAGTTTATCTGAGAGACAATGTAAATTTGCACACATGAAATTGCTCTAAGTCTCCTTAGCTTCAGTCAGACAAATATAGGGTGTTTATTAAAAATGACTTAGTGTTGTCCATGTTTTTATTTGCTGTTGAAGGGTTTTTTGGGAGCTTTTCCTTTCCCGAATCCCAGGTCTAAGGACAGAGGGTGTTATATATACTCTATAAACTATGAATTGTAAAGCCTAAAAATTGACTTGTATAGTAGTATGATGATTATGATGCACTTTGGTTATTCTGTATATTTACTGTTCAAGTAAACCTGTCAGTATGCAAGTACGTATGAATATGATACTATCATCATTATCCTTGGTTTGAATTTATTGTGTGATCTTTTCTGTTATTGTTCTATCTTTGAAGGCTGGGTAGATGAGCTGCTCAAACAGGGATAGTGAAATCAGGTTTACATCATTATGTCCTCTTTGCCCATAGGTGACTCAGCGGTTACTGAGAAATCTTACTTAATGTGTTTATTATTTGTATGATTTGATGCTGTTCAGGTTATCTTATACTTACCTGAGCAGGTGGTACTGTAGGTTCTAGTTAGGTGAGGCTGAGAAAGTGCAATACCTTTCACCTGAGTAGAGGGAGGGAGGAGGTGGCAGCTTGCTGTGAGGTTGTAGTTTTCAGTGTTTGTTTGTTTTGGTTGTTCTTCTTTTTGCTTCCGTTCTTTTCATTGAATTTCCTGTGGTTAAATTTTTGCCTCTGTTTCATTAGTATTTTTGCCACCTTTTTTACAATTACTACTGCATATTGACCCGTGAACATTCTCTTTAAATGGCGTTTTGGAAATATTCGGCTTGGCAAACTAAAATAAAATAGCACTGGAATCAGACTGGACTTAATCTTCAATTCTGCTTCTTATCCAACAGGAGCAGGAACTGCCCCGACTCATCCGTGGTCAAGTTCATCGCTGTGTGGGAAACTATGACTGCAGCAGAGATGTCCTGATGTGTGTGTCCGTCAGACCCGGCCTGCCCTCAGAGCTGAGGAACGCTCAGGAGGCTGTCAAAGCCTGCGATGCAGAAATGAGGGCACTGGTCAAATCACTCAGTGAAGTCTGAGCATGGGTAGAAATCTTCAGCAGTACTGATAGGAAGAAAGTATACTAGTATTTTATGAGGTTACATGCGAGCCATGCTATATAGTAATATATAGCTGTTGTTATTATTAGCAGCAGTCCCTGTAGTTTTAAAAAGCATGTTTAAGGTCTTAGGTTTTTGACCAGTAGGGGGTGCTGTTCATTTGTTGCATGCAAACAAAATACACTAGCACTGAACAGTTGAATTCACTTGTATGTTCTGCCGTAGATGTTTTTGTATTTATGTGTGAAACAAATATATAAATAGCTGTTTCATTTGACCAAAACGTTAACGGGAAGTAAAGCCTCTCTTTTTGTAAGTTCTGAAATATTTTTATTACAAAGAAAATTCACAGAACAGCAAACATTGTTTAGAGGTTAAATCCGGTAAAGCAAACACTATGAGGTAATATCTCAAAATATATCTTTGAAAAACGGGGTAGTTAAGAATAACGCGTATATCAAGTACAGTTAGTTTATTTACAGTCAAACATCACAATGGAAAAAACAATAATTCTACTCTACCTAAACAGTTTCACCAGTGCTGAGACTTTACACACAATGGTTCAGCAAATTTGGAAACAAGTCCAGTGCAGTCACGCTAGTCATTCCCACAGTCAAGCACAGTATGAGGTCCAATACAATACCAACATTTCTCTCCTGACCGTCTTCCAAATATGGCAACATAATCACAGTAATTTTCTTAATGTCAGGACATGTCATTATGGGAACCCAAATTTGGGAAATATTTCAATATTAACCCATTAGCAAAATCCAGCCCAGTATTTAACACTAATACACACATAAGCACCCACTAGGAAAGGGAGTCTAGCTTTAATGAAATTGGCAGTGTACAGGGACAGTAAGTGGAGAAGTAGACATTTTGTCCTTGGAACATGACAGGAATGGTGCCAGCGCTTAAAAGAAGAAGTGGGTTGACGAAAACACAGCAACACATTAGCTTATTCGAGGAGCTAATTATAAGCCACGTTTTACACATAATGCGAATAATGTGTCAGCTCAGCACAGATAACCAACAGCGAAGTTCAATTTGTACAGCTCCCTCCTCTACCACTCAATTTTAAAATCACAGTAGACAAGGATGCCAGGAATTAATCTGTTAGCTGCATGTCACAACCTTTTAATATAGTAATTCAAGTTACCTCTTCTAGATAATTGGCAAAAATGTCTCAGGCCATAATTGAACACAAGTACGCTGCTATTCTTTTTTTTCCCTTCTCTCTGCCATTACCCCCAAGGATTAGAAGACATTGTCTCTTTTTTTATCCTCCAGAACATTTTCTAAAGTTAATGAGATCATACTGCATCAAGTACAGGAGAAATGTTTTCCCTCTGAGAGGAAAAAATATAGTAGAAAAAAAAACACATCACACAACAGGATCCACAGTTTTTCAGCAAAAAAGATGATAACCTGATAATTGTATTAAACACTTGTCTTTGTTATGTTAAAAGGCACAAGTTGGTCAGATCACATTTAAAATCTAGATCAATTGTTCTACCATTAACAAAGCCCATATTATCATGCATTTTTTTTGAGACAAAATTCCTACATCTCCCTGCCTTTTGCAATACTTTTTTCCTGATAAAGAGCGTTTAGTATAGTGTGTTTTAGACAGAGAAAAAAAAATTGCATGTTTAACAAGCAAGTTACATCACACAAACAATTCTGGGGAAAACAAAAGGATGCAATATGCCAGCACACAACTGCACTGAAACCACTACTTATTATTATGATTCTCTTCCTTGTTATGAGAAGAGATTTCCATTTGTCCTCTCGGCAGGTCTTATGCTGTATCTATTGTCCTTTTCTTTGTGACAGTTACTAAATGCACTGTCTTTGAAAGCTGAAACATCTTCTTGACTCCCTCTGGTTCACTGCCTGGTCACAAGACTGGAAGGCAGAAAAGGTCCGGAGTGCCAAAATCCTTCAAAGCATCAGAGTCTCTTTTCAGTGTGGTGTTTTGAAACCCCAAACATCAGCTCTGTTAAATCCAGACCATGTACAGTCCAAACGCTTCAGCACAAAACATTGTCAGTAGATGCAACTCCTTAAGAGGTGAGATGCAACCATTGAAAGGGGCTCCCTCGTTGAGTCAAATGTTCTTCAAAACCTCTGATTGAAACATTATTTGACTGGACGAGTCATACTGCCACACAATCTCATGCTTCCACTCTTTTCCAACTTCCAGTCTGTTTTTGGAATGTTATACATGTTGTTGTTAACCACAAAAAAAAAAGAAAAAATCACATTTTTACTAGTACTTGTTACATTTGTGGTCATTTTCTTAAATCATGTGAAATTAGCTTCAGTCCTTTCATTTTCTGACTGCATCTCCAGAACTGACATGAAGAAAACAGATACGTCAAACTGCAGAAAACGCATGATAGATTTGAGGGTAAAAATAACTACAGAGGATTATTGTAACATAAAATGTTCCATTTAAAGGAACTGAATTTGAATTAATTACATAACAGATGGAGGAAGACAGTGTTTGTTGTTGAGTATCAGCTTCAGTTATCACTGGTGGAGTGGGGCTTCCCAAACAGCATCGCCTTTAAAATCGGGATGCAGGTGTCTCTCCATGACATCAAGCGCAGATTAGCGAGAGTGGTCAGGAGGGAAATAAACAAGACTACGTATCAATGCACTATAACAGCGTGGGTAAAGGGGTGGGGGACAGCTGCTCCTTTGGTGCATATTTGGCAAAAAAGGGCAAGAAGACGGTGAGCATGACTCCGACGATAGCCAGCATGTAGCCCCAACCGATCTGGCACTCGCCGGCGTAATAGATGTCAGAGTCCCCGCAGAAGGACCTGACCAGTGAGGAGTTCAGGCCGAAGGGATAGACCAGCAGTCCAGCAGCCATGATGAACACTGCAGAGAAAACAGAGTCAGAGAAAACTGAGTGAGTTTGACAGCAGACAGTATATTTATATAAGCTGCTGAAGGAAAGGTTTAGTACAAAAACAAGATGGAAAAAATGCTGTTGATTCTGAAATTACATGTTCATTGGGAAGTTTATTCTTTGATAGACACAAAATATACTCTCACATTTGTTTAGTGTGGCCATGGAGATTGTTTAGGTTATATTTGGCCATGCAGGGTTTGAGATATGTCTGTATATTTTCGCCTACACCTCAGTATAATGAATGTATGAATTAATGTGAATGATTGTGGTTGTCACAACACTGAAAAGAAAAAGTGCTCTGCTACTCTGGATAATCTACACACTCCACTTTGAACAGTTTTAACAGGAAGTACTTTTTATGAAATAGTCCCATTTAAAACTTTAAAAAAGCCGACAGACACTAATGTCCCAAAACCATCCACATGGCTAGTCATCACTAAATAGAAGTGAGAAAATGTGATTGATTATTTTTGTAATTTGAGTAAACCAACCCTTTGATATCCTGATGGCTAGATCTGTATACTGTAATAGGTATGCCAACTAAGAGCCCCTTGGTGGCAGTAGAGGTTTAGCCGAAATCACAACAGTCTGACTGAGAGTTGAGTGTGTAATTTAGATACTTCATCAGTCCTGAAGTACCTTCATTTGCAGTGAGACCTGACTGATTGTTGCTTTGTGTTACATATATAAAAATAAATCATGACCTAGATAGTTTTTAAGTCCAACGGTGACAGAACAGAGCTTTTAACTTATTAAACAACAAAGGCTCTGATTACTTGTAATTGACAGAAACTTCTAATGCAAAATGATTCATGTCTTCTCAAATCCATTTGCACTCCTCATTTTAAAACTCTGGGGCTTCATAAAAAGAAGACATCCCACCACCACCCCACATCCCCGCGCTTGTGCTGCGATCAGCTTTCTCAGACACTGTCCCCCATGCAGCCCAAGAGCAGCTCACTTTTACAAATTGAGTCAAGTCTCACAGCCCATGCTGCCAAGCAGTTATCGACTGCGCTACAGGCTATCATTGCTGCTCTTAGTCATTCTGAGTGCCGGCTGGGTTTCAATTACGATGCCAGGTGGTCATGGTTGTTTTAGCTTTGGAGAGCTGGGGTTACTGGTAAAGCTCAAAGTTGTGATAGTGACTAGCTCTTGAGAAAACACAACAACCGTCTTTTATTACGCTGTATTGATTTCAGGAGATTTCCGTTTTCCTACTTTCCAGGGCAGCGCCGTCGTGGTCAGTGAGAAACAGTGCTCATATGAGAGCTACAATGCATTAGCTGTGTGAAATCCATGGTTTGTGTGGGCAGTGAAGGATTGTGTTAGTAGAACAGGGATGGGTGAGGTAGGAAGCTTTCACACTTGCACACTAGGGGCTTTAGGATTTACTGTTAGCATGAGAAAAGCAGAATGACAGGGAATAAACAGAAAGAAAGGGGTCTGAATGGGCGAAGGAGAGGTATTTCTTGAGTGTGGTTTGTCTAGATTGGAGTTCATTGAGGGTCTGCCTCTCAGCCTTGCGTATCCCAACCCTATACCCAGCCCTCCCACCTGTCAAAGTGGCCCCATGTTTTAACTGCAGGGGCCCAGTGGCTCAAACTCACTGCCTAATGACACTTTAATGACCTTCTTTATCAAACTATCATTGGCTTGTGTGAAAGAAATACAAAGACACAGGCGTGCATTCGCAACCCAAACCCACTGCCCTAATCCCTCCTACACTGAAATGATGGCATTTAAAGGAAGCTTGGGCTCAAAACCTGAATGGATAAATAATTAACAACACTGTATAACCCCCAAATAATCAATACGATTTTATCAATCACACCAGGAGGGAATGCAGGTAGGGTGTCTGGATCAGATAAGCTGCAGCTCAGGCTGACTGGATCTCTGCAAGCCATTAATGAGAGGAGGTCTGTCAAAAAACTGTAAAATCAGCCTCATATCAGAGGGAATCCTTCAAATCAGAGAGGGATAAAACCAAACCAAAGTGCATTTGCACGTCTTGAAAGGGAACTCCACCGATTTTACACATCAAAGGCTGTCTACAAGAGTACTACTGCATTTGTTAAAAAAAAAAAAAAAAAAGTATAAAACCTTTTGTGGCTCCAGAGAGAGATGGGTGTAGTCTGATAAATGTCGCTAACTAATAAATGACAACCAATAAATGGCCTCCTGGGTGAGAGCTGGATTTTATCAATCTGCTGACTCAAGACAAGATCGAAGACTACAAGTCTGAAAAGAAAAAATCTGGAGGTGTGGAGTTAGAAAGAAATGAGCTTACTAGACCTCTCTAGGCTGTCGACTCGAGGCTAGGCTCGAGGCTACATTAGCTGCTACTAACATAAGACACCCAAATCTCCAACTGAGCTACTGGAAGTCACGTTGTATTGTGGGTAATGTAGGCACTGTTTTTTGACAAGGAACAATAAGTGGAATAAAAAGACAATGACTCACAATGTTATAGTTATTGCTAAACTGGTGGGGTACTCGTTTAATTGCCTAAAGCTGAATACTGTACAGGATAAAGCAGAACAATGAGGTAAATGTTGTGTGACAAACCTTCAAATTAAGATGGGGAAAACATCATTCTAATTTCCACTGCAGGGTAGACAAGCTTAATTTCAACAAGGTCTTATATGGTCCGGTAGTATAATCCTATGAGGAATGGGCAGTGTGATGAAAGAGCCTGACATGACACCAAGATGCCATGCAGGGAGACTGAAGGTGCTCATTACATGTGCTACCAGGAGAGCAGTGTGCTGGTGCACTCCCACTTGACAGGGCAAACTGAATGTCTATGTGTTGTTGACATTATTGGCGTCCAAGAGTTAGTCAGCAGGTGATGATTTGAGAGAGCTGGCTTGATCACATGAAAGCACAATAATACTAAGTATTATTGTTATTAATAACAAAAACCACTGGAAAAACATCCAACAGTGAGCTTGGAACAGAGATGCATTAGAAAGTTACGGGTAAACTCAGATAGACTCAAATTTCTAATTTAAATGCAGTTGGGGCTGTATGAAAATGATTGGGGGTGGAGGGGTCAGAGATAGGGGGAGACTATGTATTTTTTTTATTTTTGCTATATGGAGATGGTCAAACAAAATGTTTCAACCCCCCTCCCCATCCCCTTAATTTCCATACAGTCCCTTACAGGGGTTTTTAAAGAGCTGTCCACAATAGCCACCAGGCAGTAAAAAGCTACGAGTGCTCCCATCATTTACCTCCTAATAGACCCAAGTAGCAGACAGTTTACTAACCTTCTAACCTTCAATCAATGGTCCTCAGGACAGGGAGGAACGTCTAACTTGGCCACGTACTTTATCCACAGACAGGAATAAAAGTGGAAAGGCGTGGAGAGAGTGTGTCAGACCCAATCAGATGAGTACCGCTGAATACATTAGGCTGTCACACGTGAGGCTATCATAGTGGCTCAGATGACAGACAGGCAGGACAGACAGGAGTGAGAGAATGATGGAGAGGTCACGAGTTCACTGGGCACTAATGTGTCCCAGTTTCATTGCAAACTTTACACACAGTGCCAAAGAAGAGGGTCGCAGTGTGTGTTTATTCATAGGAAAGATAGCAGAACTAAACACGCCTCTCAGATGTTTACTGTAAATTCACTGGCCATTATTGTTTCACATTTATTCATTTGTCTGTTGTCATATTTTAACCTAAAGAAGACGGTTCTGAGCTTGTGCTTAGTGGCAGTTCTGACCAATAGACCAGTGGTTCTACATTAGTTTCTTAAATGACTTCAATATTTGTCATTTACGTACTTACGGTCTGTTAATCTTGAAAAATGTCCTTGGATTACTTTCGGTATTTCTCTTTACTGACAGCTTGTTTGAATGCACACTTCTGCAGCTTTCAAGAGTATACAGACTGAAGGAGTAAAATATCGATTTGGAAATACTAAACAGTCAGAAGTGTCCAAGAGCACTAGATTTCATTGTTGCTTCGGCTGTTTTCACAGGTTTTCACAAGGCTGCGGAAGCCTTTGTGTACGCTAATGAATAGCAAATACCTTTATGTGCTTGCTTCTTTCTTTTTGTATAAATGTTTTTTGTGTGCGCATCCAAGGGTTGTAGATGAGAAAAGCCAAATTAAATAAAACAGAGGAGAAAGCATGGTACTACCACACAAAGACCGCTTTTAACAACTAAATGAACTAAATTAACCTTGAATCTCTTTCTCAGTGGTGCAGCGAGAAATGGAAAGCTGCTCTCGGTGAAACAGTGCACAGCAGTGAGAAAGAGATTGAATGGGTTTGTGGGGCGGGAAGGTGTGTGATAACCTGGCGTCCAAGCGTGACACTGAATCAATTTCATCACAGACCTCTGACACAGAAATCACTGGCTTAGTTTATTACACAAGCCTAGAAACACACAAATCATAGGATTACTCATGTGCCACATTTCAGTGTGACTGCCTGAGTTCAGTTGCAGAAATCTGGTACGTCTGGAATCTACTCTCGTCAGAAATTTCAGAAATCCAATATACTGTAGTCCCAGACATTTATAACCTTGTATCTAATGTAGAAGTCCTCAATTTTATTCTTCCCAAGATATTACTAATAAAAAATTCAATTCTGTGAGGCTCTTTCATTACGACGCCAAGACCTCTGCTTTGGATCAAACTCTATTGCCACCCTGTGCTGACTGTCATAACTCTGTTAGCAATGGGAGGGGTTGAATTAAACTCGACAGGAAATGGGTGGCTCCCTATTGTAGATGCAGTGCTCTTTCATTCCTGTTTTGCAATGGTGTCATCTGTCTGTTTGCACTCTCTGGCAAACAGTTACGTAAAATATATTAAATGCACTGATTATTGTCACCCTGGCCCAGACAGAAAGACGCCTGTTGAGACGAGCATCACGCCGTAAAACCTGGTGTGCAGTGGCCTTGTACTGAAGCAGAGTGATTCACTGTCAAACAATATGATATTGTTAAACCTTTGCAAGGATCAGGGAGAGGATTTACAGTTGAACAATAGCTTAGCTCACTAACATACTGTCTTTGTGTGCTCTTCTATAGAGGACAGGCCCTTTAAAGTGTTTTATAATGAGAAGTCAGCAAGAGAAATACACTGACACTGAAAAATAAGACAGGACAGCTTATACAATATACATTCAAGCCATGCAGCCAGCAAGAGGGAACTCGAATATATTAGAATAGACTAATGCCTTGCTTATCTCCTCTGACCTACAAGCCTGACAAACAGTCAGGTGGAGACCACCAGCTCCACTGGGACAAGAGCAGTCAGACGTGAAAATAAAAAAACATTAAAAGAAGAAGCACAGAACCGCTGTGGACCTTTGGGTGTTACATCCTCTTATATCCAGCAGCACCCTCTGCTTACTCTCACTCCTGATAGAAACTTCTTATCTGGTTGCTGTCCACACAGGGACATTATCTGCTGCTACTATTCACTTCAAAGACACATGAAAGAGCACACATATTAGACTGTGGCCTTACATTGCCACAGACCTGTTTGATGTCACGTTACCTTGCATAGCAAAGACATCAACACAATAAACCCCCCTCATATCTTTCTTCTCTGCCAAGGACAACGTCTGCGTTCTTCAGGTAAGGTTGTAGGCGAATGCAAAACAACAAGAAAATGCTAATAAATCTCAAAATATACCAACACAAAGCTCATTTGTTTGTGTTGCCGGGCATGTTTGTCATTGGTGAAACAGTGGGGGGAAACAGTTGCTTAATTACAGATACAGGCCCAAAGCTGTACATCAGAATTGCTGTTACGGTGTCTTCATCCTTCATATTCTTTATCATTGCCCCTTTTCTTTTTCTGTAAGGACAAATTTTTTCATCATCGTGGAAAAGGTGAGCTGATCTCTGTATAGTCCCATGGACTAGGTAATAATAACCCAGATGTGATCAGGCAAGCTGATACTGCTGATTTATAAAAACAGCCTGGGGCAGTAAACACCGAGTGTGACCCACATACATTCATTACATTCATATATAGTTATAGTATATGGGCACATACTATTAGGCATAGCCATTTGCACACATACACACACACACACATATATATATATACACTGCAAAAACTAAAATCTTAGTAAGATTAGTTATCTTAATTGAAGGCAAAATATATTTGGCCCTAAGTAGCAAGTGAAATATTCTTGTTCTGTTGGCAGATAATTTTGCTGATTTTAAGTAATATTTCCCCCATTTTAATGCTTTTTTCCCCTTGTTTTTGAGAGCTTTTTTGCAGTATATAAATAGATCATGTTTTTTTTTCATTATGTTTTTTTGTGCGATTTGTGCCTTTGTTATCAATACAGTCCATCAAAAACTAGCAAGTCACAAACTTTGCTAACAAAGCCAAACATCAAGCAAGTCTGACAACACAAGACATAGCAATATTACTTATTAGTCCAACCGTGAACACAGAAAGAAGGCCAGCTCGGCGTTTGTCCTGCAGCCTTTTCTTTCATTAAGCTCCCACCAACGTCCGGCAGCCTCTTGCTTGATCACTCTCTTTCTTTCTTCTTAGCTTCCTGTGTCAACATGCTCTTCGGACTCTTTGACTCGCCAGCTTATTAGTTCAACATAAAGGCCTGCTCTGCATCTGTCCTGCTTCCTTTCAGCTCTTTTAGCTCCCGCCAATGAGTAAAAGCCAGTCCGATATTTACTCTTGTCTGGTCTCTTGCTATAGCTTCCACTGTCAATGTCCTCTTTGGTCTCTTCGCCTCTGCCATTAGCTAATCTTAAATCCATGCAGGCTGCTGAGCCACGGGTCAGCAACGGCGCCACTCTCCACCTGCAGCAGCATATTGTTGCTTGAAACTTGGATGGCAAGCTAGCCAACAAAGCTACATAGCATAGTAAGTTTGCTAACATCAATTTGAAATGTAAAGCCAGCAACTAAACCTCTGTCTGTGAAACCTACAGCTGATTTAGCTTGAGTCTGCAACTCTGCTACACAGCCATACATCAAGCAAGTGCAACAACAGAAGACATAGCAAGCCAGCTAGTTACTTAGTTATTAGTCCAACAGCAACAATGCCAGCTCGGCATCTGTCCTGCATCCTTTCAGCTCTTTTAGCACATGCCAACGAGTAAAAGCCTTTCTTTTTTACCTCTTGTCCGATAGTGACGTCACTCACCCTATTACAAGTCAGTGTACCATCAAAATGATTCTGAAGCTGTTATATTAAGATAAAAATACTACATAATGTCTGAAACAAATAAATCCAAAAGATTAACTAAACTGCATGTATTTGCTGGAAATCTGACTGTGTGTGTGTGTGTGTGTGTCCAATAATGGGCAGTGCATAACAGTGATGTGTCTCTAGGAAACTGCCATTTCACTGGCCGCATACAAGGAGTATTTCCATTTCCTGCTCAGTCTACAGGCGAATGGAGATGGGGATGGATAATTTCTCTTTCTCGCACACTTTTTCTTTGACCTCCAGTCTGACAACATGGAGAAGGAAGCAGATGGAAGTCCACAATGCGTATGTAACAGTGCATTAAGCAGATATCACAAAGAGAAAGGAATAGCAGGAGGAATGTTTGAGCATCCCACACACAACGGATTGCTCTATATGAAAAAAATAATTATCCATAAATGAAAATTAAGTTACAATAAGAGTCTCCAGTGTTACGTGTCTAAACGTGCATCAAGTTGACTACAATTTTGACCCCTCTGTGTGCTCAAGGTGAGGAACCGTAGCGAGGAAGATGAAATTTTCTGAGTTGTTGGGAGTTGAACTGTGCCAGCAATGAATCTCCAGGTAGTCTACTGGGACCTGGCGGAGCATGGGCATAAACAGCAGGGACTCCATCCTAATGTGATGAGCTGTGCTCTAGTCTGCACACAACCATGTTGATAATTAAGCTCAGTGTGCCTCTGGGAAATTACGCTAATGATGCTCCTCTGACTGCCTACATTTCTCGAAACGTTTGGCTTAAGGTGATCGCGTACACAACGGCAAGTTAAACACGACTCCCTAATAAATGTTTCTGAAAAACATCAAGGAAAAAGGGGGAAATGGGGAGAGAGAATTGAGAGAGGAATAGATACGTTCATAAAGATTAAATGACGTAATTTGGTAGGTAGACCACAATTGCTAATATCTTCCATATTTTATGTTCTTCAACAATCTTTGTGCAACAGAAGAATCAAGAAAACAGATAAGAGTGAGGAAACAAAAGGGTGCTGGTCCAATTGGAAAGGACATTTCCAACTGCACACACTCTAGCTTTAGCTTCAGCAAGGTTTGTGAGGTCTTTCTGCTGTCTTTGAAAATTATTCCAGTTACATTATAACTGCAAAGCACTCATTCAGCTCTAAATGTCACACAGTGGGACAGGGAGGCTGAGTGGACTGGTTATGCTGTGCTTTGAGAATCATCAAGCAAATTAGTTAAAGCCAGAAGAGATTGTGGAGGAACTGTATATATACACTTGAGTAAAGTATTCTACTACTCTTTGTATTCTTGCTTTTTCCATAAAGATAAAACAACAGTGCGTGCTCAGAATGCCTAGGAAGCTGGTTTGAAACCACAGGGGAATTACTCCATGTGAAAGCGACCTGTTAAAGAGAACATCAAACTCTTTTCAGTGGAAATGGTCCACTACTGTCAATGGAGGCAAAAACCCGATGACCTTGAGTGATGTACAAAAAGAGTTAAAGAGTGAGAGAGCAAAGAAAGGGAGAGAAAGAGAAAGCCAATGAGGAAATAAAATACAGGGAGTTGGGAGAGATTAGCAGGGCAATAAAATAGCTTCTGCTATCTTTAGAGTGAGCAGGCCTGCCTGTGGATTGGTCAATCAGAACTTAGTAATAGGTTTGTTTATCACTGAGTCATTCTGACTGCTCTAAGCTGATACAGAGGACTGCGTAGGTGGTTAAACCCCCAGTCCAGAGTGCATTTGGGCATGTAAATGTTTTGTATAGTCTCATAGTGTCAATGATTTTGACTTGTACAAGCTTTTTGCATCTTGCAGATTATATCAGATGATTAAGTAAAGCTTTAATGATTCCCTGTGGAGTGCTGCGGCAGCAAAGACAATGATACAGATAAGAAGAAAACAGATACAGAGTATTGCAGATAAGACAACAAGCAGTTACAGTCTGAGAACATATTGTGAATACTCTCAACAGATAAAGACATAAAGATGGTGTTGTAAAGAGATTACAGATGAATTAAAAGGAATAATTCAACATTTTGCAAAATGTGTTTATCTTTACATCTGACACTCATGACAGCAAATAAGTGTATTTCCCAAAATATAGAACGGTTTCTGAACAGTTGATTTGTCCCGGTCACAAATAATCAAATTTTCTAATGTACCCCTAGAACATATATCCCGGGTAAAAGGAACAAAGAGATATTGCTGCTGAAATGCAGCTGAACATCATTTTCACAGCGTCCAAACAAAGACCCCTTCAAGTGTCTGTCTCTCAGCTCCCAGTGCATGCTGAGCCATCTGAACTCATGCTTCTGACTGTGAATCTCCATCCTGGGAGCACTGTAGCGATGACACATGAATCTCGCACGCTGCATCCAATCTATCATCTTAATGACTTCCATTTCCATATCGCCATCTATTTTTTTAATGTTGCAAATTAATTTACACCTCAGACAAATTGCTTGTCCTTGGTTTCCTTATGAGGCAGCCCACAGCGCATGTAGGGTTGTGTCAGTGTGCAACCTAACCAAGCCTAATCCGTCACTCAATCCATCCATTCCACCTCGCAGATTGGATTAGCGCGGGAGACAAACTACCTCACATGCATGAATGGGAAAATAAATAACAATAATACAAGAAAGAAAGTGGCGATTAGATTGAAGACATCAATCAACTGTGAAAAATTTCTCTCACCGTGACGATAGTGAAACAGTCAATGAGGAAACAACGGTTTATCTGATGACCTGAACCTGAAGGTCTCTCACTGTGCTGCATGTGGACGGCTGCCAAAGGTGATGTCTGTGTGTGTGTGTGTGTGTGTGTGTGTGTGTCTGACATTAACCCTGAGATTGTGTTGACAGCCTTTGGCCCTGAGGCTAAACCCTTAAGCTAGACGTCTCCTGAGTTCAGTGGCTGCCTCAGGTCCAACAGGGAATGTCAGCCGTGAAAGTCAGAATAACCCGGTCACACTGGTAGGTGCAATTTATACACAGCTGTGCCGTGGCATCACAGTTCACGTGTGTGTCGGGAGAAAGGTAGAGCAGAACGTGCCACGATGAATGTGAGACAACCCTTGATTTCTTGTCTTGCATGTCTCATGCAAAGCAGTTGAAAGCTACAAAATGAGCAACTGGTGCAATTTTATTTGTCCCTACAAGGTTATCTTCATTAAAACACATGTTTCTAAAAATGTGGTGGTGGTGGTGGTGGGGTACAGGGGTACATTCCTAGTTGGATGGTCAATCAAACAATCAAACAACTCCAGCGCAAAACTCCACAAGGGAAACAAAATGACTGCAAAGAGACATGAAATGACTACAATTATTCAAAAAAAAACTACAGAGAGACACAAAATGACCATAAATGACGTGCATCAGCTTTTGTCGGCTGCAGGCTATTTGGAGTGGCAAATAGCAGTTCTTTGTTGATATTATTTCATAGTCGAATATTTGAAGTTGTTTTTTGGCATTCATTTATTACATTAAACAAATAATGTAGCTATTAATAATGAACAGTTTATTTTTGCAGCAAACCTGGGTTTTAAATTTGAGTCTCATTTTTACAGATTTTCTTTAAAACTGGGCCCCAGTCTGCCCACCCCTTCTTAACACATGCATGAAAACAGCACAGAAGATGTGGTGAATCTGTATGTATATATAAACACAGTAAATACTCAAGCTAGAATATAGTGTGGAACTCATGACCTCCTGCAGACAGGTATAATGAAAAGTACAAAATGCATGAATTCATGAGGTGTAAGAACAGGATACTTATTTTTCAGTTGACTGCCACATGTTTTTCAAATTGCAAAATTCATTTTGAATGGGTTTTCTACGTCCTGATGTTATAGAGCTCACCCAGAATAAAAATGACCCTGTAACTCAAGTGAGAAAATGTGAAAAAGCCGTGCTACAGGAATCCACCTTTGGCGTTTAAATAAATTTCCATAGACAGTTTTAAAAAGTGTCGCTCTGGCAGTGTGTTGTTTATGAAGCAGTGGAAGAGAGACAGTGGATCAGTATGAATGTGCTGTGCACAAGGCTGCTGTAGACAAAAGACGATCAGGAGCTCTGCACCTGGGCACAGAAACTATATATGAGCTTCCATTAATCAGTTTGTGTGTGTGCGTGTTGCAAATGTGCCTCTTTGTGTTGCTTGTGTAGTCTGCACAGAACATCTGAAAATAATAAATGAATGTCCCTGTTTATGAATCTTGATATCTGTGTGTGTGTGGGGGGGGGGGGGGCAGTGTATTTATTACTGTGCATGTGTATTTCTATGCTGATGGTTGGGGGGAAGAGAGGATAGATGGTTTATGTACTGTACTGAGTCAAAGAATCATTTGATTTGTTAATCATTGTTTATAAAAATGTGTTTTCAATACTACTGATTTTGGTCATTTTATACAATATTAAGGGGCTTTTAGAGCACTGGAATCTTAGTACATCGGGCCATCTAAGAACAGTGGGTTTTGCTTTGTGAGAGTTTAGCAGGTGGCATACCTGCTATAGAAATGAAATGTGGCTGTTTTTACAGAGAAAAACACAATCCAATTGCCTCTGGACTCAGCAGTGCGCAGTGACTTGCTGAAATGGGCATGGTAGTTTGCAAATCCTCAAAAAGATCATGTGCTTTGTCGTGTTTTTTCAGATGAAAATTTTGAGTTGTCCTCATAAAAACAACAGTGGGCAAATATGCTGCTGAGGCAGTGTTTTCTTCAAAAAGCAAGAAGGGTTGATTTTGCAGCCTCGCAGCACCGGCGAGTCCTGCTATGGTACAAACCTTGAGATATATATAGAAGCCTTTATGAAGAGTTCAGCATGTAGCCGGGTTGTGTGTGTGTGTGTGTGTGTGTGTGTGTGTGTGTGTGTGTGTATGTGTGTGTGTTTGGGGGGGGGGGGGCTTAGTAACATAATGAATCCCACCAGGAGACATGGGGCCCTGCTGGGCTGCTGTAATGAAGCCCTGCCCTGCCATCGCTCCCTGACCCAATGGCATTAAGGAAAAATGGAAAGCATTACCTTCAGCCTTCACCTCAACAGCCTACCAAGTGGGGGACCTGGAGCAGACATAGGTGTGTGCATCTGTGGCAGGAATGATGTTGAGGTGCAGACGAGGCACAGCAGGGGATTCAGACCAGACAGGACTCCTACTGTATATGAAGAATATGTCCGTCACAAGGCTATAGTCTAGTGCAAGTACGTGTGTGTGTGTGTGTGTGTGTGTGTGTGTGTGTGTGTCATGTAAAGCTGCCAAATACACCCAAGAAAAGAATGTATCTTAACAACTATTTAAACAACTTTAGCCTAAACATACTTTATTTCAAACACACAGCAGACATAGAAGATGGGTTTTAAAGGAGATTGGACGTTCCCTCACAGACACATTCCAGCAGAAGTCTCTAAAAGTGCCCAGGGATTTTAACAGCTTTGTGCGCATATGTGTGTGTGTGTGTCTCAGTACTCCCCCACTAATCTCATCCTTGGCTGAATGCATCTTATTAGTAGTAGAATGTCATTGTTTGTTGTGGATTTCCAACAGAGTAAACAGACCATGCTTTTCAGACAGCCAATGTCTGAGTGTCTGTGTACTTGATTTCCACTACAGTCTGTTTGATCACATTTCTCAGTTGCATGTACAAGCCATTGTTCAGAAGTGTAGAAATCCACGGCAACCCCGGGGGAAGAAGAACAAAAGGGAGGCCTTTGTCTTAATTCTCTCCAAATGATATTTCGTGGGCTGCCTTTCTAGAGGGGACGTGTCAGTTGTAGTGGCTTCGTGCCCCTCTGCTGGTCTCTCAAATTGGAGTGCCACTGGCTGGAGATCATTTGATCAGCAGATATCTGGGATCAAGTTCATTACAAGAGATGGAGCACCACAGCAGCCTGCCACAGATGAACCCTTGAGATAAGATGGGCTTCTATCCTTTTGGCTGTGCTTTTCCTTTCTTTATCTTTTCATTAGCCTTCCTTTTCTCCTCTCCTCTTCTGTTTTTGGTTTAAATGTTGAATGAAGAAATTGGAGATGGACTACAGGTGATTAGCAATATCTAAATTGTTAGTAACGTTATTTTGGACTATCACAGTTGCACACAGTTCACCACATTTACTTAAACCAGGAATATATTTTGTGTAATTCTTAAGTCTTCCCTAAACCACTTAGCATTATAGACAAGTTTGTGAGCGATGTTATGGTGCACACACAGGGTAGAAAAGGGATTGACTAAAAGCGTGGGGGGAAATCAACCATAAACTGCACAAATCCCAAAAGTAATGGGTTTAAAATATTCAGTCCCCCGAAGCAAACCTCCCTGTTAGCTATTAGCATCTAGCGACCTGGTCAGACTCCTGGATTTTGTTAAAGTGGCAGATGTTTTTGCATAGAAACTGGTGAGTAAGAAACACCTGTTTTAAGCTAACACACTGTTACTGTGTGTTTCTGTAAACATGATTTTCACAAGTTATACTAACCCAATATCAGAGCTTCTGTGTGCTTAACTCGTACATCAGGGAAACAGCAGCGTCTATAGGTTGCTACCAACCTATTTCAAACTTGTGAAAATGGTGGCAGATGAAGCTGCAGCAGTTGCGTTTACAAAAGTACGCTCATTTAATAAAACTGAATTGAAATCAAATGAGCAAACAAGCCGGCAGATATTTTGGGGGGTCAAATGTTGGCAATAATGATCCGGCCAGTTACAATTCACCATTAAAACTTTTTGCTCTTCCATCTTTAATGAGCGTCTCCCATCCTCCCTCTGCCAACCATGACTGTGACACACAGATGCACATACAAAAACAAATACATATCCACCTCTTAATGACATCCCTTAAAGTGCTGTCCAAGCTAATGGTAATAAGGGACTTCAGTAGTTTCCCTCAACCTTACCCTACGTCATCTCATTGGACTTCTGAAGTTTCTAGCTCAAAGCAAGGGGATTGATCCTGCTCTTTAATCACCCACATATTGTCTTTAATCTAAGGAGACAATAAGAAATCTAACTTTTGCCTATCTATGCTGATAAATGGCTTCCGTCTCTCCCTCAATCGATCATATGCTTTCAGATCTGTAAATGAAGGTTTAGGTAACAAGGATGGCCAGAGAGGTAATCAAGAAGACCACGAGACACAAGGGAGAGGAGCGCTAATGTGGTGAAAGCATTTCCTTGGTTACAGCAGCCTTCATGAAAGCAGTCAGAGCAGTGGTGATTGAGCCCCTCACACACACACACACACACACACACACACACACACTGTCCTGTGTGTGGCTTTGTGACTTCTTGTGACCCTTCTCAGGAACAGAGTCTTGGTAACAACAATGTGGCTCACTCTCCTTTATTTAATGCTTCGTCCTCTCTCTCTGTCACACAAACACACACACACACATGTAGGGTGTCAGCGGTCAGGGTCAGAGGGTGACCTCTGTTCGTTCAGGCGTGACTCTGGGGTTTAATCACACGTACTTATTGTCTCACCCTCTGAGCATCCGTCATGGCAAAACTGACAGCCTGAAAGACATGAGGGAAAGAGTTCAATAGTGTTATGTGGGTTATATTGTTATGTCGGCATAAACGTTCCTCTCTATTTAATGGCACTTTCACTTTAAGAGTACTGCACGGGACGGATCGCACGAGAGGGTAGAGTTTCCGACGGGACACGGGGGAAAACGGAAGTGTCAGGCCCCACGGTGTCATGAGTTGTAGTTTTTGCCATATGTTTCTGGTGTCCTTCTGTTTACCTGTTCTTCTTGTTTCCTTGTCCTTAGTGTTTATGTCTTGTCTGGTATTCTAGCTCGTAGTCCTGTGTTGATTTGATATTGCTTTGGTTTGGTACTACTACTTGTTATATTGTTTCTTAGTCGCTGCCTGCATGTCAGTCTCTCTATTTCCCTCTGCTCACTGTCTCTCTCTGCCTGCTTGTTAATCTCATGTCCTTCACATGTGTTGCTCCCGCCCTGCTCGTTAGTCCCTGTGTGTGTGTGTGTGTGTGTATATATGCCTGGTGTTTCTGTCTTGTCTTTGTCGGGTCATTGTATGCTGTCTCCTGGAGTTGCTGTGAGGTCTCCTGTTGTCTGCCTGTTTGTCGTGTCTCCCGGTTGTGTTACGCTGCTCCCTTTGGATCTCTGTTTAGACAACCTTTGTTTTTGGACTTTGTATTCAGCCACTCACCTGTAAGTGTGCTTGCTTTTGGTTCGTTCATTAAAACCCCTTTGTACTGTACCTCTTCCTGCCTTGCGTCCTGCGTTTGGGTCCTCCAACCTGCCTCACCCACACCAAACCATGACACACGGTGTACTTTTGGGTTATCGATATGGAGGATATCTCCATAAACCATGGTAAAGTATATTAATAAACCTTAATATCGGCAGACGGAAGAGTGAACTAGCTACTGGACCATGGTAGATGCATGAAGAAGTGTGTGTGTTTGTGTATCTTCGCCACGAGGGGAAGAGACTCTGACCAGCGGCGACAGCGTGAGTGACAACAAAATGTATTAACAAACAAAATCATATTATATTCTTGTATACTGATGCTGTAAATAAATAATGTTTATTTCGTACTTTTCCGCTGACTTAGAGGGGAAACACACGCGCGGAGTTCCTGGTGTGTGTGAGTGGGCGTGTCCTCAGGGCGCACACTGCACATTAGACCAGTTCCCCACATTACATGACACACACTAAAATGTGGAACGAGATCATAGGTACTTCTTAAACTGATCTGAAAGATCCACATTCCCATTAAAACACCCACATACAAACACTAAGAGCTGAAATCAATGTAAGCATCTTTATTCAGCACTCCTTTTCCATGCTTACCATCGCAGGGAAGGGTGTCAGTCGTTAACGGGAACAAAACATGTTTAATTAGGGTTATTGGTTGCAATTGAAACAATAAGTTTTTCATGCAATCAAAGTTAGGATATTAACAAATAAATCAGACAATGCAAAAGCTATTTATTTATATTCCCAAAGTTATGGTCTTGAAATAAAATCCCGGGTTCTCAATTTCCAAGACCAAGACCCTCAAAAAGTGGTCAAGACCGGTCTCGAGTTAAACAACACTACCTTGAGTTTATGAACTCAGTACATTGTGTTGCTAAGTGAGTGTATTTTATTTATGTATGTATGTATATTTGTTTTTTATTTTCTCTATTTAGAAAATCCCACTACTGTTGTCTAGTCTAGAGTGGTGTTGTCTAATCTTGACTGTTTTATAGATTTTGTTATCGAGAATTTAGGTCTAGAGTTCCTGCTTAGAAGTAACTGAAGTCTACAAGAGTGAGTGTAAACTAGTTTATGACAGCATTTTCATATTGTGGTATGGTTCAGGGGTACTATAGTGTACTGTTAAATCACATAGTTGAGATCAGATGCAATAAACAAAGGACAAGTAAGAAAGCTATTCCTGTGTTTTGTATAACCACCAACTGCCTTAAACCCTTGACTTTACATTATTAATGCTGTTCTCATTTGAGTTCAGTCGGGGAATAAAAACCCATAAAATTTATTGTGTGTTTGGCCTCATGATTCCTGTCCTGGCACATAAAGACAAGAGAGAATAAATGATTGTATATTACAATTATTATTTATAGACCACATAGTTGAAGTTTGATGCTCTGTTAAAATTGAAACACCTTTTACTGTCATTTTGCTGATACAGTGTTTATTCTTGTCAAGGGTTTCACAGAACTTAATGGCATCATGAATCATTTATAGAATAGTATGTCAACACACACAAGTGGGTTTACATCCAGTATAACTGCAAACACCACAGCGGTATGACCGGTTGCACCTCTTCGGTTTGAACACCACCTCCCCTAAAACACACACATGTTGGTTATTCTTCAATCACATTAATCACAACACAGGGATAGGTGGAGGACTTACTGTGAGAGGATGGCTGTGTTTGTGACCACTAGGTTCAAGGTGTTTTCAGCGAAATGGCATACTAGGAGGTACAGAGTTAAATTCCTAACCCACCATATACAATTTGGTTTGTCTGTATTTCAGTTTCCTCTGGTCAAGAATAAAAATCTGGATGAAACAGTATACACCTCCATCATTACCACTGTGAAACCAAAGCTGCAATGCACTCGCAAGTATATCTGGTGTGGAGAGGGTTGCAATTTCTGCAGTTCACACCTCCCTTTATTCAGGTCGGCCCACTGAGCAATTTGTCAGGAGCAGGAGAGGAACTCATCATCACTGCCCTGGGATGTGAGGTCTGAGAGGGGAACCAGGTGGGTTGGGGCTTATAGATAGAGATAGATATATATATATATATATATATATATATATATATATTTTTAATTTATTTATTTTTTTTGTATTATTCTTTACACTTGTTAAAGCACTTTGTAACTTGTTTTTGAAAAGTGCTCTACAAATAAGGATTATTATAATATATGCACATAATGTTTAGCCCTCCAACACAAAATGTCAAACCTGATTCCTACTTATCTTCCAAGGCCGGGTTTGGTTTCAATCAGCCAAAACTGCACTACAATTGGTTTTTATTTTTGAGTGCAGATGTCCACAAGGAGCTGGTGACTTGACTGACACTGTGACGTTCTTGCATGTTAGTGAGTAGCTATTAATTATCACCACAGAATGGTGAGTCAAGCAGACCAGTGTTAAGAGAGCTGTTATCTCCCCCAGAGGTTGGTGCACTGTGTGTGCACTAATGTACACAGACTAGACAAGGCACAAGTGAATGATATGTTCAAGTTATGATATAATTGATCTTTTAAATGCATGTATCTTGGGTTTCAAAAGATGTGTAAATCTCCACTCAAACTGCGTCTCGAGCTTCTCCGCTCTTGTAGCACAATAGCTGAAAAATAAGGAACAATCAAAACATCTCAGAAGGCTTTAAAACATTCTGCTTTATTTTGGAGCTGCAGCTACACACAACCAAAGGGAGGATCTGGGCTTGGTTGTCACGCAGTCTGGGGGAGAATGAATAGGCAGGAGACAAAGCCAGTTGCTAAACCGACTGGTCATGCTTTAATAACAAGGCGTAGTCCTTGTTATTAAAGCCTTAAATCAGCACTTTTCTCTTCTCTGCGTACAAACATTCCTTCATCCCAAAACCAACAAATGCATGTCTGGAAAACCCCTCCATTTGAGCATATTGACACGGCAAAACAAGAAAATGCAGATTTCTATTATTACAGGACCCCATGACCCTCTAACCACACACACAGACACAATGATCCCCAGCTCCCATAAACACTGTGTTTGGATCCCTTGTGTCAAATTATCTTGATAACTGGGGCGTCCATTATGCTCCACAAAGACTGGTTAACATCTTTAGTGGCTACTCTATTAACAGCTTTATCACTAAGCAACAGCAGAAAAACCCCACCCACCCAATCTCTCTCTCTTACACACACACACCAAGGGAGACACATACACACACACACACATACACACAAACTGTGCCTTTAAATTTAATGGCGCCATGTCTAATTTGGAGGGTGTTTGACAGACAGCATTTTAATGACCAAGAGCCTGGGTGAGGACTTAAGCTGACAGAAGCATCTATAGGGCCTCTATCATGTCAGAGAGGAAGACTTTGAACTGTCCAATGAACATCTATGGAGAGTGAGATGGGGGTGTTGCTATTATCATACCATTAAATCCAACAGCTATGAATAACCAGCTAAAACAGTTAAGTTACAAAAAATACACAAAATACAAAGGATTCACAGTGAGACACTGAAACCGAGGCAGGCCTTCTCCCTGTCCTCAGCACAATGCTATGGCACTCTGGGAGTACTGAGTAGCATGTAATGAGAATAACCATGCAGCTTTAGTCATGAAATGCCTAATTAGCCATTAGCATGCACTAAAAAGCAGCTATGAGACCATCACTGTCTCTCCTCCACAATCCCCCACTGAGCTGATACAATACAGCACAGGCTCAGAGGAACCTCACTGCGGGGAGAATAGTCAGCCTATCAGATGTCTCCCTCCACAGTTCAGGTCCCAGCAATGAGACCAAGATAAGGTTTCTCTTTCATAGCGCTGGTCCAGCACACCCCGCACAAACTGCAGCCTGTCTGTTCCTCTAATTTTGTGGGTTAATTAGAATGAAGCTGTCTGCTGTTTACGAGAATGCAGCCATATGTAGTCCAGATTATGCTCATCCACACTTTGTATTCAGAAGAATGGGCTTCAGCTAAACACAGAGAGATATATGTACACAAAATCACACACAAACGTGTGTGTTTATGCTCTGTTTGTGGAGTGTGTTCCCTGTCATTTGTAATTTTCTTCTCTCTCTGTGTTTTGAGCTAATTAAGCAGCTCAATTTGGTGCCTATCTTGGCTAATGAGAGGTGATGTGCTGAGACTGTGTATATGCTGAGAAGAATATGTATAATAAGAAAAGACAACACAGTTGAGTCAAAATAATACTGTTATCCCAAAAGCGAAGTTCTCTTTTTTTTCTCCTTGCCACATCCACAGGGAGGTCAAAGGTCAGGCTTAGCTGAAGGAAAACACCATGGAGCACCAAGGACACTTCAGCAGTGAGGATGACTGTCGAACTGAATCCGAGCCATCTGGTTGAGGGACAGTACATCTTTCAGCTCACTGTTGCACCTCTCTGCCCTCCAACGGTTCAACTGGTGTGTGTAGGTTTACACTGAATAAATTTACATTTATTAGGGCTGACATTTGCAATTGTGGCGCATTGACGTGGCGTTTGGCTTGTACTGGGTGTGTGATTAGTTTATTGATGTCTGAGTTGGGAAACCACTGAGTGTGTGTTTAGTCTGTAATGATGGTGTTGCGGGAACAGAACCAGACAGAGGTGCGGACTGATGCATCAGAGATGAAAGACTCCATAAGCGCTATTATTGATTGAACAGCAAAGACAAACTGAATATGCAGAACTGCACTCAGAGATCTGGACAGCAAGGTGCGAATCAAATATCACCATAAAACCATCTGTAGACTTTGTTGCTTCTAAAGTTAGTCTTGTTTAAAAGTTGTGGACAGATCAGTCCAGGTGCACGCTCTGAAGGTGCACGTATCTTATGACACGATCAGACTTTTATGTCTTTCAGGACAGTCGTCATGCCAAATGAGGTGATCAAGTTCTTGCCGTGAGTTTATCAGGATTTTCGACCACGGAGTCTGAAGCAGCACACAGCACATTGTAGATTGTCATACCAAGTGAGAGAAGGCAAAAAAAATGCATGACTTGCTAGTCTGTGGTCCTCATGAGGTATCCTACACATAGAGTCACTTGTCTATGACACACTACAGAGGACTAAAAGAGAAATTGTTATGGCTAATGCAAATTTTCATCTGTTGGATCAGGCTGGTATTGTGTAGTCTAATCCCAGGTTTATGCAGTCTCTACATGCTACCAATTCCCAGAGCCTCTCTATGTCCAACCCTATAAGTGCACCCAAATGCACAACCATGAATTCTACATTACACTCCCTCACTAAGTAAATATGACCAGCGTGCCCAGTGCAAGCCAAAGCATGTCTGTGTGCTTCCATCACGCACATCACTGCCCATGCACATCTCATGCCCAGCCTGTACCCACCCAATGTACCATCTGCCTTGGCAGTCAGCTGCACCAGACCTGGCCAGACCACTGCTCCAAAGATGGGTAGGTCGGTGATGGGGGTGCTCCAGATGCTCCTCAATCCAGCTGCAGCCTGTTGGCAATGTCACGGCATGCTCCTGGATTAATGAGCCCCCCCCCCCGCCGGCCTGTTCTTTGGGCTGCTGTCCCACTATCTGTATGGTGCCTGCCAAGACCATTATCCATGCACGGTTTAAGTCAAAATGCCACACGCTCACTAACTGATCGATGGAGTCTTAAACAGTGGGGAGCCATTTAAACAAGGAGTGGAGGTTTGTGTGTGTTTGCGTGTGTGTGTGTGTGTGACAGTTTTCTTGCAGCCTATGTTCCCGCTGCCATCTCATCTTTCCCAGCCGTCTGTATGGATTTAGGTGGCTGGCCTGTGGGCCAGGCTCCATCGATTACAAACAGCCAACCAATCATACTGACAGACAGCTCGGTTGAGAGCACACCTTGGCTTTTAATAGTGCTGTCCAGGATGCCCATGTTCATGGGGAAAGCTGAGAACAGACAGTAAAACACTGCAACAAACACATACTGACACCCGGCAGGCAGCCACTGAAACCTTGTGTATCTGCATAATGAGACAGACAAACATGTAGACACAGACAACCTCGAGCAGTTGTTGCAGACCAAAACAATGTTTTTTTTATTTAAGCCTAAGCTTTCTTGTGCTTTTCCCCTTGTCCTTTGTGTGTCTCTGCTCTACTGGTGGGCTGAGTAGCAGCTTAAAAAAATACTTGGAGAGGAAATGCAAATGACCTTGTCTCATCTCAAAGCAAACACTGGGAAATTAAATTAAGGCTCCCTGTGACTTGGGAAGTGCTATTAGTGTTGGTTATATGTGTGCAAGCGTTTTTTGTGTGTGTGTGTGTGTGTGTGTGTGTGTGTGTGTGTGTGTGTGTGTGTGTGTGTGTCTATGTGTAGATTTAAAAATCTTGTTTCACTTCTGAATAATGAACCAAAAACATTTCCAAAAATGTGTTGTGGTTTGTGTGTTTGTGTGGCCAGTTGTGTGTGATTATGTAGCTGTTTCTCTGTTGTCTGTCTTGTGTGTGGGTCCTGTCTGTGTATCCAGCTCTTTGTCTGGCCGGCTCTATTGTCATAACCACTAATAGGAATTCACAGCCGTTTAATAATTCACAATGAGGTAGGCGGCTACAGTAAACTGTCAACAACACAAGCACCTACTGAAATCCCATTAACTGGCAATGAATTACTCCCATATTACATCTGGCCTTTATGTACACAAACACACACACACACACACATACACTCACACTAAAAAACACATATGCACATGTATCACACTTCCTAACAATATTCCTAATGGCCCAATGCTAAGCAGGCTAAACCTGGAGGTCTGGCAAGGCTCTGAGGCACTTTCCATTATTAGAGTGGTGAAATGGAGACAACACTGGCCTCTGGGACGAGGTGCTAAGCCCAGGGACATTATGATAATGGTGGTACTATTGGGAGTAGATCCCATACAGGCTTATTTGCTGTCTGGTGACACAAAACAGCAGCCTGGCTAAAGGTTTGGCTCACTTCATCTTGATCTAAACATTTCTTCCATTCTTATCAGATTTAATGTCCTCTGCTGCATATTTGCTTCTCATGGTTTGTCTTTCCCACAGATTTGTTATTGGAAGTGAGGAAGTGAAGCAACAGAGGGAAGGTAAGCATCTGCATTTGAGGGCGGAGAAAAGAGATTAATATCAGACCGTATTTGGAGAACATATATTAGAGTTTGTCATGCACAACTGTTGATTTAGGTAAAATTAAATGTTGAATAATTAAATAAAATTTGTTTTGACAATTGAAATCCATGCCACTATCATACGATTTAATATTTATAAATCACGTTTCTCCCTTATTTGCTGTGAAGTTGCCAGGCAACCAGTGGAGACTCCAGCAAGTCACTGCTCCGGGCCAAGAAACTACACACTACCCTCCGTAAACTACAAATTGTCGTTTTTACACTAAGGTCTTTTAATAGATTAAACAATCTGTTTATTAGTGAGCTTTAGAGGCGCTAGTAGGCAGGTTTTGTTACCGTAGGAGTCAGGCTAGCTGTTTCCTCCTGTTCCCATTCTTTATGCTAAGCCAAGCTAACCACCTCCTAGCTCCAGCTTCATATTGAACGGACAGAGTCGTATTGATCATCGCATCTAACTCTCAAGAAAGCGAATAGATGTTTCCTAAGATGATTAACTATGTCTTTAAGAATGGCAAACAAGCAATATTTGTGGATTCAACTTTAAAGATGTCTTTCCCAGTGTCAGAGCACTCAAATTGAAAACAAAGTTAAGAATGCTTTGTTGAACAGGCATTTGATAAGTACAATTTAATTTAACGCTGCTATATTAATTGTTTAAATGATGTCTTGTTCATGATATTTTAAATCTGCGGTATAACAATATTAGTGCAAATACATGGTCTAATCATCTTATACATGATCAGAGACACTTAAATGTAAATATTAACTGGAGATGTGGTTCTGAGCCTTCAAATGTACTAATAAAACAAATACAGGCTGTTGGTTTGACTGTGACATGGAAAAATTAGTTGGCAGACCTTTGGATATTTATGTATGTAATAAAATCACTAGTTGATGTTTTTTTTCAAATTGTGCGGTACGGTAATGAGAAGTCAAACAGAAACCTTCATTATCAGTCGTTCTGGGAGAGATTTGTGATTTTTAATTTAAACTAGAAAATTGTGTATCACAGTTCCTGATATTAAAAAAGCCCCAATATAAACAATAAAATATCATATATTACTCTATACCCCTGTGCTGTGGAATATTATGTTATTTTTGGAGAGACAGCCCTTCCTCAGTGTTTCAACATGACGTGCATCTACACAACAGCCTTCAACCAGTAGGGAGTGGCTCTTTGTCTGCCTGCATTCAGCTTGCTGTGTTACTCATGCACACATACACACATGCACACACTAAACGCTCCTCTCACAGACAGTAGACTCCCTTTTTGTCAGCGGCTGATATTACACCTTTCATCAGCAGCAGCGCAAAGCTGATGTGAAAGCCATATGGATTTCTGTTATCAAACATGTAACGGTTGGGATGCCCCTGGTTACTCAAGTGGAAAAATGGAAATGTTTTGGGATCCCTTCATTCACCTTTTGGCCTCTTTAAGGTAGATTAAGATACTTTAAAATCCCAAACTGGCAGTATAGAGTACTCTGGCAAAACCTTTTTCATTTTTAGCAATTGCTAATAGGGAATGAGCTATTAAGAAGCTGCAGCTCAGCACTGAAATTGAATGCGTTTTATAACGTAAGCACCTGCTTCAGGAGCCAAGAAGTGTCTCATTAATGTTGTCCATTTACTATAACTGCTTCAATTGAGATAATGGAGGAGGAGGATAATGGTGGAGGGGAAAGTTGACCACCATCACAACCCACAGTCTCCCTGCAAAGACACCAAACTTGTTTTCCTAAGATGAGATTAAACATTTTCAGTAATGCTGGCTTTTATTTAGTCTCAGTAGCGACTCAAGGTCATTTACACAGTTTTTATGCTTGACACATGCACAGAAGCCCTAAACGCAGCATTAGGTGTTTAGAGTAGTTGTATGTCCTTAGAAACCAACACACTCTGGTTTATGATGCTTGAAATGTGGTTATTCTGCCAACCAAAGCTGTTGGAGCTGTAAAGAAGCCACAGTTAAACTAACACAACTGCTGGACCTGTTGGGTTGCTGGAGGGTTTTGGTAACCCCGTCATAGCGTAACCTTTCCCTTTCTGTTAGAATTCACAAATCTCTCTGCACTCGACCCCGGGGCTGTTAGGCATTTGTCACCAACGCTGATGTGTTATGAAAAAGCTCACTTTGAAGCAAACATGTAAGAGTGAGCCACTGCCCTGTCAGCAACCTCTACCCTCGGGTGGCTGCAGCATAACATTAGCAACCATCTTTATTAGTGCTATTAGGAATGCGAGGCATGTTTTTCATATCCAGGCCGTGTTAATGTGAGGTTAGATTGATGATGATGATGATGATGATGCACAGCGTGGTGATCTTGCATCTGATTTGCAGAGGTTGACAATGAGGGCTTCATTTCCATAATGAATCCTCATCGCCTCTTTGATGAGCTGTTGACAGAAGAGAAAACAACAAGTGCCTGCCTTCCACAGATAAATAATGGAAGAGAGGAAAATGAGCCAGTCCAGTAAATGACTCCATCAGCACTTGAGTTTCTTTTCCTTGTCTTGGGTTTCTAGTTTAACAAATTGTACCAAATCTAACCAAAGTTTTAAGGCTGCCGCGTACAGCTATCTAACCAAAAGCTTTCTGTCAAAGAAGACAAAACCTCATCTCTCTTCCACACATATCCTTACGCTGCCCTCCCCAGCTCCGATCAGCCTGCCTCCTAGCTTTATTGCCAGAGAACGACTCTGGCTAGATGAGATCCCCACACAGCTTAACATCTGGGCGCATTGCTGCTGATGCCCTCATAAATAAAAGATAACTCCTGCCTACCGCGCACTGTCGCACTGGTATAAATCATGTATATGGATTTTCACTTGGCTTTCACTCTCTCTTTCTCTTACAGTCTCTCAACCCCCTTCCTTCATTCTGCCCCCTTTGCCATAATTCTTCCTCTGCCCCCTGTCTTTCTCTCTGCCTTTACAACCCAGCATGAAGTCCAAGAGACAAAGGAAGATGGCAGGTAATTAGAAGCTTCATGATGGTGGGAAGAGAAGCCACCTTGTCCTTGTCCTCCTCTAATTCAAAACCATTAGAGCTCGCTCTGTGGCCAGGATGTCTGAGGACGGCTATTTGTACTTCAGGCAGTCCGCAATATATTTACCTGTACTCCAGCACTAAAGTTTGAAATGATATGAAAAGTAATGTGGACAGATGGCGTGACATATGCATCTATCAGCCTTAACTGTATTCACCTTGGGGATTCATCAAGGTGGCAATAGTGGCAGATTTTACACTCAATAAAGAATCTAATATAAGACTTTTTATACCTATAGGGCTGATCATTTGATCATTTAAGCATTTAACATCCACTGTTTGCTGGGGCCCCAGCAATATGTAAAACCTCCATAGATGAAAGCTTGCATGAAAATTCTATGTTAATATTCTTTGCAAGGGTAAAACGAACAAAAATAGTCCCCTCTAACATGAATTTGAGTTTACTCTTCATGGTGGTGTGTGTCATCAGCGTTATCTCTGCCCAGGCTTGAAACTTGAGAGAGTCTACAAACTGGGAGTGTGGAGTTTCAAAGAAGAGAGTATTTAGGAGGCAGGGCATCTAAGAATTGGGAATATTGGGTTGAATTATGGGAAATGCAGCATTTTTGGATCTTGACTCATACTAGGGACTAAGGGCAAGGATCTCAGCTTGTGCTGCTTCCATTTGAACCATTCTTATTTCAGTTTATTTCTTTTTAGTAAATTTTTATACTAAATTGCTGGAGTAGCCCTTTAAATAGCTGTAAAATGATTAAAGTAGCTATAACCAATATATTTATATTTACAGTGGTTCGGATGACTACTTGAAAGGGGTCACTAGATCATCTTAAAAGGTGATAATATGTCACTGTTATATTCACAGCTTAACAAAGTAACAAAAAAAGTTATTGCAGGTTTTAAAAAACACAAACATTAATAGCAATAGCATAATAACATTAATATTCTGGATCAACATATTAATAGTACAAACACAAAATAATACAAATTGATTCAATTGTAGTTGTTTTTATTGAATGACTGCATTTCATGCATTATAATACTTTATTGGTATTTTCATATCCATAGGGAGCAATAGAAACTGTATAAAATGAGATCTCTACCATCTGAAAAATGAAACTTGGAATTGAGTAGGTATTGAAGCTGCAAGCTATCTTGAAGCCTTTTTAGAAACAGCAGCATTTCCACTGTAAAATAAGTTTTAGGATGTAATATTGTCAGGATTTAGGGTTCAGGGTTTAAAAGCAGCAGATATCGGGACATATTACATATCCATTTTGAAATGGATATGTAATACTCAATTACAAAGATGAGCTATTGTGAAAATGAGGTCAGTAATGTGGCCTTGCCAATAATAACATAGCTTTATTAGTGTTCAGTGTGATACTTTATGATGCCTGAGGGGAAATTCTTTTTCCCTGCCACCCCAAAACCCCCACATCATATTACTGTAGGCATGGCAGCATTGTATGTCCTGAAGACAAAACAAACTGCAGGAGCGGAGGTGCAACACAAATCGTCATGGCTGATCAATAGACAAGCTGTGGACAACTTTCTGTCTCAGTATCTATTAGGAGATGATTGTACAGCATGATGGCGGGTAAACACTCAGGCTGATATATGTAATCCCCAAGGACAGGAAGTCCAAATCAGCTTCAAACAAAAAAAAAAACCTAATTATGTCAAGTCTCCTCTGGCTGATGATAAAGGATAATTACTTTTTTATTCCCTTCGCTAAGGCCATATACGTTCTCTCAGATGTGGCGACGTAACCTTTAACGAACACCGCGTGATTGATGAGGCGCCTCAATTCTCCCTTCCAAATGATTACCGATCACTGTTTCCCCCTCTGTAGAAACACACACACATACACGCAAAAAATCCATCAACCCTCTCAACCGGCTACAAACAAGCTTTTTGCGTGACACTTGAAAAAGGAAAGCATCTCATTTCAGGACTTTCATTACTCATATCATCTGATACTTACATCTCCAGTGCACGGAGGCAGAATACAATTACAGAGGAAAGAGAGAGGGCTCTGCTTTATCTGTCCCGGGAATGAGATGCATTCACATCCACAATGACCGTTTCTGACAACAGTGTCAGCCACAGACAATACTCTGCCATATCTATCAGTCTTCAGTGGAGAGATACTCGGACAGTGGGAGCCAGTGATGAATGAGACATCGCCCGGCGCCGGATACATATTTCTCATTTCCAGAACAAACAATACAGACATCTGAAATGAATATCGCCGGCTGAAGGAACACAGGCAACACAACTCACTTGACAGGCAGGAGGAAATAGACAATTTGTACATAAGGAAACCCCTGCTCTAATTCCTTAACACTAAAGGTCTCTAGGTCAAAAGCACTGATGCATTACTGGGTTAACTTCGCCCGAGTACCTATCGGTAGAAAACCATTGGGCATTAATAAAACCCAAGAGAATGGGTTGTTTTCACACAGTTTTTGTGTTTTTTTATGTTACTGTTGGGTTACCTAATCTAAAATATTGTGAGGACACAAACTCAAGTTAAACGTACAGTACATGTCACTATATGCCCGTATGTTTATCCTGTGCCTCTTTGAATTTCACAAGCACGTAATTTTTACAACTAACACAACATTTGTTACAGCTTTAAGGTAAACCCCTGTTGTATATAACACCGGGCTGCTACAATTAGCTGATTCATTGACAGAAGACACATTATTCAGTAACTATTTCAATGATCTGAACTGTTTAAGTCATTTATCAAGCAAAAGTGTAAAACTTTCTTTGGTTCCAGTTTCTCAAGTGTGAGAATGTGCTGCTTTTCCTTGTCTTACATTATGATAAAGTAAATGTCTTTGGATTTTGAACTGTCACCTCGGGCTTTAGAAAATTGCAAAAGGGATTTTTCACTGTTTTATAAACCAATCGATTGATAGAGAAAATAATCTGCAGATAATGAAAATAGGCTAAATGTTAGCTGGAGACTTGTCAACTGGTCCATTGTCTTGGTTTTGACTGGTAACCTAATGGTTTTCTACCCATGGGTACTGGGTACTGGTTAACCCAGTATTGCCTCTGTACTATACACTATTGACCCATACAAACAGTCAATTTTGATTTTGATTCAGTAAAAGCTCATGACCGTGAGCAACACTTACACCCTCTGAGAGGTGACCTTCCTGAACCCCGTACATATAAAATCTTCATTTCGGATTAAGGAAGCCTATTAACCTGTACGTCCAGCTTGACAGTAAATGAAATGAGACAGCTCCCCCCTCATCTTAACAGCTTGTGTGAATTCCTGTGAGACTACAGAGGAGGTGTACAGTTCATGTCCATATCTGGTGTTTGTGGCTCAGCCGTGACACTTGACAAATACGGTGTTCCCCTCTAAACCTGGTTACTAGCAGGTTGTCCAATGACAGCAGCTATTCGCTGTTTAATGCCACCCAAATCCGATTATGTCTTTCAGGGGTGCATTCGCCAGCCGACAGAGATGGATGGAGATTATACACTGAGGTACTGGCCGAGTAGAACATATTTTAAAAGGTTAGGAAATACATAAAAATAGCAAGACTCAAGAATATCTGTGGTTAAATATCTCAACACCCAAGGTCAGCAAAGTTAAGGTGGAGACGATACAGAGAGTGGGGCAGGTTACTGGTGCTTCCTCCTGCAACACCGCCAACCTGTCCAGGAGACTTTTATACGATGGATGTAAATCTTAGACAGAGAAAATCTAGTATTTTCATGGTTGTTGAAAATTATGACCACAAAGAGAAAGAAAGGAAAAGGACAACAAAGCCGAGAGGATGAGAGATAGCTCTGAGCAGAAAAATACCGTAGAGTCCAGGTGCTGTGCTTTGTATCCTCAGCAGTTGTATAAAAGAAAGGAGGAAATTCGATCGTGCAGAATAGATGACAAGGTCATTAACCCAGGCCCCCTATGGTAGGTCTGGCTCCACATGGCCAAATGAGCTATGAAAGCACAACAGTAAACACAAATTCAGGGATCAATACAAGGTAATCAAAAGTGAATCATGACCACAGCCAAGAAGTGTTGAACAGTTTCATTCTATTGCCAGTTGTTTATTGTGAATGTTGCACCACCACACATTCAGTCGAGACAGTATCAGTTTCTGAAAAGCACCAGTGAACTCTTTCAACTGTATGTTTGCCAACACAGTTTACTCTCTGGGAAATCCAATAATCACATTCCTCCTTTCGTTTTGTCTTTCAGTCCATTCTCAGTTTCTGCAAGGGTCCATTCAGAGAGTGAGGACCATTCTACCTTATCCTGAAAGGCTTTAAACCCGCGCCTCCACTGCTCAATGGCTGAGAACAGGCCGGCCTGGGCTTTCTCTGGGTAACACAATTAGCCATGGAGCGTCCGGGCCCAGCCTCCTTCACATTCAGCCTCTGTTTGATGGCCAGCCAGCCCCATGACTTCACCCATACACACCATCAGCCTATTGCCATGCAAAACAGCAGCTTCTTCTCCAGCCCTGCACCATCTCACATCGCAGCCTAAGAGAGGTCCCTCTCTTTAGCATTGCTTTGTCCCACAGCTACTAATGCGTGTAATTTTTGTGCGAATGAGGAACGAAGACTTTCAGCAAAAACATGTCTTTGGAGCTATTATAGGATTTGGCGCATATGGTGGGAGCAAGATTTGTAATTGTGGTGTACTGAGAAAACAGTGGGAAAGATCAGGTTGGAGAGAGCGGTATGGGAGGGCTGAGGAGTTTGTGGCATTCAGTTTAAAATAGAAAGCCAAAGAAAAACAAGAATTCATGGTACAGCTTAAGAAAGAGCTGCCAGATTTTGTTTGCATGAAAATGTCTCTCAAGAATGTAAATACACATAGTCCATTACTCCAGAATGAAAGTATGTTGAAATGTTTTGCAATAAAAGCTGAGAGAGAAACTCTTCAGTCTGCATCATCCTCCTAAATTTATGTTATGGAGTTTTAGGTTTGAATCTTCAAGCAGTTCCCACATTAAAGAAGTATTTCTGACTGACCTTTGATCTCATAAAACTTCCATACATGTTTCAAAACACTATTTAAAGCTCAGACAGCAGAGCGAGGAGGAGTGTAGAATATAAAGCCGGCATGCCTTCAGTGAGGGGCCGAGACAGCTTTATATGATTAAAATTGACTGGCACATGGTGCAGGCCTTCACACCCTCCTATAACAGATATTGAAGACCCCCCTGGGAGGGAGAGCAGCCAGTGCCCTCCCTCAGTGAATGAGACAGGTTTGTAAAAAAGCATGATACTGCCGCCACAATCAATTCCCTTCCATTCAGCCATGCATGAGTGTGTGCTTCCGTGTGTGTGTGGGTGTGTGTGTGTGTGTGTGTGTGTGTGTGCGCGTGCATGCTCTGTCTTTGTACCAGGGTACCAGTCGCCAATTGCAATTCCGTTAGCTCCTTAAAAACCACTCAAGCCCTCCTTACCATACCTCCCACCCTCTCCTAGAGTGGCATGGAAATAAATATTTATTACATCACAGGAAAGAGAAATAGGCGGACAGAGAGGCAGGCAGAGCAAAACAGGAAAACAGGGTCCCAGAGAGAAAAAGCCAGAGACGCTTGTGGTTACGATGACAACAGCTTCCCACTTGGCAGAGGACAGAAACTGATGGAAATGGAGCAGACTAACAGCAAAAGAGTTGTGAGAGTGGAGGAGAATAAAAATAGCAGCTAAAGCCTTAAAATGAACCCACGGTGGTGTGCACCCATCTGGGCGATATGCCACTCTGGTCAACTCCCCTCACTGAATTCTGGGAAAAACAGAGTGTTTTTCTGTGTTATGCTCCTTAAAAAAAAATCACAATTTTGTGTGCAATTTCACATCCCACTCTTCTCCTCCTTCAAGTCTAAAAGACAAATTCAAATAGTCCTTTCCAAGGAGGCTATCATCATACTAACTGCTGTATTTAACAGTGTCTTGCAAGGAACAACATTCTTGTGAATGTTGAGGATTTATGGGTGAGAAATACATTTAGGATTCAATCAGAGAAAAGGATACTTTGCAACAGACCGTGGAGGCTCCATGTGACACACTTAAAGCGTCGTAAAAGAAATTTCACTGGACGGCACCAGGATCAAACCTTAGACTGTCCTCTGTCCTTTCACCAGTAGCATACATTGCTTTGACTGGCCAATAATCATGACCTATAACCCCAAAGAGGCTGAGGGTCATGTAGGTGTGACCGACGAAGTAAATCATTAAGCCGATTGCCACAACTTGAATCAACAGTTTAAATAATGAAGTAATCGTTTAGATCATTTATTGAAATTCCTTTATGGTCGTTGAATTTTACTTACAATGTATCAAGCAAAATTGCCAGAAATGTAATGATTTGCTGCTGTTCTCTTTTACATGCCATTGTGAATTGAAAAACTTTGGGTTTTGAACTGTTGGATGGACAAAAGAAGAAATTTGAAGATGTCAACTTGGTAATTAAAATTCTTTAATTGTCATTTTTCTTTTTTTGTGAAATTTAAAAGGGCACTCGTCCTTTGAAAAGAGTTTACAGTGTCATTTCTTCTGTGGCTCTGAAGGGAGTTCTCAAAAAGTCATTACCTTGATTATGTCATTTGGGTCATCTTGAATTGGAACAGAACAGTTTTTTTTTTGGTTTTCCATTGGCAAAGTTGTGGAAAATACTGCTTACTTTTTTGGTCTCACCTCGGTTTATGTTCCAAGGGAGCTGACCTGATATTAAAAAGTGAAGTTAAAACACACCACTGATTGGTCACAGAAAATTGTCACTAGAATCGTCACTTCCGCAACATGGGACATTATTTTTCACTGAACCCAGATTTTTTTTAAAGAGTGACATTTCTCTGTTTGGTTGGAGGTGAAAGAATCCAGCAAGTGTGTCATGGCAGCTTCATGCGCCTTTCTAACTAAGAATCCCACCCACATCGAGGGGCTTCTATCTACAGTGGGGGGGGGGGGGGGGGGGGGGGAATCAAGAAAAGTACCTGGTACCAAAAGCAAGTCGAGCTGAGACATACCATGCAATGGAAATTAGGCTTTTTTGGAAGTGCAATGCTAGATCGCAGGGTTAGAGATCAGTCATTAGACTGTCTGATTAATTAATGAATCAAAGAACTATAGAATTATCAATAATATTAATAAGATCCCACAGTTGTAGCTCTGTTAAATTTCACTCACACTCACTAATCCATGCAAACAGATCATTTCATTTAATCGTACATAAATTCAACAATAAATGTCTGAAATTAGCATTTTGTTTGATGAATTTCTATCTATAATCTCTTGTGTTTGACTGTCCCTTCAGGGACTAAATCCACTTTTGTGTTAATAGACCTTCCTTCTCTGTCTTTAATGGGGGCTTTAATAATGCAAGAGTATTCCAAACAATTCCATCATAGCCTGAGGCTTTTATTTTCCGCACACTTTCTCACTCCAGGTAGCCTGGAACCTGGAAAGGTCTTTGACAGTTGCATCCATAATACTGAGTTGGCCATAGATACAACCACTATCTCCAACATTTGATCCACCTCAATCCTCTCTCAATATTATATTTCCTAATTAAAGAAGGTGTGGGGGAGTGCTGACAATTCCATCAGGTCTTTCCCATCATTTTACCTCCATCCTCTGCCTCGCAGTTTCATTCCGTACACATCAGTCTCACTGTCCTCTCTCCTTTCATTCTGTATTTGTCTGTTTTCTGTTCTTTATCACTCCGCCCAACAGCCACCCATCTTTTTTTGTCTCTGTCTACGCCTCTTCTCTATCATTCACGCTTCCTCTCTGTCCTCTCTGTCTTTCAGGGGGAGCAGGTTCCAACAGAAAAGGAGAGGATGATTTGCCGAGAAGACGTAAATCCCAGAGAAAGCAGGTGACATAGGCAGGGGTAAGATAGAGTGATTCTGTGAGAGGAAAAAGCAGAGGGATAGAGAAAACCCTAAAGTTCAATTTGCAGTAATTCTGTTATCTAAGGCAGGCAGGGCTGGGCCACAGCTTCAGATACAATGGATCCCCTTAGTCCTATATTCCCCATGTCCAACACTCAACCTAAGTCACACCGACTTATATTTGTGTGTGTATATGAGGATTGCCCTGGCCTGCACACTAATCCTTCAGGGAAATGTCAACAGCAAGGACGCCATGTGGCAGAACTGTCATCCATTATCAATAAGGGGACCATTTAGTCCTCCCAAGTAGAAATAACCCATGATGACATCACTAGGGACAATTTCTCAGATTTGACAAAGCGACAGAAGATATAACACAACTGTTTTTACAGTACTTACATTACTCTCTATGAGGCATACATTGATTGTGATGTGGAAAATTGGCACCACAGTGCCTTTTGTCCTTATGGGGCTATGAAAATGAATGAAATCAATAACGGAGAACAGATGCAAGTTCAGTAAAACACATATCACCGCTGTCTGCATTGTCTACATGACACTCAATGACTGTCTCTAACAGCATTCCCTGGTGTAGCGGCTGAAAATGTGTGTTTTCATCTCTTCTGAATTGCACTCCTCCTGAAGACTGTTTCAGCCTTCATTAAACCAGGCAGCCAACACAAAGGTGTGACCTTCAATTACCCCCCCTTCCACATTCAAATTAATCGTCTTTAGCAGGAAAGATAAAGGGTAAGGGAGAGAGAGAGGGGGGCGCACGAAACAAATAGGGAATGAGATACAACTATGCAAAAAACACAAAATCACACACAAGTCAGTTTAATGCCTTAATACTTACCGCAGGCTTTAATGAGCCCAGGATAAAAAGACTTATATATTAAGCAGCAAGTCATAATTAGGAGAGAGGCAGAGCTGTTAAGTAAACATATTAATAATTAATGTGTATGCAGTAAGAATTTAAAAATGCATCACCACTGGTATTTTAAACTTTTCTTTTTAGATTTTTAGCGTTGCACAGTGCAGTGGGTAGCCTTGCAGTCACTAACTACATACACACAAAAGATCCTCACTTTGTGTTTTTTTAGGGGGGGGGGAGCATTGTGGGCTTAGGGGGAGCCTTGGGGTTAAAGTACAGATATCGTCCATTGGGCCGACTGGCCTGGGCAATGTGTTAGAAAAACAGCCCAGTGTGGAGCAGGGATTATTGAAATCTTCTCAGGCAGGGCTGTTTTAAATGGGAAAGAGAGTGGTGGTGCTAATGCTATGTTTGTGTGTGTGTGTGTGTGTGTGTGTGTGTGTGTGTGTGTGTGTGTGTGTGTGTGTCTGTGTGTCTGTGTGCACAAGTCACAGACAAGCATGAGCGCTACTGTTGATGACATCTCCATGAATGAGTAAATCTGTTGCTTTCCCCTCCTCACACCACTGCTACTATAGTTTTACTAGGAAGTGAAGGGCCAACAGCTGCTGCACTTCTCCCTTAAAATACTCACACACTCACTCACTCACACAAACACACACACGCAGTGGTGAGGAGGCTGAAAAAGCTGAAAATGAGGGTGTGCAAGCTGTGACGGTGAACATTAATGGGGACAGCAGCTGTGGAATTAATGTGGCACATCTGGGAGGACGGAGCAGAGAGGAGAAAGCAGCTCTGAGAGGGAGTGATGGGGAAGAGATAGATGTAGACAGAGAGAGATAAAAGAGAGACGAGGAGGAAGGGATGGAGGAGGAATGTTTGCCTTTCCCATCATCACTTGATGTCTCTCTTGTATTCTAGCATCTGGCTGAAGCAATAGATTTTTAAGACTCTCTTGTCCTTGTCTCACCTGTAAAAACCTGTTCATCTTTGACTTTTATTCCTCTCAGAAAAGTTAACTTTGCCTCACGTTCATTTAGACGGGCTCCCATTATAACCTGGGCACAGACATGCCTCCCAGACCTCACATTTACACAGCCCACTTCTTGCTAATGCATTTGCCCATTGCAACCTACAATGAAGTGCATCAGTATGATATGGTAGACACTTAATCACACCACAAGAAATGCAAATGCCTTGACAATATGTCTATGACCATGGAGCGATCTTGCAGCAGGGTGCAAAGCCGAAAGAAAGAGAGCAAGAGCTCAGAATAAAAAGTAATACATGTGAATATTTTCAAAGAGCAATTAGACTGAGAGGAAAGGGTAATTTTTTCAAATTTTTCAGTCAAGTTGTTCTTCTTGAAAATAACCACTGGGTTTCCGCTGCTGGGACCACAAATAAAGTAGTGAAGGTTTAGATGGGATTAAATAGGTGTAACAGATTCATAACCAATTTCTCCTCCCTCTACAAAAGCACAGCTTCAAGGCAAGGCCTTCCTCTATCCCCCCTTTCAAGTGCTATCCTGGGAGCTCCATCAAACAGGCAGCCAGAGGGCAACCTTAAAAGTCTCCTCTGCCTCCCACATCTCTGCTCACATCTCCTCTCCGCCGTTTGTCTGTCTGTCTCTGGGTCTTAACACCTTCATTGAGGGCCCTCAAAAGCAAGAGCAAGCAGTCGGCACCTGCTTAGCAGACGTCTCTGCAAGAGTTTACTGGAATTTGAACGCACACTTGCAAACACACAGACATGCTTCAACAGCCCAGAATGAGTGAGCTGCTTGGATGTCTGTGTGTGTGTGTGTGTGTGTGTGTGTGTGTGTGTGTGTGTGTGTGTGTGTGTGTGTGTGTGTGTGTCTAGAACCCACCAACATGCCTATCAGGCAGCTAAGACACGTCTACCGGAAGAGGAAGAGCTCCGTAATGAGCCATCAGCGTCTTGGAGATCCACTTCACCTTTAAACCAAGCAGCTTTGAATATCAGTGATATGAGAGAGAGAGAGAGAGAGAGAGAGAGAGAGAGAGAGAGAGAGAGAGAGAGAGAGAGAGGCAGAGATCGAGACCAGGAGAGTTGTGGATTGTGGTGACGTGAGAAAAACTATAAAACACAAGGTGCTGCCTCTCTCTAGATACCCTTCAAAACAGAACATATGGCTAGGTGCCGTTCATCAGCACCATGATGAATGAATAAGCATCTTTATTGGATACTCACAAATGCTCAGCAGTCACCTCAGCACCCGCTGCACTCATTATATTTTCACTCTGAGACTGAACATAGTGGATAAGAAACACAGACGGTAGCATCTTTACACATACACATGGTCTGTAGGTTTTCATACGAAAACAAGGGCTTGAACCAGGGCTGTCTGGTTTAAGGATGATTTTTACAGCCTTTGTCTGAAGTGCGTGGCAATATTTTGGTGCAACTGAAGCAACCTGCTAGTTTTACATAATCTCGAGAGAAGCATAGCACTAGAAAATTTAACACTAAGATGTGAATAGACTACCAATGTTCTCGCTGCACAACATTGCTTTGATCAAAGGGCTGACTTTTCAAAACCTCAGGGTATGTCTTTAATATAGAGGAGAGTGCAGAGGAAGAGTTGAGGATTCACTCAGATTAAGACCTTGACACTTCCCTATTTCCTATTAGAGAGAAATATTAACACCAGCTATCAAGATATGACCCATCTGCAAGGCACAATTAAAACTGAGATGAAGATGTAGGCCATTGAACCTTACTTATATTCTTAAGAGTTTTTTCTTTAATTGGCTGATTAATTGTCTGTCACACATGGCCTGACGAAGGGTTACCGCGAAGGGGAGGGGAGAGACATTCGCTGTAAAACAAGCTGATATCCACCCTTTGCACAGAGCTAGAGGAGAGGATAGAAATGGATGATCTCTCTCCCCCCTCCTGCTCTCTTTTCCTCAGATATATTGTGCCATCAATCCCCCACAGCAGAAGCCACACTAGGAAGATGAATAAATTAATCTGGAATAAATGGCCTCCTGCTTGACACATAATCATAGATTAGGCCGGGTCGGCTGGGAGTGATGGGTTGAGCCAAGCTGGTGGGCTGTACGGGCGTGGTGGGGGGGGTGGGTCATCCACATTAACCCCTACCCAGTGCAGGAGACCCCACACAGCCTTAGCCAGAGACAGAGTAGAGATGGGAAACGACGGAGCTCGGAGGTCAGATCTGCTGGCTCGTTACTGAGGTGTGATTCAAACCGTAGGAGGCGTCAGCTAATGATGTCACTAATGAGAGGTTCATTACGAGGTCAGCCCTTTGGACTCTGCCATATTAACTCTTCAGTCTGCTATGAATAACCTTTGCTTTAAAGACATTGATAGAGCTCCGAAAAACCCTACACAAAGGCACTGTTAAATTAAATCAAATCACACTGGTATATTTCCTTAACTCTTCATCATCCACATGAAATCTAACCAATCATTAACATGCTACATCACCTTCCAAAACGACCACAACATCCACAACATCCAGCAGCGGCCCCGTCTGATTTTCTGCTGAGCAAAACACAATTAAGGTGAGCGGAGAGATTTGTCATGTTGATTTATCCCACACCTCACCTAATGAAATTTTCCCACATTCCCTTTTGAGCAAGAGGCTGAAGGGGGGAAAAAATGAGAAACTGAAGCTGTGCCGCTGTCCCGTTCATTTTTCTCAATTAAGTCTTTGCCATTTGGAACGCTTCCCAGCTTCATGATCATTAAAACCTTTGCATGTCAGAGGAGGGTGAGGAGGAAGAGGAAAGGGGGCCAGGACGCACACTTAATTCAATTTCACAGCCGTCAGCGCTACCTGCCCTCATCAGCAGACAGCAAGAGAATGCGAGGGAGGGACGGTTAAAAGAGAGAGAAATAAATAATGACAATAAACACACTATCAATCTGAGGAGAGCTACCAACAAGAAAAAGATTTATCGACGTTGCAAATCAGCGCTATTTGTCGGGTTATGAGTCTACAAATCTTGTTTTTCTAAACATGAGTGAAAAGAAATCATATGCTTCAGATCCAAAGTTCAAAGACGTTAAAAGAAAACTGTTTCTTGTGGAGTGATTTCAAACAAAGAAATAACTTCACCTCAAACTCAGCAGATGTGGTTTTAAGAAGACATGATATTAAGATTCTGTACGCTGAAGGAGTGTTAACGTGAAAAAAATGTGAGAGAGACTTAAAAGAGCCGTGAGCCGAACACTACTCTTGCTCTAATCAGAATGGAGTGCAGTTTCTTTATCTTCCTCCTGATGCAGCATTGACCAGTGCATAAACCCCTGACCCTGCGCGTTTCAGCAGTTAATGTGATATATTCATGTGTCGATTGCCGGAATGCAGGGGAGAAAATCAATGCTGATATAATACAATCACATTAACATGGGACAGAACAGCAAGGCCACAGAGGAGCCCACCCACCCCCAAACCCCCAAAATGTCATCTTCCTTCATAGTTAGCATGTAGGCTGCGTATGAAACAGAGTGGAGGTGAAACCTTTGATAACTGAGTTCTTCTTCTGTTTATTTCATACAAACCTTAACATTTCTCTTCCTGTGCACTAATGGATCTTCCAAGGAAGAGGTGAAAAATGTTAAAGACGTGAATTGGGTAAACTGTAGGTTGAATCATTATCATAAATAGCAACTAATGATGAATATTTAAACTGTTTTGTTTAACTTGTACCTATGTGTTTATACCAGAGTAGTTTCTTTTTTGCGAATGGAACTGTGCGCTTGTTTATTCCCATATGGTTTCCTTTAGAGGGAAATGCTAATTCTTATCGACCCTCCGTTTAAGTCGAGAAATAAGTGATGGTGGTCCGTTGCTGCTGCCTCCCCAATACCACCACAATCAGATGAGGAGGAGATAGAGAAACACCTCTGGCTTAATCACATTCATGGTTTAGGTCCAGGGCTGTGTGCTCAGCCCCCTCCTGTTCACGCTGTACACCCTCTCACTGCATCCCCGACATGAAGAAAACTCTGTTGTGAAGTTTGTGGACGACACCACCATCATCGTCCGGATTTCAAACAACAATGAGACTTAATGGGAGGAAATTGATAATATTAGTGGTGTACAGAGAACAACCTACTGCTCAATGTCAGCAAAACTAAGGAGCTGGTCGTTGATTTCAGGAAAAAGGAGATAAAGACACACACTCCTGTCTACATCAGTGGAGCTGAGGTGGAGCAGGGGAATAGTTTCAGGTTCCTGGGAATCAGCATCACAGAAGATCTGACATGGTCAAAGCACAGACTCTTAAACTCTAATTCATCCAGAGCACTGCTCCACTGAATATAGTTTATTTCTGTTTACCATTTTTATAATTGCTTATGTCTTAATGTAAATTGTCTACTATGTAGCAAAAGGGAGTTACAAAACTCAATTTCATTATATAACCTGTTATATTGTCACAAAGTAGAGCTGAGGCTGGTTATTATTTTTGCAATTACTTGGTATGTACCAAAGTATTAGGCAAATTAAAGTTTTGACTTGATAATGGTACTGGATGAAAAGGTACACAGATCAAAGCAAAGTGATTGGGGACACAAATGTGTGTAGCAGCATCTTGCCTCACTGGTTAACCTTCAAAACCATTCCTGCTCGTTAAATATCTAGAGAGAAAATGTGGCAATGACAATGTATTTTTAAATAGTTGATGTATCTAACCAAGGTATACGTCTGTAACCACCTGTAGCCATCTTCAAGACGATCTTGGCTTGAGTTATGTTCATGTGGAGCATAACAGAAGTAGTGGTTGTGTTATCAGCTTGCCTCCAAAGGGACTAAAAGAGTGTGAGAATGCGACAACATGATGTGTCTGCTCCTCTTCTCACCGGGACCATCTCCAGTATCGAGCGCACTCACCCGCCAACGTCAACCCATTGATTTATACCTTCTCCTCCCTCTGTCTCCGCTCCACTCTCCATCCCTCCGCCCTCCCTGGATGACTATATGTCGGCACCAGGACGTGGATCGACTCTTAATGCACGTCAAACACACACACACACACACACCGACACACTCAACAGTCTCCCCACCAGGTTTGATTAATTTGGCTCGTAACGCATGTGAGCAGAGCTATCACCGGCATCCAGATGTTCCACAGCCCTTTTGTCTGCACACACCCCCCACAAGCACACACACACACACACACACACACACACACACACACACACCTGCTTTCATCTGCTCCCCTTGCCTCCAGTAGTCGAGGATGTGATGCGGCGTGTAGCGTGCTGTTGTTTTGATTATTTCTCCTTTGCTTCTCTGAGCTCCCAGTGAGCTGTGACTATCTGCTCTGCATCAGAAGAAAGAAGTGTGTTTTCACAGAGACGTGCAAAGATTGCATCAATTACTTTTTGAAAGGAAAAAGAAATGTTGTATAAATACAACACACAAACGCTCTCCAGCACAGATGCACCCCTTCACCGTAATCGCCACCAATCGCACTCTGACACACTCCCCCACCGCAGTGCCAGTGTGGCGCCAACACTAACAAGCAGAAAGTAAGACATCTCAAGGAGCACGACGAGAACGCCTGAATCCAATTTCCCAGCTCTCTCCCTCAGTGTGGCCAAATACAAACAGCCAGCCACAGTGAGCGCCGACAAGGATCCTTCACCTCTGAACCTGCTCTTATCACAGGGCTAACCCACCTCTTCTGATCCATCCTCCCAGCTTTGAACACCTGCTAAACCAAGGGAGAGTCTCGATGAAGGAGCGAGAAAGAAAGAGAATAAGAAATAGGGTTTAGGAGAGGGTGAGCTGGAGAAATACAGAGGACAGAGAGGGAATGACAGATTGCATCCATTGGGAGAGCAGATCAGAGAGATGATTGCCACCTTATGGAAGGAGGGCAGCAGGAAAGTTATGCAGCAGTGGATCCCTTGTGAGTGAAACAGGCTCAAAATGTTTTTTGAATGTGATTTACAGTGTGGTCTGACTTACTGTTTTGGGGATACTTCTTGAGTCATGGTGGCTATTGATGCACGCAGCTCCTATTCTAAATTTGTTATACTGCATGGATCTCAGATCATGTGGTACATTATCACGGGGGAAAATATTTTAGGACATCAGCACACACATTACATTCATTAGAAAAGTATATTCTTCTGTCTATGTATAGTGCAGGTGGCTACAGAATGTTTTACAGAATGTGAAAATAGGACTATTTCCTAATAAAGATGCTGTATTTGGAATTATTTTCTTTGACTGTATGTCTTGGATTGGGTGAATTCATACACTTTAATTTGGCTCCTTGAACTCCTCTAAAACACACAGTGTCGTCATCTTTTCTTTTTTATCATCCTTGATTAAATCACTTTAAACAATTTGTCAGTTACTTTTAGATGTTTGAGTTCCCAATCTTTTTTTGGTTTTTGATTTTTGGTTGCAGACAGACTTCTTCTTTTTTACTTTTGGATTCCATATTGTGTCTTTAAGACTTGGGGCCTCTTTTCAACTTTTGTCCAAAATTTTGACCAAAAAAATTTAGACTAACTAAATACAATTTGAGGTTTGTGGCCTGTTTGCAAAGTCAAAATAAGGCCGTGACAAAAACAAATACATGGAAACAACACAATACTAACACATGCAAGCATAATTCTGATTTGGAAAAACACACACACACACACACGCAGAAACCAACAGATGCTGGTACACCCTTACACAAATGTACACACACATGCACACACCCTCAGGGTATTTGTATTTCTGAAGCATATGCGTCCACATTTTTACCAGTTGGACTTAATACGGTTCTGTATCTCAATAAGCAGCTTCAGTCTGGTCTCTGATGATCTGACGAAAACACACATGATTAACATACCATTCTGTGTGTGTGTGTGTGTGTGTGTGTGTGTGTGTGTGTGTGTGTGTAGTTTACATAAATACCGATAAAATACCAGGGCACAGACCCCCTCCGTCTGTTTTATTCAGCCAGACACTGAGGGAGAGAGAGTTAATCAGTGTTTGTTGGAAAGCATTGATATGAAGCTGATGTCTTGACAGTAACATCTTGCTGCTTTAAAAGCTTTATTGTTCGGTGTGTATTTGCATACTGATGACCCTGAAGCTTTCAAAGACTCTGCAGCATTTAGATTCGCATTCGTCAAGAATCTCTAAATACACACTTTGTTTATGGTTTAGAGACAAACTTGAGAACACATATGATGGTGAGGCGAGCAAATGTAGGCGCATACATTTTCTCACATACACAAACAGACACTAAAGCCCGCGATGGTGTGTGAAGAGCAGATTTAGCACGAGATACGTTTTGTGACAAAGAGTCAGGCTAAACTTTAGCCACACTACCATCTGTCCTCCAGTTGGTGTTTTGAGTCATTAGCATTGGGGTTTGTGAACAGTTTTAAAAAACAAAAATATGCATATCCACAAAATCTTCTTGGAGTCCACATTATTGTGAGTTAGGGCTGAACAATTAATTGAAATCTTATCGAAATCGCGGTATGGCCTACTGCAATTTTCTAATTACAGGAGGTGCAATATTTGTTAAAGGCAAACTGTGTGTCAAAATACCATTTAAGACATTTTGAGACATAAGAAAACATCATTGTTTGGTACTGATCCTTGCACAAATCCCACCATAGTCATTTAAATATGTTTTTCCAACAATTGCACATTACAAAACTGAATAATTATGTAAAAATTATCATTGATAATTCCCTCCATAAATTATAAATCAATTTCTTTTTTCAAAATTGCCTTATTATGAACTTGACCTTCATGTTTCTTTTTAATTTTGACAGAGAAAGGGACATGGAGATGCAGAAGTCTCATTCATTTTTGGTGTGGGTCGTGTTGTAGATGCCTAGCAACTGGAGGACTTCAAAGGCCTGGATAGGCATGAAAGTTTCCCATGAGCAAAACTGCATTAAAAGTCAACAGTACTGCGTGAATAAAACATAAGGAGAGGAGTTACCTACAACACTCAAGGAGCATTTTGGTGAGATGCATCCAATCACTAACCTTAAAATTCTGCTGTGTGTGTGTGTGTGTGTGATGGTGAGGGAACAAGTTTACGCTCACTTTCAGATTCTGAAACAATTTTGGGAAATGTGGCAATGTTTTGTTTCCAAAGCCAAAGCATTTAGAATTTGCCACAGCTCTGACTCACTCGTGTAGCTGGCAAATCAATAACAGGGCAGTTTGTGGCTCCTCGTTGTATCTGCCATGCCGCATGCTGCAACATCTCCCCCAAATTTGCATCTCTGTACCAGTGAAGGGACTATTTTGTCAGCAGCTTCGACATGGGAAGGAGTGGCAATATACTGTACACGAGTGTAGCTGCACAATTCAATTTATCCTGAATAAATTTGAGTTAAAAAAAATAATGGCGACTGTGACACTTTTGTTACGTTGTTAACGACACACAGTCAAGCATCCTTTTTTAAATTATTTTGACTTTTATTATTAAGACTTTTCCCTTGTCTTGTTAGTGCAAACAATTCCCACCTGCATTGTTTGTGAGTTTGTGTGTGTGTGGCAGTGAGATCTGTAATTGGCAATTGTACATGGGATGTTTCTGAAGCCAAGTGTAGGCCATGCTGGGTTTGGGGGAAAATAGGGCCATCATTACAGAGATGATACCTGAATATAGACAACAAACGTGTGTGTGTGTGTGTGTGTGTGTGTGTGTGTGTGTGTGTGTGTGTGTGTGTGTGTGTGCGCGTGTGCGTGTGTGTACTGACAGACTGTGTGTTTTTGCTAGATGGATTGCGTGCAGCCAATGCTAGGGGCCAAACAAAAGAGAGTTGTTTATCCATCTTTGCTTTATAGACACTCCACTAGTGCACAATGAGTTCACTATGAAAACACACACACACACAAACACACACACACACACACACACACACACCCATACACACATATGGTTGTTATGTGGTTCATAGCCTTGGCACCGTTTGACAGGGAGTGTGTGTGACTGGCTTTACATGACAGAGAGAATTCCGTCACCAGGACGCGCGCGTGTGTGTGTGTGTGTGTGTGTGTGTACATGAAGAGCGATAGATTTTACATGAAGTAGATGTGACAAGAAGCCATGGGTGAGTGTGTCATGTTGTATAAGTGTTTGTTTGTATTTTCATTCAAACAGAGATGGAGATAGTGTAAATTCTCAGATGGTGGCCAGAGTATTTTTTACCTCAACAGCAGAGAGAACCAGAACCTTTTAACCAGCTTATATAAGAGGCAGACCTTTGTTCCTTATTTCCTTATTCCCCTGCTTTCCAATGTTGCGGTTGATTTGCTGGTAATTCTGTTAGCTGTTTAACTCAAACGTCCTTCACGTTTACCTGTTTACATTATTCTTAAACAGATTACATACTCACCACGCTTTTGAACAAAATTCTGTTTTCATGCACCACCTAATTCCAGCCACGTCATCCCTACTGTTTTTTCTTTATTTTGAAATATTTTAATATTAGGTTCAGTTCAGTGCATGTCTGGATCGTGGAAAACATATATGCATTGTTTAGTTCTGGTCAGGTTTGTGTTCACACTGGCAGTTTACAAACCAATAGGGGTAAACATGAAGGTATATAGACTGACAAGCAAGTCATTAATTGGACAGTTTTGGCAACGGTCATCCAGCTTCATCAGCGCTACATGGACTCAACATGAGGAAATCAAATTCATGTGACTAGCAGCATTTTTTGCACCTTATATGTTTATTTGCCTTTTCTGGTGAGTTCACAAAGAAATGATTGATTATGAGCATTTATAGCATTTAAGCAACCTTTTCCAAGGGGGGGGGGGGTCTAGGTCCGGCTGCTTTGTCCGCACCAGGGCTTGTTTGACAGCTTTCACATCAGCCCACACAAACCAAACCAAAAGAGATTACCACGCCAAAGTGGTTAGGTATGAAAGGCTTCCAGCAGGTCAAGGGGCCCAATCCTCTCCTTTCCTGGTTGGCTTTTGATGTGACCAACCAAATGAACAATGTGCAGTTAAAAATAATCAGGTTTACAAAACTGTTTTTTTATAGTTCTCATTCGCTAAGCATTTATTAGTTTACACTGTGGAAGAATATCAAACATAAACATTTCGGCTTATGTCATCCTCACTCAGAGTATAATAGGACGGGATGAAAATAGTGCTGGAAATGTACAAATATGTTGAATTTACCATTATAGTGCAGTATCTAATTAGATCTTTATTCAGATGGAGCTTTTGTTTTTATATTTCACACATATTTGATATATACATGTTTGTGTTAGTGTGTGTGTCTGTCTGTATGTGTGTGTGCGTGTGCACCCGCATGGATGAGACAAAGGGTAGAGCAAGATTCAAACTGATGAAATCTTTTCCCTTATTAGCCCTTTTAGGATGAATTTGTAACCCCTAGCTGCCCTACACACACACACACACACACACATATACCACAAACTCTCTCTCATATACACAGAAACCACAAACCACATATCTGGTCCTATTATTTACACTAAACCACAATCTGACGCTTAATGGAGGTCCTCACAGACTGAAAAGACACTCAGAGAAAAATCCAGATGAAGACGGAGAACAATGTGCAGATCATGTGTGAGAAAACAATTAAAATGAGGTTGAGTGAAGCTCCCATGTTGAAAAAACAAGAGTAAAGCTACTTGATCAATAACTCGCACGGTGAGCGAGCTGACAGGCAGTGAGAAGGTGTAAGTTGATTATCTGTGAGCTCGGGGATTATCCCTCGCCATTCATCCTCTATAGTGAACCATCATCACCTGGATAGAGAAATAACTGAGAAGCAGCGAGGCAGGAGGATAGAGCTGATCTGTACACACTCCTATCTAGAAATCAGATCTTGGAGGTGAAGCACTTCTCTTTTGTCTCTCTGTCCTCTCCTCTCTGTCTCAATTTCTTTGCTGCTCTCTATTTAGTTCCCACCCATTCTCCCTCCTCGGGCTGGTACAGGCAGAAGGGAGGTTCAGATTTCAGATTGCTGGCATGACAGTGACACCGAGGCTGTGCCAAGCCCACTGTGCCTCAGATCATCAGAGAAAGAGGGAGTGAAAAGATACTGGCAGTGACACACACAGATCATCCATGCACAATCTCTAACAAAAAACAAACACGAATGCAAACAGAGGGACTAAGACTATTTGAGCTAGCAGTGCATTTGTGTGTGTGTGTGTGTGTGTGTGTGTGTGTGTGTGTGTGTGTGTGTGTGTGTGTGTGTGTGTGTGTGTGTGGGAGTGTGCACGTGTGTATGTGATGCATGGCTCAGCAAGGAAGGTTGTTTGCCAGTCATATCACGGGGAGCACAGCGGTCCCAAACCTGCAAGCGATGCCTGACATCTTTATCCCGGCAGCCTGCCCACCTCACCCAAAACCCACTGCCCATTCAAGTCACCTTGATCAGGAGGGAGATCACATATCAGGGCTTCGTCGCAGGGCACGTGGATACTGTCCACACACACACACACACACACACACATCCGCAATAATCCCCAAATAGCCAATGTGTGACTCATCTATTTCATTCAGAAAACTGGACTTACAAAGCCAAATGAGATATTACACTTTATTTAACAGTTACACATTTGTACACTGGCAGCAGCATGTAAAAACTGTATGAGTATTCATCAAGATAAAAACAGCAGTAAACCACACAATAGTAGACACAGATCTCTCCAGCAAAACGAAGGTGGAAGCATCTGCTTTTCACATCAACAGTGGCTGGTGTAATGATGTGACAGTGATTCAACAGCACTGTTCTCCTGATCTGGAATATTTATTCATAATCTGTAACCCTTCTGCTCCCCCTGTGAGTTTGCTTCTTTCACTCTGGTCGGTGTTTACATTCCAACACAGACCACCGTGCAGTACACACAGCTCATGCTCGCCAACCAGATACAAACCCAGACTCCAGAGTTATTGTCCTCGGTGACTTTAACAAAGGTAACCTCAGCCATGAACTCCCCAAATACAGACAGTTTATTAAATGCCCAACCAGAAAGGAGAATATTCTGGATTACTGTTACACAACAGTGAGCAGTGCCTACACAACAAACGGACCATGTCATGGTCCACCTGATTCCTGCCTACAGGCAGAAATTAAAGCTCTTTACACCTGTGAGGATATCAAAGCAGTGGACCAGTGAAGCTACGAAGACCTTCGGGCATGCTTGGACTGCCAGACAGGGATGTTTTCAAAACTGCTACCATCAGTTTGGCTGAGTTCAGAGACTGTGACATTTAACATTAGCTTCGGTGAGGACTGCTGTGTACCATCACACACCAGGGTGAGTAATAACAATGACAAACCCTGGTTCACAGCTATACAAGTAATAGGCATCTAGGAGTGGAGACAGGACCAGGTTTAGGGAGTCAAAGTACAGGTTTAGCAAGGCTGTGAGAATAGCTAAATTACTGTACTCAGAGAGACTACAACACCAGTTCTCTGCCAAAGACGCTGCACATCACCACTCCAACAAAAACTTTCGCCTGGTCAATGAACTGAATGAGTTCTACTGTCCATTTGAAGTCAATAGGACAGTTCTGACACCATCCCCTGTGACTCCATCAACCACCTCCAGCTCCAGTTCACCAGCTCCACCTCCCCAACCTCAGCCATGGCCTGGGCCTATCAACTACTACCCACCCCAGTGGCTCCCCCCTCCCCAGCGGCTCTCTTAATTGTGGAGAGAGACGTCAACAGACTGTTCAGCCAGGCAAAACCCCCACAAAGCAGATGGGCCAGACTCTGTCTCTCTACCCTGATGTACTGTGACGATCAGCTGTCTCCGGTGTTCATGGACATCTCTAACACCACACTGGAGACCTGCCATGTGCCAGCCTGCTTCAAATCCTCCACAATCAAGGACCACATGGCTACATACCTGTCGCCTTGACCTCTGTTGTAATGAAGTCATTTGAGCGCCTTGTGTTGTTGCACCTCAAAACGATCACAGACCCACTCCTGGACCTCCTGCAGTTCGCCTACAGAGCCGGCAGATCTACAACGCAGTAAACATGTCCCCTCACTTCATCCACCAGCTCCTCCTCAGGAACCTATGCCAGAGTCCTGTTTGTGGATTTCAGCTATGCTCTCAATGTTCTGCAGCCCAAGACACAAACTGTTCCAGACACTCCCCTCCAGCACGAGGCCGGGGTCCATCAGGACCAAACCTCACACCACAAGAACAGTTATCAACAAGGCCCAGGACACACTGAGGCTGACTCTCATACTAGCATAACATATTCTTTATTATTCTTATTTTTTATATCTTGTCAATTTTATATTTTGTATTTATATATCTTATGTTTATAATGCACCTAGACACCAAAGCAAATTCCTTATAATTTGCTTTGGTGAAAGATTTCCATAACCTACTTGAAAATAAAGCTGATCCTGATTCTGTGCACAAACAGCCCTGTGATGGAGCAGCACAGGAGGCTGCGTTGGTGGGGGCGTGTTGTTTAAGGTACCTGTGAGAAAATGAAATACGATCCAGAGGTCAGTTGGAGTAATAGATGAATGCATTCAAAGGCCAACGGTTGGACAATGGTTTGTATAGATAGGATGTTAAAACCTATCTGGAACTATTTTATCTTTAATCACAACAGTCAGGGGTAAACAGCATAAATACTTAATGTTGTAAGTATGTTTGCTGGCATGTATTGGCCAACGCAGGACCTTGCCAGGTGACATTGCGTTGCAGCAAAGGTTGAGCCAGGTTCAATTTCTTTGCTGGACGACCCTGTGTTATATTGCTGAGTGAACTCTGGTCGAAGTCACCCTCCAGGCCAAATCGAGCTCCCTAAACTGCGTGGGGTTTAAATACAGTGACAACTTTCGGACAAACAACCCTCTCTCCCTAGCATAAATAGGATCTGACGTTAACGCTGCACTCACTGTTATAATATGTGTATCAAATAAACAACAGTGGCATTAAGATTCAGGATTGATGTTGAGGAAAAGTGTGTTTTTTGCTATAACGAAACTGAAAGCATTTGTCATTCATTTTGTGTTTGTGTTCATGTCAAATATTTCTTTAAGAACATGACTTTATATATTTACAAAAATAAATATTAAAATTAAAAAATTAAAATAAAATTTTATGAAAGATTGATATTCATTGTAAAGAAAAGCCTATATATTTGAACCTCTTTATCTTAGCCTCTATGAAAATGTTACATTCACAAATACAACATTTCAATATAAATCATATGGGCTACGTTGTTAACCTGTGAATGGCGACGTGACAATGTTAGTGCAGTTTCGAAATAAAAAAACGAAGTCACACGGAACACAAATTGAAAGAAAGGTCCCCCATCATGCAGCAAAGGGTGTTACACACCTTCACCAAGCCAGCATCGGTGCTGGCTTGGTATTTGAGGGTTTAACAACCCACTACCTCCCCGCCCTCATTGGTTTCGGGTTGGCACTCAATGTGGCGGACCCTCCCCATGAACGCACAAACGGAGTGGAAGTATGTAGGGAGAGGGAGTAGCAAGCAGTTTCGGGAAAAGCCCCAGGATTCATCAGAACCACGAAAGTCTGTACAAAATTTCAGTCTAAAAAAATAATCTATAATAATATGATAATCTGCAGGTGTTCAGATATACCAGTGCATATGTGAAAACGTTCTTCAGCTGGTACAAATGTTGAATGTTTGTGAATCCACCTGATGGTTTTTGAGATATTTCAGTCGATATCAGTATGGCTAAAAAATAACTGGTCAGTGTTGGTCAGTAGCTGCCATCACCCATCCGGCTCTTGAAGCTGCACGGCACAGTGGATGCTGAACAAGTGCACTGCTTTAAACACTTGTGTGATCTGCTTTCGCTGACAACCCGACTGTGTGTAGACAAGCAAATAAACAGAGAGGTGGCTGTGGAAGGCACTGATTAAAAAGCTGTGGGGGGACAGACGGGAATGTCATTATTATTTATCAGCTCCTTATGGCTTGTCTCACACACCTGGGTTCAGGTACAACAGTGCTGCAGGCACACACACAAACAGACACAGCATAGAGTGCAGAAACACAAAGCAAACATGTTCCTACACACAAATACTTCTGCAGATGCCAGAGACTCAAATACATAACCTGACACAGAGTTGCTGTCAGAAATTTCTTTCACTCATTCAATCAGTGATCAGAGGCCTGATGAGCAACTCAGCAATTTAAACAGCTAAAACTAGTCAGGCGTATGAAGCAGTAAGGTTGGATTCCAACTCTAGAGAAGACGTTAATTACACTGGATCCCTCTAATAGAGTCAACTAATGACAACAGAGGCACGCTGCGGACGTACAGAGCTCATTACTCACGCAAACAACACAGTTCTCATGGGACAAAGAGAATAACTGTACTCCTCTTATAGCACATACATAGTGTTTGCATGATGCAAACGCATTTGAGGACAGCATGGGAGCTGAGTGGTGTAACACACTTGCCCGTAGATGAAATACTGTGTAACAAAGGAAAAGGACAGTGGGAATCGCCAATTGATGCTGTGTGGAAAAACAATCTGGGGGAAGAGAATCACACTTATTTTCAGTATGGGTCAGGGCAGGACACCAGGCAAATTTTAATTTCAGAGAATTTCAAAGCTTCTCTGGGGCGATGTGTACGAGGAGAGGATGGAAGGATGTTGGAGGCAAGAGGAAGAGGCAATGGGGGGGAGTTACAGGAGTAAGGAACAAAAGGAAGAGTTCAAGGGAAGAGCGAAAGCACAGAGGGTGGGAGAGGAATATTCTTTAGAAAAATTTCATGCGTGTATCATTTTCTTGTTACATCTCTCTTTGAGGCACAATAGAGTAAGGCATTGCAGGGATAATTGCATCCATGCTCTGGCTTTCGAGAGGCTTCTAGTCTCTTCTGATGCATGCCGGAACAGCTCCATGTTGCCATTTCTCGTCCTCTCCGTCTGCTTCTGAAATAGCGACCGACAGGCAGCCATTGAGTGCAGGCCTGCTGTTGTAAAGACGGGGAAGAAATCATGATCAGGTCCTCTGACAGAGAAACACCCCTCTCCTTTTGCTGAAGGCCTTTCAGTCGACTGAGGCTGTTTGTTCCTCTCACAGCTTCTGACAGGCTGTAATTCTGTTTTAGGACTGAAAAACCTCAAAGTGCTACACGGTGTTCAGCAGCAGTAAAATATTTTTTTTCTTATTTTAGTACTTCTCTCAGGATTAGATGAATACCGTGTCTCTCCTCGGCCATATAAAGTGCTGATTGTCCTTGTGACCTCTCATGAGGGTCGTTGACTTCCTCTGGCCTTTGCGTGCCCAGACTGTGTTAAACAGCCTGGCTATAAAAGGCAAAGCCGAGATGACAGAGGATTAGGGCCTCAGTGTCATTTCTGTTTTCCATTAAAAGTCTCCACCACAGAGACCCCTGTGTTTCCAGACTGACAACTAGTCGTCTTCTGACATCAAAAATGTCAAAAACCATCACGGTGCCAATTTTATTTTAACCATTGTGGAGCTATATTTTATGACTATAAAGTCATTGCCCTAGTTTTAATCTATTTTATTTTGCATTATAACCTTTATTACTGTTTTATTCATGTGCTTTATTAATAAAACACCAACTTATGTGACTATTCTTTTCTGCTTCCCTTCAGGGATCACCGAATATCTTCTCTTGCAAAGCCAGCAAGATACTTCTGTGAATGTGTTTTATTTTCAGTTTCTAAACTTTAAAAGTAAAGGGGTGGAAAGGAAAGGAAACGTATGCACTGTTCCCACAAGAAAATAAGAGAGAAATTTTACTATACATATTAAAAGCATAATGAGTAGGATTTTCCTAAAAACTTTGTCATGTCAGAATAGAATACAAAAAAAGACTGGATAAATCGAATTCCCCTGTGACTTTTCTATGGTGTGGTTGAGGTGAATACTGTGAGTAAACGCAGATGTGTGTTAGCCCTGTGTGTGTGCTCTCCACTCTGTGTGTGAATGTGTGGTGACAGATTGAGGGTGCTGGGAGACTCTGGTGGCCGATGACGCCTCTTACTCCTGTTGCTGCTGCTGAATGTGAGCGGCACTCTCAGATACGACCCGCTCTGCCCTTGGCAACTACAAAAAGGAGGTGGCACTAGTTTCCTGTTTTCTGTGTGGTTTAGTTTCCCTCGTTTGTCTTTCTCATTTGTCTTCTCACAAGAGACGACCTGTATCCCATAGGTGTCTCCTGCTTGAGAAGCTTTGCTCCCCGGCATTAAATTGCTTCTGTGTGACAGAGAGAAAGAGGAGCAATTTGCAGCCAGTTTCCACACCTCATATTGCATCAGAGACACAAAATGTACATTCTGTAAGAAATGTTACAGTATAGAGCTGAGTATCCAATCTTTCTCTGCAGGTTTCACTATTACAGTTACAGCAATCATTCTGATAGCTGAACACCTGTAATTCATCCTCTGCTTTTGTATCTTGAAGCATCAGCAGATTAAGATTCACACAATCCTGTAAAGCCATAGTTTAAACTCCAGATCATGACTTTTGTTTTTACAAAGCTGAGAAGATGAGCACTGTTCGACAGCATTAGACTGAAGAGAAGACAATGACAGCCTGCATTTCTTGAACAAAAATACACTCCATACTTCCCATCTCTCTGACATGCTTTAGTTAGAAGTTGAGAACCAGGGGAATTCCAGCCATGATGAAAGAGTGCAGCTAACTCCAGAGTAAACAGGGTTCAGCCGAACCAAGAGACCCAAGAGACAAGAGAAATCATTAATGCATCAAAGGCTGTCAAAAGAATACAGTCGGAAAGTCGGAAAGTGTAAACACAGCAGATGGCGAGCATCTCTTCCATGGACGGGTGATTCTGCACCGCTGACACGGTATTAGCCCCTACTGAGGTTGTTTGTATCTGCCTGCCAGTGAGAAGGGATAATGGGGAAAAAAACTAGATGGATTACGAGATTAGGCTGTGCAGACTTGACAACAAGAACTGTGATTAACAGACGTTCAAAAAAAATATTAATCATTAATGTTATTGTTATACACGTGTTATAAAATACTGGTTTATTACAATTGGGTCTTATTTTGTGGCTTTGGTCATCGTGTCTATTGGTTTTGATAACATTGTGCTAATATTGTGATAACACTGAGTAGTAGGTGAAATTTGCACACACGCCAGCATATTGCTACAACATCCGGCGGGGCAGGAACATGTTTTCAGTGTGGGGCGATGCCCAGCACACATGCATGCACGGACACATTTTTAGAACATATAATTAATATATAATCATATAATTAAAACACTGACAGATGTAGGATCACATTTTCTAAACTTTAATCTGAAACTGGAAGGAATTATAGCAGTTTAGGAAAATCAAGATTTTTAAACCTGCACCAAGCTCAATTGCTGACTTGGAAGACACACATGTTAAACACATGGGCTGATAGCTTTGAGTTGTTTTACTGAAGATGTTATCTTCGCTGCGTCATGCATCAGATGCTGTAGATATTCACCCCGACATTGTCTCATTCGTCTGCTCTCTGAGTCACCAGTGCTTTTTCTGCACAAGAACGTTATCTTCTAGCCCAAGTCATTATTAGGTTAGTTGCTGAGGACACCAAGATTCACTGGCAGCATACAGACCAGTGTAAATTCTGGATAAATGCGCACGTGTAAAAGCAGTCAATTGTGGACAGTTCTTTCTCTCTACATCAGGACCAGACTCGCATATTGTTCTGGACATGTCCACATGTCCACCACCCTCGCCCCCGTGAAAGACGTGAAATGAACAAGAGAGGCTGGAGGAGGACACCAGGCTTTAATCAGTTAGGTCCCAGACTGGCTGCTCGCCCCATCCGTCTTCCTTCCCTGTCTGTCTGTCTGCTCCTGTGAGGTGTCCTCTTTAAACTGTAATCAGAGAGGCGAGTGAGGTGAGGGATGTGTTGGGACAGAGAGAGTGAAGAGGAAGCACAGAGATCCCTCTCTCTCTCTCCTATCCTACCCTATCTTCAATGTGTACACTTCTTTGTGGTTACAGATTAGATCACAAGCTTGAGAGCATCCATCCCATCAGCAGATCAATCAACGTGAGCAGCATGGGCAACCCAAAGCACACAGGACATTTCAGTTAGGACGGAAGCGTGTGTACATGTTGGGTGTGTGTTATCTATGTGGTTGCACAAACCTGATTAAGTCTCATAAAAAGGCTGCTATCGTGGAAAGCAAACACATTTTCCTTATCTTATTTGAACTGAAAGTTTAAGAGGTCATCTGCATGTAGAGTCATTTCACAACTTTCACACTTTGAAACATAAAGGAATATAGATAGTTAATATTTTCATAATAAATTATTTATCTGAATGAATCGCTTAATCTTTTAGTCTATACAAGAAAAAACATTTTTTAAATTCCCATCACATGTTCCCAGAGCCCAAGGTGATATATTCAAATTGCAGCTTTGCCAATCAAGTATACCAAAATATATTTGATTTATTGATTATATAAAATCTGTGAAATTCTCACATTTGAGAAGCTTGAACAAGAAAAAGTTTGGTACTTTTGCTTGATAAATGATTTAAACAACTAATCCTTTATCAAAACTATCATGTAACATATGTCAGTCAAGTAATTAATCTACTATCATTTAACCACTACTTAAAATGAAATTTAGCAACTGTCACCAAGAAAGTAAAGCTTTTTTCTTATTTAATAAAGTAGGTACGATCCGCTTCCTAATCCATACTGTTGGTCACACGTCAGTTTCATATAAGTAAACATCATCACACACACCTAGAGCTCCAGATCGATGGCATGGGAGAAAATATGAGGACAGATTTCATTACAAAAATGATCGATGAAATCAATAGAGCATGTGTGTGTGTGTGTGTGTGTGTGTGTGTGTGTGTGTGTGTGCGCGTGCGCGTGTACACGTGGACATGTACAGAATAATATGCGTTTCTGGTCCTGATGTAGAGAGAAAGAACTGTCCACAATTGAATGCTTTTACGACACATATGCCTGTGTGTGTGTGTGTGTGTGTGTGTGTGTGTGTTTGTGGTCTCCTCCAGAATACTGATCCGAGCTCTACCTTCATGGTGAGACATGATAGCTGCTTGCAAATAAACTCAGGGAGTGATGCACATATCATATCCTCTTCCTCTGCGAAGCCAGAGATACACATCTTCAGGACTGACAACAAAGGTGTGTGATATATAATCCAGCCAGAGATGTGTGTGAGCTCACCCATATGTCTGCCTGTCTGTTTGTGTGAGGAGGTGGGCAGTGAAAGAGAGTGTGTTTGACTTGAGGCACTGTTGTTTTATGCGTTGCCCAGGGGGGTCAAGACAGGAATGTGGAGCCCTATCTCTCTTCTTTTGTGTGTGTGTGTGTTGTGTGTGGTGTGTGTGGTGTGTGTGTGTGTGTGTCAAGAGGGAAAGCACGCACCTGTGGAGTGGTATATAAGAAACTGACTCATGGCCAAAAGGAGCCCCTCGTCAAAAAACACTCTCACATGCAGACACTCCCCAGGTCAGTCAGCTTCTCTAATTATTACGTGCCATCCATCTTTCATTAGTGTATTATATTGTCGTCTGAGTGGACATACTGAACATGTGAAAGCACTGAAAGCAGCTGTGTGTTCATCACATTATAACACTATATTAAAGGAGTGGTGCATCATAAGCTCTGGAGTGCTTACAGGAGTGGAGTTAGGGTTCACACTCAAAGTTAAACAGGTTAAAATGGTCGATAAAAAAAAAAATTCAGTCAGAGACACTTGGAACTGACAATGTATAGTAAATGCTTAGATATGGCAGAAAAGGTTTTGCTTTTTGAGGGAACCTGAGCACAAAGAGGAAGAACTAACCTCCTTACATGAACATTAAATCTTATGCGCGGTGCATATGGAGCAAATCAGGGCCAAATGTTTTTTAATTTGAAAAAAAAAATGTAATAGAAATACTAAAACTTGTAATTGAACATTTAAGTTTTGGTCTTAAACTTGAAAAATACAACCATGTATTCAAAATAAAATAAGTGTTTAAGTGTTTCAGATCAGTTTTTTCAGAACTTTTTAAACAGAACTTTGTCACTGGAATCTGTGACTTGGATAGAAAGCATTGAGTCACAGTTATACCAGTACCAACAGTTCCTGAAGGCAACATGACTGAGAATCTTCTGCTTCTTTGTCAGGGTGTCACTCATGATTCTAAGCCCCCCTCTGCAAAATCAGGGCCAAAAGTCTGAAACTGAAAAAATGATCTGAAACTGAAAAAACAAGATTTGAGAGTGTAACAAAATTGCTTTGATTCTGAAAATATAAAAAGTGAAACTTAAAAAAATAAGTCCTCAAATATCAACATTTCTATTTTGAATATATGGTTGTATTTTTCAAGTTTAAGACCAAAACTTAAATGTTCAATTACAAGTTTCAGTTTTTCTATTACAGTTTTTTTTTCCAATTAACAAAACATTTGGTCCTGATACACTTCTTCTAATCTTTGATTTTAAAAAACTTGGGATACTGCAGACATAACAACAGCCCATAATCAGCTTGGAAATGCTCCCACGATTGACTGGAGGGGCAAATTGGACCCAAAACGGCCTAATTATCTTCTAGTGTGCGGCTACCATTAGTTCAATAAACAGTAAATTAAGGAGGAGGTTGGCTGGGTAGAGGGAGCTGCGCCAGCAAAAAGTGTTTGCATTATTATACCAGCAGAGTAAAGTGTCAGGTTATAATGTACACCTGCATAGATATGACTGGACATTACTAGGCAGCTGATAGCCACACAGCTGTGGGTGAGCCAGTGACTGTGAAACTTGAATGAAACAGCTGATATGAGCTAATTATCTACTCTAACACAAGTGGGACTTTAGTGCCCTGCCTGAACTAACGCTGTTCTCCATACATACTGCGTGTCGGTATATGTAATTTTTTAATCATGTAGATCAATACAATTTGAAGTACAGTATTTGTAGGCTTAAACCCCGGAGGTAAAGATGCATGGATAAACAGAAGTGGTGATAATAATAATAACGGATTTGAGATCCATTGCTGCAAATTCATCCAGTGTTGCAGCATACACGGATCAGATGGATCAAGACTGGTTTAGCTTTATTGCAAGTATTGACACAGCAAAATAAGCAATAAACCACAGCAAAAGTCAACATTCACATCCATTAAGTGCAAAAGCATTTTTTTTAAAAGACCAATGTGATTCATTGTATCCTCAGGGGAAAGACTTACTTTTTATTTGAGACAAATATTTCCCATCTGTCCTGTCTTCTTCTTGCTCTCAGAAAAGCTAATGTGCTCTGTCTCTGACCACCAGCATCACTGTATATTATTATCTCTCAGACTTGAAAGCATAGCATAGCATAGCATAGCATAGCATAGCACTGTGATATAAAGTTATATGCAACAGTTTGTACACAGATGTTTCCTACATCTTGCTTAAATTCAAAGAGCACTCATCAGTGGTGGGTTTTCCCAGGCAGCTCAGGACGGTGAAGACGGTTTTGCCCAACTTCCAGAATGAAAGGACAATAAGCTTTGGTCAGTTTCAGATCAGCAGCAAAAGCTAGTCAGTCTGTCCACTCGTTCCTCAACATCCTCACAGAATCTAACCGATATCTGCTCTTATCCAGCTGACTCTGAATGTACAGTCAGTCTCCAGCTGCCCTGCTGCTACTGATGTCCTTGTGAGAGAATATTCCCTCTGCTGCTCCCCCTGCCTCTGCTGCAGACACTTGAAAGCTCAGACATTTCCTGGATCACTACTGTTCTTCCCCTTTCATCTGTGCAGACCAGCAACTGTACACACAGTGAAAATATTTCAGAACAGTATACTATTTAATTATTTTCCCCTCTTATTTTTGGACATTTTATCAGCATTGTACACAGAACTACATAGAAAATTGCTGCATTTAAGCTAATGCTTCAGTTGTAGAACCTTTGGTTTCTCACTATTCTGTCACTTAACATTGAGTATATTTAAAGGAATACTTCCACATTTTGGAAAAGACACTGTATTCACTTTCTTGCTGAGAGTTAGATGAGAAGATTAATGTCACCCTCAAGTCTGAAGGATAAATATTAGGCTACAACCAGCAGGTGGCTAACTTAGCAAGCTGGAAACAGGGCTAGCCTGGCTCTGTCTCGTAAAAGCACAAATGAGATATAGCATGCTCTCTATCCACTAAGCTAAGCTTACCCGCTGCAGGATGTTGCTTCAGATTTAACGGACAGATATGAGAGTGCCAATTTATCTATTTTCTACTTTAACTATTAATATTCACATCTAACTCTCTGCAAGAAAGCGAATCAACATATTTTCCAATTATGCAAAACCTGTCCCGTTCTCGATAAAAGTGCGGTTTAATCCTGCAGGTCACAAAATTCTGGGAGCAGCGAAACGAGTTATTGTTGAAGTCAGGTAATAATTGGCTTTTTCCTTCATTGTGTGAGCAACCGTGATCTGATTTTATGCTACACACGGCATGAGTCTGCAAACAGCAGGGCGGTCTACAGTGAAGCAGAGGAAATTAAAATTTCGAACTTGGAATTTCTTGACAAAGCATCTGTCTAGCTGTCAACATTGTAAACCAGGCTGGACTAGGAGCTGAAATCTCTATTTTATATGTAGGCTACAGGAATTCACAATAGGTTGGTCCTCATATATATTGCATTTTTAATTCACTTAGCAGAGCTAACACATTCGTTTACCTCATGCAAATGAGAAAGTCATAAACACAAGAAAAGCAATAGCATTTGAGCGGCATTGCCTAATCAATCATTGTGTGTGTGTGTGTGTGTGTGTGTGTGTGTGTGTGTGTGTGTGTGTGTGTGTGTGTCAGGCACCGGTGGTCTCAACCCTTCATATTGCCTACAAAAACTAATTCTCAACAACACAGATGGCACAAACAAAAACACAACAATGCGGCACAAGCTCTCACTCATCACCGCACACTCACGAGAAGCCTCTGAGCAGAGGATCAATCACTGCATGAGAGGGAAGAGGATAAAACGACATAAGAGAAATGAAACTGAAAGGGGAGCACATAGAAACATGCACACACAGAAACGCTCATCTTAGTGCGTGTATGTGTGTTTACGGCTGAGGGCCCAGTCTGGAGGAATGAAGCAGCTGCAATCCAACAGCGACACAACAATGAGTCATCCTGGCAGTTGTTCACATCAAACACGCACTAGTGGGAATTCCTTGGAGACACACACCCACACACATACAGTGGGTACGGAAAGTATTCAGACCCCTTTAAATTTTCACTCTTTGTTTCATTGCAGCCATTTTCCAAAAATCAAAAAAGTTCATTTTATTTCTCAGTAATGTACACTCAGCACCCCATCTTGACAGAAAAAACAGAAATGTAGAAATTTTTGCAAATTTATTAAAAAAGAAAAACTGAAATATTACATGGTCATAAGTATTCAGACCCTTTGCTCAGTATTTAGTAGAAGCACCCTTTTGATCTAATACAGCCATGAGTCGTTTTGGGAAAGCAACAAGTTTTTCACATCTGGATTTGGGTATCCTCTGCCATTCCTCCTTGCAGATCCTCTCCAGTTCTGTCAGGTTGGATGGTAAACGTTGGTGGACAGCCATTTTCAGGTCTCTCCAGAGATGCTCAATTGGGTTTAAGTCAGGGCTCTGGCTGGGCCATTCAAGAACAGCCACGGAGTTGTTGTGAAGCCACTCCTTCGTTATTTTAGCGGTGTGCTTAGGGTCATTGTCTTGTTGGAAGGTAAACCTTCGGCCCAGTCTGAGGTCCAGAGCACTCTGGAAAAGGTTTTCGTCCAGGATATCCCTGTACTTGGCCGCATTCATCTTTCTCGATTGCAACCAGTCGTCCTGTCCCTGCAGCTGAAACACACCCCCACAGCATGATGCTGCCACCACCATGCTTCACTGTTGAGACTGTATTGGACAGGTGATGAGCAGTGCCTGGTGTTCTCTCACACATACCGCTTAGAATTAAGGCCAAAAAGTTCTATCTTGGTCTCATCAGACCAGAGGATCTTATTTATCACCATCTTGGAGTCCTTCAGGTGTTTTTTAGCAAACTCCATGCGGGCTTTCATGTGTCTTGCACTGAGGAGAGGCTTCCGTCGGGCCACTCTGCCATAAAGCCCCGACTGGTGGATTGCTGCAGTGATGGTTGACTTACTACAACTTTCTCCCATCTCCCGACTGCATCTCTGAGCTCAGCCACAGTGACCTTTGGGTTCTTCTTTACCTCTCTCACCAAGGCTCTTCTCCCCCGATAGCTCAGTTTGGCCGGACGGCCAGCTCTAGGAAGGGTTCTGGTCGTCCCAAACGTCTTCCATTTGAGGATTATGGAGGCCACTGTGCTCTTAGGAACCTTAAGTGCAGCAGAAATTTTTTTTTTTGTAACCTTGGCCAGATCTGTGCCTTGCCACAATTCTGTCTCTGAGCTCATGATTCTCATTTGCTCTGACATGCACTGTGAGCTGTAAGGTCTTATATAACAGGTGTGTGGCTTTCCTAATCAAGTCCAATCAGTATAATCAAACACAGCTGGACTCAAATGAAGGTGTAGAACCATCTCAAGGATGATCAGAAGAAATAGACAGCGCCTGAGTTAAATGAGTGTCACGGCAAAGGGTCTGAATACTTATGACCATGTGATATTTCAGTTTTTCTTTTTTAATAAATTTGCAAAAATTTCTACATTTCAGTTTTTTTCTGTCAAGATGGGTGCTGAGTGTACATTACTGAGAAATAAAATGAACTTTTTTGATTTTTGGAAAATGGCTGCAATGAAACAAGAGTGAAAATTAAAGGGGTCTGA
>NW_024044681.1:31582032-31603418 GCF_014851395.1 Micropterus salmoides
CTTATAATCCCTGCAGGGGACAAAAGATTCTTCCAACAACTGATAAAAATTACTTTGATCAGGAGGTCTATACAGAGCACCAATTAATAAAGGCTTAACTTTTAGTTAACTGTACATAAAACCACATAGCTTCAATAAGATCGTGATTTAAATCTATTCTGCGATTAAAACAAATATCAGCCCTAATGTAAACACATACTCCACCCCCATTACAGTTTCGATCTGTTCTTAAGTCAACATAATTTTTAATTTAAATTTCTGTATCACTGATCGAGGCGTCCAGCCAGGTCTCTGAAAAACACAATCCCAACTTTACTATTACGCATCATCAATCTTATCTCATCTAATTTGGAAAGAAGACTGCGAACATTGAGGTGCATAATGTGTAGACCTTTAGTGAAACTTAGGTCCAGTTAGTTTAGATCGGAAGCTCTGCATGTACTCCTCTTTTGACTCCGTTGCCACACACCTGCCATCCGACACACCCGGTTTCCGCAGCCAGTTACCCTCCATGCCCGCCGTAAAATCTCTAATTCCCCAAGGAGATTGATTTTCTGGCCCAGGGCACTGATGAATGTCTCCCGATAACAAAAGGCAAAGAGATGATCAACTTATCTCTCCTGCATTCTCTTCGGACAATGCCATGCGCGCATTTATTTGTTGATGACATCACTATGACATCAGAGACAGTTATTTTCCCAGACTTGACGGAGCTCCTTCAAAGCCACAGAAGACATCATAACACTGTTGTTACAAGCTCGAGAAGCACTGCTGCATGTTGAGTAAACTGGGATGATATTTTGGTAAGTGGAAAAACAGGCTTAAAACAAAATCTACTTACTTGAAAAAATTAACAGCCAAATCCTTAAAGTGTCTTTAGAACAACAGACAGCTAAACAAGACATTTTTGAGCAACCAAAATGTTACAATTAACTTTCATCAAATGAAAACACTTTGAAAGAGTCACAGTTCTTAGACAAAAACATACAGCACTCAAAAACAAGTTCACGGCTGCAGCAACATTAAATAAGCTTGCTGGCCAAATGTACACAGTGCAGTGCATACAAGTCGTCTCTATCCTGATTGACAGGTTGATATATTAGTAACCTGTCAATCGCAAGGTAGCCCTGCCCTAAAGCATACCCTTGTTTATTGCCTATTTTACTCTAAATGGGACCATAATTTACTAAATGAACATCATGCTGTTTTAAAGAAGACTTGAAACTAGCCACTGAGAGTTTACCGAGGTAATATATAAGGTATAAGTACAAGGGCAATGTTGTCATTGACTTCAATGCAATCTGACGCCTTTTTGCAACCAGTGGAGTCGCCCCCTGCTGGCCACGAGAAACAGTGCAGGTTTAAGGCACTTCCATATTGGCTTGACTTTTCAGATCCGGAGATTGCGGCTTGGTTGGCAGTCAAAGTCCCAAAATATTTTATTTACACTGGTATGAAATCAAAAAACAGGCAAATCCCTTACATTTTAAGGCCCATTTATACTCCTGCGTAGGGTCTACGTGCGTACCTACACTGTAGGTTACGCACATAGCCATGCATTTATATTTGTGCGTAGGTGTGTCCGTCATTCTGCAATTACACCCCAAACGCTAGTCGGCAGTAGCACTACAGCATCCACTGTGTTGACTTTTCCGGCCGAGCAGGCTAACTTCCAGTTTAGCGCTCTGCTAACGTAAATGGGGTAAAATTGTATATGTGGGGCTGGTGTAGCCTTTTCAAATGTTACAGACCGAATGGATCACATTCTGAGTCATTTCGCTCAGGTTGCAACGATCAAATATATTGATTCACTGTGTTACAGCCGCTGTTTTGGCCGCAAGGAAATGTTACCTCAAAGCGTGGGATACTTCCGGTCGGCTTGGAGGCATTGCGAGGCTACCCAGCCGACCAATCACAGAGCTTACGCTCCGCGTTGACTCGACGTGTAGTTACATTTAGGAGGAGGTGCACGTCAGGGGACGGCGTAGCCTCTGAGTAGCCAGATCCAGCCAGATCCAAACACCTGAACTTTCCTGACCCCTTACTGGGACGTCCGGGACAGTCAGTATAAAAAATGTTTTCCCCGAAAACCGGTAATCTATGGTAGACACCAGTCTCTTTCTTCACAGATCCTGAGTCACACTTGCAAGCACAGATCCTGAGAAGGAGCCCGACACATCCAAGAGGTAAAAACGCACAAACGGACATGGTGAAGTCCACGATGCTGTTGTGCAAATCTCCTCGATGCTCACCCCGCTGAAGAGGGCCATTGACACAGCCACACCCCGTGTGGGTGAGGGTGGGTCTTTCCCCGCCTGCACGTAGGCCTGTGAGATACAATCATAAAGCCATCCAGCTAGGCGCTTCTTGGATAGAGCTTTACCAATCGCACCGTCACCAAAGCAGCAGTTGATCAGTGCATCGAATGGGGGATGTGCACTTCATATAATGTGTTAGGGCGCGCACCGGACACAACGGATGCAGCCTTGCCTCCCTAGGCCCAGGGTGGGGCAGGGGATGGAAGGCATCCAAATGTATGGTCCTCCACGTGAACGAGCTTCTTATGTTATTAGGAACAAAGGAGGGGTTTCGGTCGTAACAATGCTGCACTGTAGTCACCACGAAGCAGCATGCAGCTGGGTTGAACCGACAGGGCGCATAGCTCACTCACCCTCTTGGCAGAGGTGAGAGCCAGCAACAAGGATTTCTTGAGAGATAGCATCTTCAAGGAGGACTGTTCCAGGGGCTCGTAGGGGTTTGACCTCAGAGCCTCTAAGCACCAGTCGTTGTCTCCTCACACCCTGCAGAAAACGCTTCACGAGGGGGAGGTTGAAGACAGGTCTGTCGCCAAACCCCTCATGACAAGATGAGATAGCTGCCGCATACACCTTAATGGTTGAGTGTGACAGTCCCTTCTCCATTAGGCCATTTAAGAAGGAAAGGATGGATCCCACTGAGCAGGTTATGGGATCCATTTCCTTCTCGATGCACCAGCGCTGAAAGCCCAGCCACTTAGCTTTGTAGCAGGAAGTGGTGGAGCCTGCCCTCGCCGCCTAGATGGTATGTACCACCTCTGCGGACAGCCCAGCCTGTCTCAACCTCTCCCTTTCAGGAGCCAAACCTTGAGAGGTTGGCCGAGCACCAGCAGCGTGCCTATGGCACCTGACTCCTGTGACAGAGCCCCCCAGACCTGAGGCACAGGTCAGGGCTCTGTCACTGCCAGCTGCGTCACCTCTGTGTACCACCCCACCGATCTGCGGCTGGGGCTCCTAGGATAACTGACAACCCTTCCTTTCTCACCCTCTCCAGCAGGGGGGATGAGATGGAGTGGAGGGAAAGCATACAGCAGCCCTTTTGGCCATGGCGCGTGTGCAAACGCGTCCACGCCCAAGGGCGGACTGTCTTGTGGTAGGATCGAGAACCACAGCGACCAGTGGGTGTTGTGCCGTCTGGCAAACAGGTCACCATCCCGAAGCTAGACCAGATCTGCTGTATTATATCAGGGTGCAGTCTCCACTCGCTCTGTGGGGGCCCGCCCCTCGACATGAGGTCGGCCCCCCTGTTCTCCGAGCCTGGGACGTGAAGGGCCTTCAGAGACAGCAATTCTCGAGCAAACCGAGCAGACACTGGTGTCCTCAACGCACCACGGCCGGTCGCTCCGCTGACGCAAGGGGGTAAGCCACGTTGAAACAGTGAAGCCGACCGAAGCCTGCACGGACGGTTCCATGTAGGCCCAAAAATGACGTCAAAACCCTGTGACATCCTGTCGCATACGAGAGATGTAACCGTATTGCATAGATTATAAACTGAATCTAAAACAACTATTCGGCGATCAGTGACGCTACGTTGGTGTTTGGCAGGTGAGCCTTGTAGGTGGGCTGATTAATCAGTGACGATCCAAGTCAGTCAAACACACTGAGCCATGAAACTTTGTTGGCGCAGCTATGCAGCCACCAGAATTACTGTGTTTCTGCCGTTGCTTTACGTAATTAAACCACGGTTATGCTGCGCGATCATGCGCAGTAGACACTGGTGCCAACAGGAAGTAACCCTGTAGTAGCAATTTATTGGTCCAAAACTGGCTTCACTGCTCTCCATTCAAATCAGCGGGGTGGCTTTGTCCAGTAATATACTGTCATTGCCTGCGACAGTGTTGTCGTAGCATCTTTGGTGACGAGTTCACTATCGGCAGAACTGTCGTGAGGAGCAGTGAGGAGCCGGGGAGCACTCCTTTCCACAGCTGTTGGCCACTGTGGGAGAGATTGTCCTCTCTGCTGCCAAAGGCAACGAGCGATCTTCTCTGCCTCACTATGACGGGAGAGACATGGCCAGTGGATAGGCCGCTGCTACCACGGTTAGTCCGTGATGCGTTGCGACCTCTCATTGGAGCAGTTGCCGGCAGCATAGTGTGTATGTCTGTGTGGCACGTAAACACTGCCGGTGAGCTAGCATCTCGCCCAAGCGGGTTCACGTAAGTGCGCTGGGAATGCAGGCTAGGATCAGATGGCTGCATTGTGCCACTTCTACGGCAGAGTGAGGAAGAAGGTGGGCAGCGAGGGCCTCTTACAGTGGGGGCACGCACAGAACAGCTGCTTCAATAAAACCCGCAACGGCCGCCCTCGTCCGCAGCGGCTCTGCCCAGGATGTACGTGCGTGTGATAGGAGAGGTAGTACCCATAGAGTACAGTAGAGGGCGGAGCCTGTGTTACATAGAACAGGAAACAACCAGCTGAACAACTGCAATAAACAGCACAAATAAGAAAACAATCCCAAACCCAAGGACACGCCACCCACATGTGCAGAAGCCTGAGGCCCGAGGCCCTGACCCTGACCCTGTTTCTCTGCCGACACCCCAGGGTTCCAGGGGCAGGGAACTGGACCAAAGAGACCCTCGCCACCATCATCTCCGCCCGCCTGCATGCATGTATTGTATTGTGTTGCATGTAATGGTTTGTGAAGTGTTGTATAATGGTGTGGAGATAAGTTACCACGCACCTTAGGTGCAGTTAAAATTGGGGGGTAGTTGCAACACGGGCAACCCACAGCTGGCAGGCTTACCCACAGCTTCCACCCCTACTTTTTATATCTATGCCATCAGTAGCTTTTACTTTGGAGCTGGGTGAGAAAGTTCTCTAACAGAAAGGAACAGAAGTCAGCTGTATTAGTGATTACACAGAAAGGACCAAGACTTTGATATGCTTGAATACATTTCAAAGTGACTTTTTCCACTGTGATGTGAAGTTATTTGTGTCATGTCACGCTTCTTCTCCTATTCTGTTATGTGTTGTTTGTCTGATGAGTTCTGTCCTGTTACCGTGCCTCAAACTGAACTCTAGGATTCCATGTCACCTGTCACATGAATTGGAACATTTCTAATTGTATGTTTGATTGTGAATGTGAACAGACTGAAAAAAGGAAAGCACCCATGATTGCCCACATTTAAATATTTTCCTTTCCAAATTAGAATGTATTGTTATGCAATATTCTTGGATGCAGAGCTGATTTAAAGGCATGAATAATCTCATTGTCCAAGTTAAACATCACTGAGTGCTCTAACGTGAGAAACAGAATCTACTCATAAAAAGTGATCCAGGCTAAGGGATCACTAAGGCTTAATGTTATCGTATCAAAAGGTTCTTCTCTTTCACTTTCTTCTGCATGATAACATTGGTGGCTATTGTGAGAGTTACTATTCCATAAGAGTGTGTGTGTGTATATAACCCTGAGATCACAAGTGTTGGGATCATAAATTAATTTAAAAAAATTTGTCTCTCTTTAAAAAAATAAAATCTGCTTCAGAAATGATTATATAACTCCATGATTGATTGATTCCATTCTCTTCTGCTCGTCTGGTGAGTCACCCTATGAAAGAAAGTATGTTTGGCTGGCCAATTGAACCACAGTGAAAAGGAGAATTTTATTAATGTCATGATTAGACCCAGGCTGATAACAATACTTCCTAGTATGGCTGCTTAAAAACAGTGTGGCACATTTCCTCTATTAGCACAGAAGTAGCTTGAAATACTAGCTTTGTGTCCAAGATCTTCATTTACAAAAATGTCGGGGAGCACTCCTTTCCACAGCTGTTGGCCAATGTGGGAGAGATTGTCCTCTCTGCTGCCAAACGGCGCAGCAAACACCGGTCCCCCCATCAAGCCCGCGCCCTAGGCATCCCGACACCATGCCACCCGCACCGCAATGCATCTAAGAATCAACCCACCCCCAGACACACCTACCGGCCATACGGGACCCTGACCAGCAAGGCAGTACACACCCACCCCCATTAAGTGATAAAGTTGATCAAGGGGGACCAGAGAGATTGGAATTGTGTCAATTTGTTGTTTTTTTTACAGCAGACATTTTCTGTCCCCAATCTCAATGTTATAGTAATCTGCAATTAACAGTTGTTCTTTAGTAAAGTCATCCAAAAACAACTTTGAGCATCATACAAGAGTCATTTTACCAACCTGGACCAACAGAAAGTAGTACAGTAGTTAACACACTGGATGCCAAACAAGGAGCATCCCCACTATCTGCCTGACCACACACTAAGGTAACTCACCCTAGTCTTCATGTGGTTAATTGCGGTGGGTATTTATGCACTATAGACCGCTGGTACATTACAATGACATCTGCGCATGTTGCATCAACTCTGATGGAGCCTTCTAAATTTAATGGAATTTTGTATATAGGTGGTACTACAGCAGGAACATTTAAATGGCCATTTAAGTGGTCACCTGTATGACTCGGCTGCAGTGCTGCACAGACTTTACGTAGTCTCCAAAACATCTGCTTAATTGACCCTTGGCTAAGCCCTGCCCCCCTTAGTTACTGTTGCTAATGGTGCTTTAAGACCAAAAGCGAGAGTTCGGGGCAGTGAGTTTACATACATGGTCAATGAAGAGACGCGTAGAGTCGCGGTTTCCTGTTGCAAAGGAATTTGCGTGAGATGAATATTTTCAACCGGCTGAGAGCTGCTAAACTTGGGGGAGAGGAGCAGGGAGCAGCGCTGCAACCATTGGACAAATAAACACCCGTAGTCGGTCGGATTCTGCTCTGACAACTACGCCGTTTACTTGCGGGAGGAGCTCGGAGTTAACTGCTTTTATTAAATTAGCTGTTTACTTTAGTTTTTGGGATTTCAATGTTGATTTATCTTCTCAGTAGCTAGCTACCGTGCACATCTGGTTCCAGTGTTGTTGTTAGCATCGTTAGCTCTGTCGGACTACGAGTGCTAGCCCGACCATAAAACTGGCACCTTTTTGATTCCGAAGCTGATAACGCGGGGCCTGACTGTTAAACTGACAAAGGGACACGAACCAGCCATTGGCATCTCCCTGAACAGCCTATCAAAACTGGCCCCCCACACACGTTTCCGAGGCAACTGACCTTATTCTTTGTTTTATTACCACATCAAAAAGGAAAACCCCTGTCTCACCCAAGTGTGACATGTTCCAGACACCGAACTTTGAATGGCTAAGGACTGCAGTCTCCAAAGTTGGAGTTAAGTTTAATTAAATCTTTAGTTACCTGATTACGTTTGCCTCTATTTGAGTAGTTATGTTAACTGTTGTTGCTATCCGTTGTTGATATTAGTGCTGAAAAGAAAGTTACTTGTGCAATGTTTTATTTTCAGTAAGACACTCCTTCATCTAATGTAATCAATGCTTGTTCATAATACTTTCCTACAAAATTCCTTTAGAAATGATGACAAAGAAATGTTTTACTATACTCTTAATCGCCAGCTTGAATTTAAGGATGAATCAACAATATTCCCAGTTCCTAAGGAGAGACGATCTTTGATTTAATCCAAGCTTTCCTCATGTAACCTGAGCTCCCCCAAGTGGACGAAATAAGTATTACATGCCCTCGTCGGAAATGCCGTTAAATGTATAAATATCCTGACCAATAATGTGACAATTGTTTCCTGTTACCAAATGCCTAGAACAGTACAACCGTTGACCGTTGAGGTACGATTGTGGAAAATATTTGATTATAAGACGTACGTTTCTTTTTAGACATTAAGTTTAGAAAGGCAGTCCCTTGGGAAACCTGAGACGCCCCCTGGGGAACCACGCCCCAGACAACAAAAGAGCGACACGCGACCTCGCTTCGCTCTCTTCTCTTCGCTGTTGGCTCTCTTCCACTCTGCTCGGCCCTCTGGACGCTTCGGCACGCGCGTGGCGTGCCTCGCCAGGCAACGCCCAGACTCGGCCAGCGAGACCGGCCTTTTGTTCGCCTGAAGCTACACACCTGAAGTGCCGCGACATCGATCTGCCTTCAGTTTGTTTTATTTTCTTTATTTCTTTTGTTTGTTAAAGTTATCAGTCCGTTAAGTTACACTGGACTAATTCAGGAACGACCAAGTTCCATTTTAAGCCTTTTTCGTCGAGCCAACTTCACCGATGTCAGACCAAGCCACGTGGTCTTGCCAGCTACAACGAAGGAAACCTGAAAACAGCCGAATTGCCAGACGGAGGAGGCGTTTTCAATCAGACACGGAGAACCCCGGAGAATCCCTAGCAAAAAGCCAGGATCGGGCAGCTAGCGTGGGACCCGTGCAACAGGCCAAAAGCAGGCTGTCGACAAGCAGTAAGACTTAACACACGTTCTGTGATCAGATGTCCATTTTAACTCCTAAATTATAGCATTAGTTTACTTTCATTAGCTCTTCTATGCCGTATGAGTCAAATGCTTCCCACAATCGAACCTCCAGGCTCATTGTTCAGCAAATGTTTATGTTCCCTGTATCCAACCATCTTTTTATCACCTTAGTTAGAGAATAAATTCACTGCAATATAATCAAGAGCTGTGTGTGTTGCCTATTTCCAGTTCCTGCCAAGAGAATTGACCCTTTAGATATGAGACTGACTGACTGATTTAAGATAATTGAGCGATTATTAACTAACTGATCACTAGTAATAATTGTATAATTATTCAAAACTACCTAGAGGTCCGGAGACTCTAGGATTATAACTACTCCGGTGGTGCCCTGAAACGAGGAATCTTCAATTATGAATTCATAATTGGGTATCAATTCTCATAAATTTATTAAAATGCATAACTAAAATTTTTTAGGTCTGCTACAACTTCATATTTATGTAAAAAACTGACAAAACTGGACATTACTTGGAGAAAAGAAAGCGAGGAGGTTGAACTACCTGGTGAGTTCAGAAAACATATGTCTTTAACTTTATTCCAGCTATCATTGTACCTTATCGCGTTAAAATCGCCTTCTCACGTAGTTTGTGAACACTTGCAGTGAATGTACTCACGCGAGGAAAGCGTAAGTCCGACAAACTGTCTGCGCTGCCACTGTCTATTACTGCACTCCCCTGAGAAATATTGCCAAATTTGTTGGAAAAAGCGTCTTGATCTCAGAAAGAAGCAGACAGTTTTGCAATTGCATTATACATTTGAAGGTTGTATTCAGGCTGTCAAACTGACTCAAACTGACTGCTGTAACTACAAGTGCCCCAGGAACAGCGTTTGACCATATCTTGGAAAAATACGACAGAAGAAAGTTAGAAAATTACTCCTTTTGCATTAGAGTGAATGGAGCACAGCCAAAAAAAGTGTCGGACCTCAGTTAGAGTGAGTTCTATACTGCGCTGTGATTGGCAGGTTTTCAGGTCATCATTATATCCAGCAAGAGGGTTGTGGGAGAGAGACTTTGTACAGACTATTAAGTATAGCTGCTGTGTATCTTATGTGACTGTCCTGCTCTCTCTGTGTTTCTGGATGTCTGTCTCGTGTCTTGTGCATTTCTTTGAATTTACTCAATCGCCTGTGCCAAGCTGCTCACACAAAAACAGAAGCATGGCACATCCCTGTGGAATGCAGTTGTCTCAATGTAAATATGTACCTAAATATGTGAGCTATTTTTTGCATGCTTTTTGTACACTTAGACACAATCAAAGACAATAAAAAAGGAAATAGGAATTATTTTGATATTATGCCTGTATTCCTATCTGACTACTTGCACTGTGACAAGAGAAAACTGTATTAATATTATTGTACATCTTTTATTGAATTGAATTGTTGATCACAAGGTGCACAGTGCACACAGGATGAATCACTGACAGTGGCACAGCCACACGTTACGTTTTGACAAACACTGTGACAGAGGTAATGAATGAGTTTCAACTGTATGGATACGGAGACAAAGGCAACAAAAGCAAATCAAGCTACACCCAAACAAAACAGCTGAGCCACGCTAGGACTGCATACAATAGGCAGGAGGAGTCACAGTCTCTCAGGGTGGCTGTAAGAGAGGGAAGATGCTGGTAGAAGATGTTGCTGAAGATTGAAGAGAGAAGACACGTGGAGAAGTCCTTTGACTCCAGGCAATTTAGAGTATGTGTGTTGTCGTGCAGGTTGTTTTGCAGGGTTTCAGTGCAGCACACCTTCAAAGCAGCAGCTTCAAAGTTTGCTCCCAGGTCACTTCCATACAGAAATAGCAGATAAAGATGACATTAGCCACCACAAAATGCAAAGCAAACAAGCTTTTTTATTCAAAGAAACATATGAATCCCTTACTTTTGTCATTGCAGTCTCTATGCTACCTGCCTCTGAATCAGGGTCCTGTTGGATGAAAGTTAAATCCATAGGAGCCATTTAGACCTCAGGTAATGACAAATAGGATTCTCCTCATTATCACATGACACAATACATAAAATAAATCTATTATCTACTGTCTAGACTTCACACACACTCACTTTGGACTGGTCAGTGCCTTGGACTTGTCTTGCATTTGCTTCAAGGGTGTAATAGACGCTTGTGTCTAAACCAAGCAACTTGCTGTCATGCTGTAAATACAAAATGTTCTGCTTGCTTCAGTTAGAGAGGGAAATTATCTATCAGATAAAAGGCTGTACTGTACCAGATGTTCTGCACTGCCAATGGATATTATGGGAATAAACAGAGCATTAATCTGAAAGTCACTGCTCCTGTGTGCTAGTGGGGCTTCTAGTTTTGATGAATGAGGCATTCAATCACAAGAATTACACACTAAATACCGTTGATGTCTGTTTTCTGTCCGCGTGCACCGTTACTGTTAAATGTCTCTCTGCTGCCATCTGGTGTTCAATGATCTAACATTACAACAGACTTTACAGTAGAGTATCACTGCATATGCATCATAGAGCTTACCTGTGTTTGTGTGTCTGTGTATTTGAATTTCATGTTCTTGTAAAATTCTCTTTTTGGTAGCAAATAGAGCAACACCAAGTCACATACTACAGTTGCCTGAAAAAGAATCATAAATATATTAGTTTGTATACAAAGTATTCCACAGACAATAAACAATTATTGCATGTTTAAGTCAGGCTATAACATACCACTCCAAAAATGCCCACCCCAGAGCCTATAGCTGTCAGGGTTGGGATGATATCAAATTTTCTTGCCTGTAAAGGACAGCATGCCGATGATTGAAAATTCCCTTTGACTATTTCTCAAGTCAGAAATTTATATAAATAAAAATATTCAAATACAGCAGCTGGATTTCTACATAAATTGGTCGTAAAATGTGATCTCATCTTCACCCGAGTCACAAAAATAGACAATCACAGTCTGCTTAAACTAATATAATACAAACAATTATATGTTTTCATGTTTTATTGAACACACCAAGTAAACATTCACAGTATGTGAACCCTTGGATTTAATAAGTGGTTGACCCACCTTTCGCAGTAATAACCTCAACCAAACGTTTCCTGTAGTTGCAGATCAAAACTGTACAACGGTCAAGAGGAATTTTGGACCATTCCTATTTACAAAACTTTTTCAGTTCAGCAATATTCTTGGGATATCTGGTGTGAATTATTCTCTTGAGGTAATGCCACAGATTCTGAATCTGGTTAAGGTCAAGACTCTCACTAGGCCACCATTCTGTTGTTCATATACTTTTGTGCTTTGGGTCGTTGTCCTGTTACATCACCCATCTTCTGTTGAGCTTCAATTGGCAGACAGATGGCCTTACATTCTCCTGCAAAATCTCTTTGAAATAAACTTTGGAATTAATTTTTCCGTCAATGATAGCAACCCTTCCAGGCCCTGAGGCCAGGGGCGCCGCCAGGAATTTTGGGCCACATGACAAAAAAACTCAAATTGGGGCCAGTCCTTGCAGCTGTTGTCACCACATCTCCAAACGGTAAAAAGAGTAAGAGAGACAGAGACATCTCCAGACTCCCTGGCATGTCATGAACACAATGTTGTTCACCTTTTTCACTGGAACAGGGAGGGCTACAGTTATGGGGAGACTGGGGTGCTGCTGACTCATCTGTTGTTAAGTCTGCTAAAAGGAGCAGGGACAATGATTTAATATGAATATCTTGCTAAATGTTTCCCTGCACTGATTAAATGTTGATGAAATGTGGGCTAACCCTAGTCTGTAGCTAGCTAGCTTATTTCACTGTGGACATTAAGCCAACAGGTTAATACCCTCATAGACTAAAGGCTGCCCACCTTTCTTGGTGAAAAACAGGGTTAAAGATTGACACCTTTCCTTTGTCTTTCCTCTCTCTCTTTCCTCTCTTTCCTTTTTTGAAAACCAGATTTTGGTTTACTAGGCAACATTGTATTCACTGTATTTTTGGCGCATCTACTGACTCTAACTAAACACAGTCACTGAAGAGTGCACTAAGGCAGGACCAAACCATTTCATGCAGATACAGGGGGGTGGTCGGTCAATATGGATGTTAACTTTTACTGCCAAAAACAAGTAAAAACAAAGAGATCATTAATTGTATTATCATATTTGAAACATATATCTACTCAATGATGATAGTTTATGTAATGTTTAATATAATATTATTTTAGATTAGTTTTTACATATTTTTTGGGGCCCCTGTCAGTCAGGGGCCCTTGGAATTGTCCTTACTTTTCCCCCTATACAGTGCCCTTGCCTGAGGCAGCTAAACAGCCCCAAACCATATTTCCCCCTCCACCATACTTCACTGTTGGGATGAGTTTTTGATGTTGGTGTGCTGTGCCCTTTTTACTCCACACTTAGGGTTGTGTGTTCCTTCAAAATAACTAAACTTTGGTTTTATCTCTCCACAGAATATTTTGCCAGTAGTGCTGTGGTAGTGTTTGATGTATCGTAGAGTCATCAACAGAGATGTAAGTGTGTCCTAGAGATTTCTGTAAGTCTTCAGCTGCCACTCTAGGATTCTTCTTAACCTCATTGAGCATTCTGCGCTGTGCTTGTGCAGTCATCTTTGCAGGACAGCCACTCCTAGGGAGAGTAGCAATAGTGCTGAACTTTCTCCATTTATAGACAGTTTGTCTTAGCGTGGGCTGATGAACAGCAAGGCTTTTAGAGATATTTGGTAACACCTAGCTTCATGCAAGTCAACAACTCTTAATCTTAGGTCTTGTAAGAGCAGTTTTGTTTGAGGCATGGTTCACATCACTTCATGAGAATAGCAAAATTAAAATTGGTGTGGGTGTTTTTATAGGGCAGGGCAGCTCTAACCAACAACTCCAATCTCGTCTCATTGTTTGGACAAATAGCTTAGAGGTCAGAAGTCATTAGCCTAGGAGTTCACATACTTTTTCCACACTGCACTGGGAATGCTTACACTGTGTGTTCAATAAAAACATAAACACATATAGTTTTGTGTGGTATTATTTTAAACAGACTGTGTTTGTCTATTGTTGTGACTTAGATGAAGATCACATCACATTTAATGACCAATGCAAATTATGCAGAAATCCAGGTAATTCTAAAGGGTTCGCATGCTTTTTTCTGCAATTGTATATTACTTACCAGTGACTGGACAATTATATCTATCCTGATCCCAAACACTTTGAGAAGGGTTCTCTTCTGAACTTTGTCCTCCATATAATGCTTTGCATACCTACAAACAGCCATGGGAATCATTACAACATGTTAAGTAGAATTGATTTACCAAAGCGTTGAATTAATGTATTTACAAAGGAGCCTGAACAACAAACTTCCCCCGCGAAATAAACTTTTGTAAAACACAAGGGCTTTTAAATCTTCAGCATTTAACCTGGTAGAAAGGAATTAATTAGTCTACACAAATACATGGCATGAAAGACTTCCCATGCAGTAATAGTCAGTACCCTGAAAGCTACTTAGCACAACAGAGAGAGCAGAATATGCAATAGCAAGTGTTAACTATCTTACTCAGTGTTAGACGAAGAGAGTTAAAACACTCATATGTCAGTCCAATTTGAAGCTGCAAGTAAGAGAAAGTTAGCTTACCTTAGCATAGCAAAAAAATAGAAGCTGAACAAACAGCTAACCTATCTCTGTCCTAAGGTAATTAAGTCTGCCTCATCAGCACCTCTAATGCTCACTAAATAAGCACATTATGGATAGTTTGTTAAAATCGTAGTGTAACAACAACAGTTTGTGGTTTTATGGGGCATTATAAAACAGAACCAGACTAGCTGTTCCCCCTTGTTTCCGGTCTTTATGCTAAGCTAAGACACAAGCATGAGAGTGGTATCAATCTTCTCAACTAACTCCAAAATTTCAAACTAGTGCTTTTTGCAGCAGCGATAGGACCATTAGGTATTTCTGCAGGGGGAAAAAACAATTTGTGTTCGAGTTTATGGCTATTCAGTGAAGTATATTTACCCACCTGAAATTGTAGCCCATTGAAGCTCTGGCTTTGTCTGTCTCATCTGCGTTTCCATACAGACCGTGGAATTCGTACTTCGGTTTACAGTGTTTTACAGCTACATCTAGGTTACATGTCCAGTCGACCACAATACCAATGGCTCCTCCCTGTCATGACACAAGCACATAGTACTCGATACAAGTCTCAATTACAACATGAAAAAAACCAAAAGACAGTACATGTGCAGCTGTGATTAGATGCAATGGAAATCTGTCTCTACCTGAAAAATCCTATAAAGTGTTGAGTAAAGATCTCACGGAGCTAACTTACCTCTTTGGCTATCTTTTTGAAATTGAAGCCAGACAGTTTAACAATGTCTCCCAGTTTAAATATGGGGCACAGTGGAGAATCCGTTGGATGATAAAGGCAGGTTTTGATGTATGCGTAATTAATGCCCTCCACCAGGTTACTCCTGAAAACACATTTGGTCATTATAAAACACAAAACTCTAAATAGATTCATTTTTGTGTGTTGAATTTTGTCCAGGGGAAAAAAACAGAACAAGACCGTCTGCATGTTTTCTTGTGATCTTTTTAATCTTGAAGCAATTAATACTACACTGCCCAACAATGTAACAAGAGATGTATTGTTTTTAAGCATTTGATGTGTTTCACTAACAGCATCAGTTTAAAGTCCCAGTATGTCACAACTTTCAAACTTAAAGTGATTTAGTGTTGCACTTTCATAAACTTTGGGGACATGGGGGAGACAAATTTAAAAAAAGAAAAGTCAAAATCAGTGCTGTAAAAACTAGCTCCTAAAATGACTCAAGCTCCAGACAGGCAGGTACTCATAAGTCCCATAATGCAGTTCAGTAAACATCTTTCATTAGATCTTATAAATGTAAATGCCCTCATCGTTAAAACTCCATGTCCCCAGTTCTGAACACAGGTGTTCTGTCAAATATATAAAGTTTCAAGTCAAACTCAGGATAACCCTGATGATATCATCAACTTTAGATAGCTTCTCCAGGGCCACACAAGCTAATATACATACGCAAACTATGACAAATGAACTGACCTTTGCCCTTTTAAGAAGAGTTTTTATTTATTGTTCATATTAGGTTAAAGTTTTAATAACATCTGCCAAAATCTAGCTTATGTCTTTATTTGGAAATGTTTAGCTTCTGCTGAGCTAAATTTAATTTGATATGAATCACCTTGTGACGCCAAATAAGGGGAAAGTTACAGAATTTTTGATGAACAGTGTGTAGTTCTCTGCAGACATCAACAGAGGAGGACTAGATGGAAATAAACAGAAGACAGAAGAGAATCAAATCCAGTATGCTGACAAGCATAAATCATCCCAAATATTCTCGTGTACAATTAGGTAATCCAGTAAAAGGCAAAGAGAGAGAAATATACATGACATTCCATCAAACTAATTTTGACAGCTACTTCCGGTCCCGCCCCCATACCGGATATGTGTATGTATCTGATAAGAGGGACGCGTACATCCTTCCGTTGTGTGTTTTTGACTGTTAATTGGAGGAGGTTTTTCATTGATTTAAAGACTTTATTAAGTAATAAAACATGAACTTGAATGAATTAACTAGTAGGTGTTTATGGCAATAAATATATCATTTAAAAAAGTATAGCAGTGAGTTATAAGTAAAGGAGGAATCTCCGGGGCCAGCAAAGGATCAGTAGGAGGTTTCTTCATTGATTTGGAATCAAGTCAGTCTTTATTATTAAACAAGTAAAGAATAAATTGAAATAATTACAGTAAAGCAGTAAAATGGTATAACGGTGAGTTAAAATTAAACAGCATTTTAAATTACCTTCAACAGCATGCGGCAAAATAAGAGTGAGTTCCAAAATTAAACTTTGTAAAATCTTTGCTAGTGCTTTGTCTTACAAACCTGCCATCATTAAAGAACTAAAGAATAAACTGAATTAATTACGGTAAAGCAGTAAAATGGTATAACGGTGAGTTAAAATTAAACAGCATTTTAAATTACCTTCAACAGCATGCAGCAAAATAAGAGTGAGTTCCAAAATTAAACTTTATAAAATCTTTGCTAAAGCTTTGTCTTACAAACTTGCCATCATTATCACTCTTGTGAAAAGCTGTAGCCTAGTCTTAAACTTGTGAGTCTTAAAACTTTAATCCTTCTAGAGTCTGTGTCTCTTCTTCTCTGTCCTCTCTCTTTCTGGTGTAGCACAGGCTGTGCAGGGTGAATTGAGGAATGTGCTCCACCCCCCGCACCTCCTTGCATCCCTCCCCTCCCTCCTTTTTCTCAATTAGCCACATGAAGTTGTGTGTTTAACTGTCATTAGCATCTTCAGGTAATCTTGTAGACCAGTTATTAACTATGGTTATCTATAACCCCAGACCCCGGTTGTTAAAAACGGTCTGGGTTTATCAGACAGAGTTCGTTTTCGAAACAGGAACCTATTTTTATCAGCCGGAGACAAGAGTTTGGAACTACAGACTTTATATTTTAATCTGGTTGTACCAGAAGTAACGGTCCCCAACCCCTCACCAGTTATCTCCCACATGCTGTCACATACAAAATAAGAGGATGAAGTATACTGTAAGTTTACTGTAATTATTTCAATTTATTCTTTAGTTCTTTAATGATGGCAGGTTTGTAAGACAAAGCACCAGCAAAGATTTTACAAAGTTTAATTTTGGAACTCACTCTTATTTTGCTGCATGCTGTTGAAGGTAATTTAAAATGCTGTTTAATTTTAACTCACCTTTATACCATTTTACTGCTTTACCGTAATTAATTCAATTTATTCTTTAGTTCTTTAATGATGGCAAGTTTGTAAGACAAAGCACTAGCAAAGATTTTACAAAGTTTAATTTTGGAACTCACTCTTATTTTGCCGCATGCTGTTGAAGGTAATTTAAAATGCTGTTTAATTTTAACTCACCGTTATACCATTTTACTGCTTTACTGTAATTATTTAAATTTATTCTTTACTTGTTTAATAATAAAGACTGACTTGATTCCAAATCAATGAAGAAACCTCCTACTGATCCTTTGCTGGCCCCGGAGATTCCTCCTTTACTTATAACTCACTGCTATACTTTTTTAATGATAAATTTATTGCCATAAACACCTACTAGTTAATTCATTCAAGTTTATGTTTTATTACTTAATAAAGTCTTTAAATCAATGAAAAACCTCCTCCAATTATCACTCAAAAACACACAACGGAAGGATGTACGCGTCCCTCTTATCAGTTACATACATATATTTACGGTTGGGGCGGGACCGGAAGTAGCTGTCAAAATTAGTTTGATGGAATGTCATGTATATTTCTCTCTGCAAAGAATCATTACAAATTCAATCATCAGATGCATTGCATCAGCAACAGTTTGCAGGATAAATAACTGTTGTGTTTTCACATACTCTGGGATGTTGCGATCATTCTCCACAGGACACCAAGTCAACACTTCACAGGTCTTAGTGGCATTCACACAGACTCCAGTCATTTGTCCTTCAAATAAAAACATATTGGAGTTCATTGTTAGAAATAAAACTTCAATAACACTGGAGCAAGCATTAGGCAGACTTACAACATGTGTTTCGAGCAGCAGAAAAAGAAAGACGTAGGCTTTCATAATCTTATCTTAAATTAGCATCAATGGCAGCAAGCGAGATATTAAAGTGAAGCAAAGCACACTCTGAAATAGCTGTTTCCTTATCTGGCCCTGATCCTAACATATAATTTCAGTCCAAGTGATTAGCTTTGTTGTTATCAGTGACTCTCATCATGTGCTGGATGAGTTCATGTTTGGTTACCCAGCTTTAGGCTCTGACCTTTCACTGGAGCCCACCAGCCTGTTTAGCTAAAGGACCCCCTCCATGTTGACTTGTCAGCAAGCCTAGAAACAGCATGCCGCCTCAAAAGAGATACTGGCACCTCAAGGTGAATTTGACTGGTCTGAAACAGACAGATCTAAAGCTTTGGCTAACATTGGTCTCATTGAAGTTGACACAAAGGACTTCAAAGGCTCAGAATTTAACCATAAAGATGGAGGACAATATATTTATGTAACTGCTCTTTGACCTCGCTAATAGTACTGTATATGGTTGGACCCTAGTCTGAATGGTATTTGTTTTTAATGTCTCTGTGGCTTCATGATTTGGTCATGTGAGTTATCAGAAATCAGAATTAGAAATTGTTATTGTAACGTTTGTGCCTGTGCTTATCAGTGTTGGGCAAGTTACTTGCAAAATGTAATACATTATAGATTACTAGTTACTGTTATATTACTGTTGTTTATATTACTACATATTATGTTACTTATATTAGTAATGTGAGTTGTAATGCTTTACACTACATTTACGTTATTTTTGAGTTACTTTCAATGCAATTTAATGGACGCTGTTACGGCCCTTAGGCCGTGTGTGTCTGCCCAGGGGCTGCCCCCCTGCCTGATGTTGCAGCCAGGAGGCTAGGGTGCACACCTGTCCCCAGTTTGCAATCAGCGGGAGCGCAGGAGCCGGTATAAGGAGCAGAGAGCAGGCAGACTGGGTGTGGAGAGTGTGGAGCGCAGACAGCATGGAGAGCTGGGTGAAACTGCAGTGTAGCAAGTGACAAGTCTGAACCTCATGGTGGGGTTCACTCCCTCAGTGGAGTGGAGGGTGGTATTCATTATTATATTTTATGTTATTTTCTCATTTGTGGCATTTGTTTTCCTGTGAGCTGCCCTTCTAGTTTGCAGTTTGCTGACGTGTTGTCCCAACAGTATCCGGACTGGGCGCTTCCTCGTTTTTGGGAAGTTGTTTTTTGTAGACCGTCCCTGAGGGTACCTTAACACTTTAGCAGTAATAAACTTTGAGTTTGGAGTCCTAAACAACTCATAATGCACTCTTCAGCAAATTTAAAACCATTAGTTTTTAACAAGAGTTAAAAATGAAAAAAACTGTATTGAATGAAGGGTTAACTTGTGCAGAGAAAAGGCAGAGGTGTAGTTTCACACAGCAAAAGTCATATAATTTCATGAATTAAAATTAAATGTTCATGTAGGGCTCGAATAGGCAAAATTCATTATCACAATTACTTTGGTCAATATTGAGATCAGTATTCAACAGGATTACTCATTGACTTAGGAAACATTATTAATTGATGGAATTTTTAAAAAATCACCCCAAAATCCCAAATAGTCCATGAAATAAGAAATAGTAATCCAATATTATTAACATTAATACAACCGTGGTGTTTTGTCAGGATGCAGTGACTTAAACCAATGGTGAGAAAACTATAAATCAGTTTGACGTTAGAAGACACAAACACAGTGGGTATTTTACAAGCACCGACCTGGTAAAGCAACACTGAACACACCTGGTTTAGTATAAAGATAATATCCACCCATCCATTTACGGATACCTGCTTATCCTTTAGCCTATACGGCAGTTAAAAATGCCATAGGTTTAAGCTCTTAATGTTGAAAAGGAAGTTATAGCAGTTACAAGCCAGTTATGTTGGCTCAAGCAGAATTAAACATCACAGCCTGCTGAGAGGGAGTTTGGGCTTTAGGAAGGATAAGAGCCACAGCTGAAAAGTATAGGGGTGCGCAGGATTTAAAAGACAAAACGAGTGTCGTGAAACGGCTTGCAGTGCAATTATCGTTTTATCTTAATGAACTTGTTTTTATTATCAGTGGAAGCCAAAAAGTCATTGAGATTAAATTTAATTATTTGCATGTTGATGAACTGCGCAGTTTTTTTTCTATATCATCATAATTCATATTTAGGGAGGGAGGGTGTCAAGTCAGCTCAAGTCAAAAGGCTCAAGTCCAAGAGAAGTTTTAAATCATTGCCGTTAAAGTCAAAGTCGAGTTGCCAGTGTTCTTTGATTTTGTCAAGTCGAGTCTAAAGTCATCGTTTTTGTGACTGGAGTCCGACTCAAGTCCAAGTCATCTAACTCGAATCCGCACCTCTGATATTACCAAAATGTTATCAGTAATGTGTTATATTAATGTGTTATTGCTAAAAGCAATACCTTACTGTAACTGCATTACTTTTGTAACGTGTTACTCCCAACACTGGTGCTTATGCTTTGTAAGGCAGGGTTTTACTTGCACGCCTCAATGATCAACAACGCTGTGTTTGGTGCTAAGACATTGGTTGTTGATTTTAGTGTGGGGTGTTTTGTCAGTGCTGGACAAGTGTCTATATGTTCACCTTAGCAGTGACTGATGAGTCCGATCTGGTCTATCTTAGTTTCTGGTATCTGAGCCAGTCCTATAGCAGGTCTCAAGAGCCACAACCCAATTTGCAAATACACTGTTCCATAACCTGACATGATCCTCTACCTCCCTCATCATGGTCACTGACTTTAAGAACTTTAAGTCAAAGATTTGGACGAATTTGAGTTTGGTCATAGAAAGACCGACGGTTACTCAGTGAGCTGCTGAGGTCACACACGTCAGGCCATCAGGATTTACCATGTCCCGTACGTTTGAGACTCCCTCCTTCACAGTCACCATCTGAGCTGCAGTTGCCTTCAAGCTGTTATAAACAAGAGATTTGGGTCAGTGTGTGTATACAACTGTGGAATGTAAGTGTACACAAACCAGTACATTTTAAAAGTGAAAACAACATGAAAATCTAGTTTTGCATTTATTGTGATATTTTGGAACACACAGAAACGGCTGTTTTTGTCATCTTGAGGCCATTTTCTGATTTTCGACATCTACACAATTACCCAATTACAGAAACAGTCTTGAATGAGACACAGTTTCCGTTTTGTTTTACTATTTATGGAAGTG